>NC_066584.1:36161248-36496248 GCF_024323335.1 Lathyrus oleraceus | reverse complement strand
CTGGGTATCTTGTATGACTTCGTCAGCAAGTTTCTTCAACATTTGATCAAATATTTCAAGGAATACTTCATAATACATCATCTTATACATATATTATCCTCCATTATTCCAATAGATCAAGAGATCTTCAAGTTTGCAAGATGGTTCATGGTGGTTGACCATAGAAAGTCAACTAGTCAAAACTGGTGTTCCCTATACCCTATCTCCTACAATTTTTATCATATGAAAATGATTCCAAGAGAAACTTTACTCCCTATTACATTAAAAACAAGTTTCATGTTAAGGTCAAGATCTAATTTTTCTTAGAAAGTCATTTTTTATGGTGAAAGATTATAGGTCATTTTGTTTGAACCCTAGTTAGAAGGTCAACTTCCAAGGACCATAACTTGCTCAATTTTTATGATATGAAGGCCATCCAAGTTTCATGATCAATTAAAGATTTCATCTCCAACTCTTATTCTTTTAAGAACTTCAAATTCAACTTTTAAGGGCATGTTCCAAGAGGGAACATTATAGGTCATTTTGGGCCATTACCATTGAACAAGAGATTTTCCTCAACTTCTAAAATGCATAACTCCTTCATGCCAAATCCAAATTAGGTCCAATTTGTGACAAAATTGAATAGGTTTTAAATAGCTACAACTTTTATTAAGTAATTGTTTCCATTTGAAGCCCATAGAAAAAGTTATTCAAGGTGGAAGAAGTGAACGTTTGACTTGGTACTTAGAAAAATTTCATTTATGTTTGATTTTCCAAACTTACACCTCAGAATTAATAATCATCCAAGCTTAAAATGGAAAACTGTTCAACATAAAAGTTGTTCCCCTTGATCTCACCTTTCCAAAAAGTCCAAGATCACCTCATTTGGACCAATATTGAGGGACTTGCGCATGATTTCTTCACAAGGTTCCATTTGGTAAGATTTATGGTCAAAATTCATTTCCTTTATGCATGGTTATGTGACATCATTTCAGGTTGGATAACACAGAATATTGGATCATTTGGCATCATTTGATGGGTGTATCACACGCCCATGCATCCATGCAAGTGAGATTACTATTTTTGGTATTTTGATGGAAGTGTGTAGAAAGCAAGTGCATAGCCTATAAATACAACCCCTTTTGCTCAGAATTGGTGACACCTTGCCCAAGCTTTGATCCTGCGACCATAACCCTCACCATTAGAGGATAAACTTGAAGGTTTTCAATTGAAAATCAAGTTTCAATTTCACTTCAGTTTTGAAGTTGAAACTCCAAGAATCCAAGCCCTTCCTTGATTCAGTTCACCTCCTGCAAGCATCTGAAGTCAAGTCAAGGCCAAGTAGAAGCAAGATCAAGCAAGTTTCAAGCTCCCTCGAAGGTAATTTTTTAGAAACTTCATCTCTTCGATTCTCTCTCAATTCTTCACCATTCTCTTTGATTTTTGGTTGGCTGAAGTCCTATCAATGTAGGCAACAAGATTGAGTTGCTTTGAAGTCAAATCGAAGCAAATCAGTTTACGATCCTCAAAATTCAAATCCCTATATCTTTTAATATACTTGGAATTGGAGAAAATTGAGGCCAGATTCAAGCTCCTGGGCATTTTTTCCTTTAAATCCATGTCCTTGTTTTTCATTTTGGTGGTGGTTGATGGTGGACCAGTCCGGTGAGGTCCACTGGAGAAGAAGATCGGAGTCCTAGCTCTGGTGGTGTGTTGGCACGCCTCCTGACCATCAGATCATGTTCAAACATTTTAATCTGAGCCATTCTTTTTTATTACCACGCGTGTGATGCTTTGACTGAGGTGCATCGTGGATAGCGCGTGCGTGACCATCTGATCTGCCACCTCAATTAATGAGGGAGATCTGATGGCCCTTGTTTTTTCTAATTTCTTTTTAATTTCTGATTTCTCATTTAATCCATTTATTTTGTTTAATTCATAGAAATTTCACTTTTAATCTAAAAAATATGGGACTTTCACAAAAAATCTTTAAATATTTTTCTCTTCCATGTTCTGAATTAAAATTATTGTTTGGATGAATTTTGATATTTTTCATGAATTAAATGTTTTTGTACATATTCTTAATTATTTAAAAATACTTCTGACTTTTCAAAAATAGTGAGCATTTTTGTCTAAGGTCCTTTGACCTTGTTTGACCTAGGATAAATCCCTTGGCCATTTATTTGGTGTTTTGAAGGGATTTTAGGTTTTAACCAAATAAAAATGTATTTTTTAATTCATTTTTAATTAGTTTTTTAATTGAAAAAGTGTTTTAAAATGTTGTTGAGCCATTTTTGTGGTCTTGGGATGTTTGATTTTCTGTTTGGGCCTTGGTCAAGGTTGATTTTACTTTTGTTGGATTAAAATCATTGGATTTAGGGGATTGGTGAAATGTAAATTTCATCTCCCAATATGAATGAATGGTTTTGATTTGATAAAATTCTTTCCATGACCAATTTGAGTTTCTATCTTCCCCTCCCCCTTCATCTTCATCCCTATTCTTTCACATTCCCTCATTTGACCAATGAAATCTCTAATGTCTAAAGGTTAATTGGTTCATCAAATGACCTTGTGTCAGATGAACCAAATATAAGTATGACTGAGATAGGTCTCTGCCTCTGGATCTTTACTTTTGGTGTGTGGTATGTTCTAGGATTTTGGTTCTTCATACCAAATCTCTAACATGCATTAACACCTAAATTTTTATTGCCCGACCTCAGATAGTTGCGACTTCTACATAAGTCCAATTACGATTGCTTAACATGGAGCTAAATTTGACCCTTAAGGTATAGCATTCTAGTAAGTGAGATTGTAAGTCTCCCATTCTTCATTGCATTGTATGGAGACTTGACCTTTTTTCTTTTCATGAGAGCTAGTGGCATACTTGTTAAATTATCCAAGTTGGAGCCCTTCTCATGGAAGATGTCTTGGTTTAAGGATTCATACTTATGAATGATTGGTTTAGTGTTCTCCAAAGAATGACTTATTAAATTAAAAAAACACCACTAACACTTGACTAACTTTTGACTAACATTGGACTAACTCTTGTTAATATTGCTTTACTTTCAAATCATTTACTTTATGCAATTTAAATTTCAGTCATTTATCATTCATTTCCATTTACATTTCATTTAACTTATTTATGTTTATGTCATTTTCACTTTGCTCATTTGAGCCATATCTTTGTGATTGTATATATTGTTTGTGTATTTTGGTTTTGTTTATGGTCTTAGGACCTTACAATACCTAATAACAACAAAACACTAAAAAACATCTGGTGGACTGTTGATCTAAATTTTTGGACTTAGAATTAGGCAACATTCCCTGTGCAAAAAGGACTTGACCAATGCCAACATTTTGAGACGGAGCTATCTTCAACTGAGTCTTCATATGATACAAGCCTTGGGAATTGTTTGAATTCATCTGCTACTTTGTCTGTGTACTTAATTGTCATTTTGATCTTGTGTTTGATGCTTTGCTCTGAGTTGATCAAAGAATATTTCATCTGATACATGGAAAGACAAAGAAGACTGCTAGCTTTTGGATTGCTTGCTTGGATGTGGCTATCTTTATTTGATGCCTTGATCTTCATGATGTTTGGATATTACTTATTGCCTGTTGCTTATTGCTTGGTCAAAGTCCAAAGGAAAATGGGTTTCTATATGACATTCTTGTTTGTTGGATTGCATCCCGTTGGTCAGATCTTTTCAACTCTTAACTTTTAATTTGTGCTTAGGATAGCCTCTTCGTCTCCTCCCACTTATTAAATTTCAAAATCTCCCCCCTTCCCTTTCAAAAACTTTATTTGCTTGTAATTTCAAACTTAGACTTTGCTTTAATAATTAGAAACTTTGGCCTTATGCCATTGGATTTTCAAAAAAAATTCTTAAATCATATTCGTAAATAAACTTAATCATATTGACTAAAAACTTCAAAAGACAAAAAGAACTAACAAATCCATTCAAATTTGTTGCCCCTTGGTGCCTTTTCATTTAAACTCTTGTTAAAAACAATTCACCAACTTCTTTGAAATTTTTACCATGAACTACGAGATTTTGATCCCTCATCTTTATGTTGGTACATAGGCACAAGTTCGAAGGTCTTGTCAAAAACAAAAATATAATAAATGAATTCTTTTTCTCATCCCCACACTCTATTTTCTCAAACATCTTTTATACCAAAAACATATGCACACATAAAGAAGGGTTCCCTAGGAGTACCTAGGACACTTTGGGTGCTAACATCTTCCCTCTGTGTTACCAACCCCCTTACCTGTAATCTCTGGCATTTTATTAGTTTTTATTTGAAAACTTCTTATCTTTGGGTTTTGTTCGTAGTTTTCCCTTTTCCTTTGGAAACAATAAAAGCGCGGTGGCGACTCTGGTTTTATCGACGTTAAGCTTATCCATAACTTGATGGTCATGAATTTACCGCTATAGGTGTCCCTTATAAAGTTCAAACATGAGGTGTTTACTGAATTTTAGAATTTTAGAATCAAGGCTGAGAATCAGAGTTGTCAGAAGCTGAAAATTCTCAGAACTGATGGTGGAGGTACAAAGTTCAGAAAGTTATGTGAGGAGAATGGAATTGAGCATGAGGTGACTGCTTCATACACTCCTCAACACAATAGTCTTGCTGAAAGAAGAAACTGAACTTTACTTGATATGACAAGGATCATGCTGAAGGAGAAGAAGCTATCCCACACCTTGTGGGAAGAAGTTGTTGCCACTACAGCATATGTGCTCAACAGGTGTCCAACCAATAAGCTGGAGGAAATTGTTCCTTTAGAGAAGTGGATTGGAGATAAGAAAAGTGTTAGCCATCTGAAGGCGTTTGGTTCTGTTTGTTACAAACATGTTCCATATGCTAAGAGAACGAAGTTGGATGATAGAAGCAGAGTTATGTTGCTTGTAGGGTACCATAGTAATGTGCTTATAAGCTCTACTATCATGTCACTAACACCGTAGAATTCAACATATATGTCATTGTGAAGGAATTATAAGCGTGGGATTGAAGTAAATCTCAATCTAACACTAGTGAGTTAACTTCTAAAGATACTTCATAATTTGAAGGATCTAAAGATGAGTCAGAATCAAAAGATGATTCTGAAGGTGACTCTGACTCTGAAGGCGAGTCTAACTCTGAAGGTGAATCTGATTCAGGTCCATTTTCTGTTGGTGATTCAAACTTTGGTGGAGATCCAGATTCTAGGGATATTCTAGATTCTGAAGGTGGTCATGCCTTTGAAGGTGGTACTTCTGTGGTTTCAGCATCTGATATTGTTCCAGCATCCGAAGAAGGCTTTGAACAAGTTCATAGGCCATAACGAATCAGACAAATACCTAGAAGGTTTGCAGAGTTTGACATGCTACAAGATACTGAAGTAGACTTTGAAGGAGAAGTCATTCAGTGTGCCATGTTAGTAGACGTCTTCATCTTGTGCACCAATAATGAGAAAAAGAAAAAAAAAGCAAGAAAATTTATATATATATATATATATATATATATATATATATATATATATATATATATATATATATATATATATATATATATATATATATATATATATATATATATATATATATATATATATATATATATATATATATATATATATATATATAAAAAGAATCCCCTCCACTACATAATGATTTTGTAATACTATTTTTAATAATTCGAACAAAATCAATATATACCAAGCATCTAGCCTTAGAAATTATTTTTACACAAAATTATGCATTTAGCATCATTGGACGGTCGTGGGCGTTTCAATAAAATGATTTGTTGCTTTAGAAGTAGGCATGGCCTGCAACTATATAAATAAATAAATAAATTTCCAACCAAGTTATGTCTTTTATTTGATTCTATTTACAGCATATCATATCTGTCATACAAGTGGAACTGATTGCCAAATGATACTTTCTCAATTCAATTTTTTTTGTTCAATGTTAGAACATGCATGGAAATAATTTCCTATATTATAATCAAGAACAAACATAAAAATGAAATGGGCAACCATTCAGAAAAATAAAATAAAAATAAATGCTTCTTCATACTTAAATTGTACATTTAATTACTATAGTGTCTCAATGCAAGGCTAGTAAAAATTAGAAGAACATTTACTATGCAATATGTGAGTGATGAGAGTTATACATGTTTGACAAAACATGGTGAGACATCAAGTTTGACAAATGCTGGATATACTATTTGAGGAACTACTGTGAGAACTATGCCAAATGATATAGAGACATCTATGTGTGGGGATGGCCATGGTTGAAATCACAATTGGTGCAGATGTTCATAATTGTTCAAAAATGTTTGAGGTTGAAAAGTAAAAAACATAGTATTGTTAAAACTTATAAAAAGACATATTATAGAAACAAATTTATAACATGACAAAAAATTGGATGGAGCCACACATAAATGTTTGTGAAGATAATTTGTTTTCTATTCAAACATATGAAGCCAAACAAATGTCATGCTCTACTAACTTGAGCTATGAAAAAGATATTTGTCTTCAATAAAAGAATTATATTTGGCTATCCTAATGATTGCATTTTGTTTTAGAAATGAATATACATCAACTTCATCAAAGACATACCGACTTCTTTTGATTGACTCTATACTTCCATGACCTTCATGAATTTTATAGATTAGAAGAAACAACTCATCTATATTACATTCAACCATTTTATTTTCACCAACCTAAGGTAATTTGAGATTCAGTTAAACCTAATTTGAATTCTTGATGTGTTTGACTAACCATTTAAATTATTTTTAGATGTAATCGTATTTATGGAAAAGTATGGTTGATTGAGAAAACTAGGTGATAATACTAATTATTTTATTTTGAGAGTATTTCGGTGTGGAAGAAAAAATCGATGATATGTGGATAAAGAGGTTTTCAGTACGGGTGGTACGAGCCTCCAATGCAGTGGAGTGAAGATATACCTACAAAGTTAACACTTCAACGTCCAAGTTAGTGAAGTCGGAGAGGTGTTACTTTACAAGAGTGGATGAAAAAAAAGTATATGTTGTAGCATGTGGCAAAACTTATATATGATGGAGGTTTAAAACCGCCCTGACTTGTCCCCACATGAGGTGCGAGAGACCGTCTGATTAGAGATGATAGTCGATGGTGGGTAAACGGATCAGATCTGATTTGTGATCTTCTAGAGATGATCCATTTTACTGGGTGAGAATATGGATACAAAAAGGTCTAGCAGGGGTTGAGTAAACTCTTTTTTCCTTAAGACTATTTCAAAAATAATTTAGGTCTCATAAACAAAATCATAGATTTTAAGAAGCGCATACGCAAAACACAAAAACAAGAGAGTTTGGAAGCATCTCAATGAATTAACCAAGTGAAATAATACAAGATATTACTAAGAGCTTCATTGCTTCTAAAAGTCAATCACAAGACAACTAAAGTTGCTTTAAATAAAGCAATTTAAAAACTCTTCACATAGATATTCTATCAAGTCATAATTGGATTCATGATAATTCTATAAGATTGATACACTGCAATTATGCAATATATGTGATATCAATATTACTGGATGCTATTAATTAACCACTGAAAAATAATCACAATCTTCCATTATTTTGATAAGTTTGAGCGATTGCCATTAACTGAGTGTATACTGTACAACTGCAAACTTTGTCTACAAGCAATCTTTCTCCAACGCCACCAAAGAAGGACATTTTCCAACTCCGTCTTACGGACCGTTGATACTTGTTCTCGTCAAAGTGTTCCTTGGAGTATATTGAAAAACTCTCTTCTTGATCAATAACAAAGAAAATCAAATTGCATTCAAAAAATGATACATGCACCTGTTACAAACAACAAACTTCACCCAAAAAATATTAGATACTTTAATGCATCACTAGTCTCCTTCAATCACTTAATCATTAGAGATGAAGGTCCTTAACAATGGAATTCACTAAGGATGAAGATGATGAATAGTTTCAGAATATCTCACAAACCAATCTAAAAGCACAAGGTGGTATTCAAGGGATTAGATCAATGTAAATGAAGAACGCCCACACAAGGTTCTCTCAAATTTCTAGGTAATTGAGTCTTAGTTCTTAATTTTTATCATGAACTTGATCAATCATGATGAACACAAAATATTAATCGACTCACTCTCTTTAGTTGACAAACAACAACAACAAAATTGCACAAGAACAATGTACAACAAAAAGAAGTGAATTTGGAATGGATTACACTCAAGAGGTTGTTATAGATAAGAAGAGAAAGATTCATGGTGATGGATATAGAACACTAAGAAAAGAAGACAACAAATTAAATCTTTGTCTCAATGGGTTTCACCCATAGGTTTCACTCACTTGTTACTTTTATCAAAGAAACAACTATTTAAATCAAGGATGGAAATGGATATTGTGAAGCTTTGATTCGAATCAAGAAGAAACTATGATTCAAGTCAATTTGAGCAAAGCCAATATGTGGTTTCATAAGGACAATTGATTCTAATTAATTTTTACACTTGATTCAGATCATATGAGGTTGTGATTCAAATCATGTTTGTTTTGTGATTTAGATCAAATGGTCCATAGGTAATTCTTAATTTTCTCAGAACTTATGATTCAAATCATGTTTAACATTTGATTTGAATCAATCAACTGAAAATCCAGATTTTAAGAGTTCTAACTTGTGATTGAAGTTACGCCTGATGAAATAACAAAGTAGCAATTTGATAGGCTAAAAAATAAATAATATCATGGATCAAAATAAACTCTTATTCAATTGAGAAAAAAGGGTTCTTAGTGGTACATATCACATTAGCCTAAGCGATTACAATACAAATGAAATACGAACAACGTGTACGCACACGGGTATTAAATGTGATACAAATTACAAATATGAAAATAGACTAAAGAAACTATATTCAAATTGAAAAAAACATCAAAACACATAAGCGATACTGTAAGACCCCAATTTTGACCCTAAGATCCCTCATGCTATCTCATCATTTGCATTGGTTTTGGGATCACACCTTGACATCCTCCTTAACCCTCATTCATTGGGTTTGCATTAGGAGAGATCACCAAGAACTTTTTGATTATATCATATTTTATTTTTCTTTGTTTACTAGCCATACAAGTATAACGCCACCATGATTGAGAATGGTCAAGAGGTTCCTCTTCCAGTTGCAAATTCATAGGTGAATATCGCAGATGTAGTGAAGGTGACCCGTAGTGGTCGTGTGTTCAGTCTGGTATTTCCTAAAATTGTGGAAGATGTGTCCATGGGTAAGAAGGCAGAGATTCCTGCAGTTGATCCTATTAGTGCTCCAACATGTCAGTTTGGTGAATCCAACAAGTTGAATACTAATGATGATGATGATGAGGTGTTACGCCTGATTAAGAGAAGCGAATTTAATGTTGTGAAGCAGCTGCTTCAAATGCCATCAAAAATTTCGGTGCTGTAATTATTGATGAATTCTGAGGCACACATGGAAGCTTTACAGAGGGTATTGGAACAAGCATACATGGAACACGATGTTACAGTGGATAAGTTTGACCACATTGTTGCCAACATCACCTCTTGTAATAACCTGAGCTTTTATGATGAAGAACTTCCTGAGGAAGCTAGAAATTACAACTTGGCGCTTCATATTTCAATGAATTGCAAGGAGGACGCTCTGTCTAATTTTTTGGTTGACACTGGAACGTCGTTGAATGTGTTGCTAAAATTAACTCTAGCAATACTTTTTTATCAGGGCGCCCCGATGAGGTACATCAGCGTAGTGGCTAAAGTGTTTGACGGTTCTCGGAAAACTGTCATTGGAGAAGTGAACCTTCCGATTAAGATAGTTCCGAGTGATTTTCAAATTACTTTTCAAGTAATGGACATTCACCCGACCTACGGTTGTTTATTGGAAAGGCCTTGGATCCATGAAGTTGGCGTTGTGACGTCTATTCTGCACCCGAAGCTGAAATCCGTGAAGAACGACAAGCTTGTCATTGTTGGTGGAGAGAACGTGTTGTTAGTAATCCATTTGTCATCCTTTACTTATGTAGATGCTGAAGAAGAAGTTGGAACACCTTTCCAAACTTTGTCCATTGCTTATGAATTGAAGAAGACTGGGGCACCCATGTCTTCTCTAAAGGATGCCAAAGAGGTTGTTCAGGATGGTAGCACCAACATATGGGGTCGCATTGTGTAAGTTATTGAGAACAAGAATATAGCAGGGTTGAGAATTTATCAAGGTTCATTCGACGCCAATGTCAAGGCTATATAACCAGCTTTCCATAGTGGAGGGTTCATTCATGAGGATGATTAACACTTAACTGCCATTATTGAAGATAGTGATGAAGACGAGGCTTATTCCAACTTTGTAACACACTGCCAGACTTGCAACAAAATGGTTGATGTTGATGTTCCTGCTGTTATACACCGTTTGAAGTAATTTGTTTTTATTATTTTAAGAAAAATCATTCTCCTATGCCTAAGGGAGAAGTGAAAGATTGTTGGGAATTTTCAATATTATCATCAATAAAATACAATTGTATTCATCCACATCTATGATGTTTATTTTTAGTTTTATGCTTTTTCTGAAAATGGTAACCACAAAAAACATAAATAAATGATAATTTTTCCATCTGCTTAATATTTGTTTGCACTCCACTTCTCTAAAATCAAAATATCAAATCATTGTGTAGGTTGATTCTCAAACCCATTGAATGATGATCTTACTCCCTCTTCAAACTTTGATTTCCCTGTGTTTGAAGCTGAGGGAGAGAATGATGATGAAGAAGTATCTGATGAGTTATCTTATTTGCTTGAGCACAAGGAAAAAGCCATTCATCCGTTTGAAGAGAAAATTGAATTAGTCAACTTGGATTTTGATAATGATGTGAAGGAAGTCAAGATTGAGTCTCAATTGTGTCCAGAAGCTAAGAAGGGGTTGATTGATCTTCTTCGTGAGTACTCTGATGTGTTTTATTGGTCCTATCAAGATATGTCTAGTTTGGATTCTGAGATTGTGGAGCATAGATTGCCTTTAAATCCAGAATGCCTGTCGGTCAAGCAGAAATTGAGAATAACTCATCCTGATATGGCAGTGAAGATTAAGGAGGAAGTGTAGAAGCAGATTGATGTTGGTTTTCTTATTACCTCCGAGTATCCGAATTGGGTGGCCAATATTGTGCTTGTTCCTAAGAAAGACAAAAAAAATTGTATGTGTGTTGATTATACAGATTTGAATCAACTCAGTCCGAAAGATGATTTCCCTCTATCACACATTGATATGTTGGTAGACGATACAACTAAATTCAAAGTCTTTTCATTTATGGACGGATTTTCGGGTTATAATCAGATCAAGATGGCACTCGAAGATATGGAGAAGACCATATTCATTATACCTTGGGGAACATTATATTATCGAGTGATGCCCTTCGATTTAAAAAATGCTGGTGCAACGTACCAGAGAGCCATGATCACACTTTTTCACGATATGATGCATAGAGAGATTGAGGTCTATGTTGATGACATGATTGCTAAATCAAGTGATGAAGAAGAACATGTTGAGCATTTGTTAAAGTTATTCCAGCGTTTGAGGAAATATAAACTCCGCTTGAATCCCAATAAGTGTACTTTTAGTGTTCGCTCTGGTAAGTTGTTGGGCTTCATTGTCAACGAGAAGGTTATTGACGTTGATCCTGCCTTGGTCAAAGTAATACAAGAGATGTCTGAGCCTAAAACTGAGAAGCAAGTCATAGGTTTTCTCGGCCGCTTGAACTATATCTCAAGATTTATATCGCATATGACTGCCACATGTGCGCCTATATTTAAGCTCCTTCGGAAAGATCAATCTTGTGATTGGACCGAGGGTTGCCAAAAAACTTTTGATAGTATCAAAGAATATCTGCTTGACCCTCGTATTTTGTCTCCACCTGTTGAAGGAAGACCATTGATCATGTGTTTGACTGTGCTTGAAGAGAGTATGGGTTATGTTCTTGGTCAGCAAGACGAATCTGGGAAGAAAGGGTATGCCATTTACTACCTCAGTAAGAAGTTCATCGCCTGTGAGACTCGGTATTCTATGCTTGAAAATACATGTTACGCACTGGCTTGACTGCTAAGCGCCTGCGCCAGTATATGTTGAATCATACTACTTGGTTGATATCCAAAATGGATCCAATCAAGTACATTTTTTAGAAGCCTGTTATAACTGGGAGGATCACCCATTGGCAGATGTTGTTATCCGAGTATGATATTGAATACCGATCTCAAAAAGCTATTAAAGGTAGTGTCTTGGCTGACCATTTGGCTCACTAACCAATTGTAAATTACCAGTCAGTGCAGTATGATTTTCCTGACGAAGAGATTTTGTACTTGAAGATGAAAGATTGTGATGAACCATTGCTTGAAGAAGGGCCAGAACCTGGTTCCCGTTGGGGCATGGTATTTGATGGAGTTGTTAACTCATATGGTAATGGCATTGGGGCAGTGATTATTACTCCTCAAAGATATCATTTTCCATTTATAGCTAGATTGACCTTCAAATGTACAAATAATATGGCTGAGTGTGAAGCTTGCATTATGGGGCTTGAAGAAGCCATTGATCTCATAATTAAATATCTTAACGTCTATGGAGATTCAACTTTGGTTGTGAATCATATCAAAGGTGAATGGGAGACAAATCAACCCAATTTGATACCATACATAGATTATGCGGGGAGGATATCAACTTTCTTTACAAAGGTTGAATTTCATCATATCCCCCGAGATGAAAATCGGATGGCAGATGCTCTTGCAACATTGACTTCAATGATTGTGGTGAAATTTTTGAATGAAGTTCCCAATTTGACTGTGATGTGTCTTGATAGGTCAACTCATGTATTTGTTGTTGTCATACCCCAAAATTTGCCCGTTAATATTACAAGGCATTTTTCAAGGCATTCCAACGTGTTTTTCAAGACATTAATCTCAAAAGAACAAAGGCCCAGCACACAGACGGCCAAATCCAGAAAATGGCCCAAACTGGCTTGCTCGCTAGGCGAGCAAATCCTTCGCCTAGCGAACCCCTCGCTATACCGCTCGCCTAGCGAAGCTTGCGGATATCAGAAAATTCTGGGCTTCATTCTGAGCCCATTAGGTCACAAAAAGAGCATTATAAATAGCAGAGCTTCATTCAGGAAAGGGGACGGGGAAAACGAAAACGAAGACGGGAGATAGAAAGAAGGCACAGCAAACCCTGGAGGCTAACTCAGAGAACTCAGAGCAACCCTAAAGGAAACCCTGAAGGAAACTCATCCGCATCAAGGTCACCTCCGCCCAACTCAATCCGACTCGCCAATTCAAGGTTGCAATTCGATTGCAAACAGGTTTGCATTACTATTACCGCTTTACGTTCTTAATTTGCATGTGATATCATAATTGAATTCATGAATATATTTGAGGTTTTGCATGTGAATTTAAGTGTGCCTGAATATCTTGAATGTTGAACCATATAATGTCTGTATTGGATGCCATAGGGCGTGAAGCATGCGGAAATCGTACTGTTCTGAAATTCAAAACCCGCAGCCGCTCGCTAGCACATCGCTAAGCGAGCATGTAGCGAGTATTCGCTAGGCCTTCGCTAGGCGAGGCAGAGGCGAACGTGACAGTCGCTAATATTTTGGTTGTCCTATTCTATGCTTATCTGATCTGTTCTGTGTTAATCATGCGTTATTTTGCCTGACATTCCTGCTGCTGTGTTTCTTTTGCGGTGTAATCCTCGATTGCACCCTGATTTGGTATTCTGACTTGTTTGCTAAATGTTGTAAGGATTCACATATTCCCAGGAACAAGTAGCTTGCTAGGTATTCCACTTTATTTGTGGGATACCCTTGTGGAGATTCATCCTTGGAGATTCATCCCAATTACCTAATTGATTATAATGTGGACCTAATTACTTAATTGATTACAACTACCTAATTGATTGTAAAATATTGCCTTGATTTTGTGATCTTGGACCTCTCTTTGTTGCCCTACGATATTACGGTATTATGGTCATGTCCCGCGAATGTGGGGATACACTTAGCAAAGACCCTTCGATTAAATCATCATGTCCCTATAAAATAAATCATAGTCCCTCGGATGTTGCCTACGAATACATGATTTTGTCCCTCGATGTCCCGTCGTTGTAGCCTACGGTTAATGATGATCGTCCCTTCGAATGCTAAGGTATCCTTACAAATGTTGCCTTCAATGACCGATCGATGACCCTACGATGTCCCTTTACATCCAAAGGATAAAACTACTTACTTCTCAATAGTAAGGACAGTTTTACCCTCATAAGGATAGGAAATGCCCATAAAGACCTTGGGTAGATATAACTCTTAATTGCTGACTCACAACCTAAAATAATTTTCATACATCACACTTTGCAAAACGTCTACTAGGAAATCACCACTTGGTATACATTCATACTAGAATCATTACCAAGTTATATTTTTCCAAACCGCTTTCAAAATTAAACGAGATAAATACTTTGTATACATTCATACTAGAATCATTACCAAGTTATATTTTTCCAAACCGCTTTCAAAATTAAACGAGATAAATACTTTGTATACATTCATGCAAGAATCATTACAAAGTTAAACTCTCTTTTCAAAACATTTTCTAAGCCGTTCACAAACACTTTTTTCAGACAAGAAAAAAATAACATAAGTGATCCAGCAATTAAGAGCCCATGGATAACCATGGATACAAAGGGTGCTAACACCTTCCCTTTGTATAATGTACCTCCCGAACTCAAAATCTAATCAAGGTCTTTCCTGTTCTTTTCCACCTTTCCTTATGGGATAAAAGAAAAGTCGGTGGCGACTCTTGCTAACCGCGACATTTGCTTTCCAAAGCAAAAACACATAAAGTCCGTTCACCGTATGACAGTTGTTGAAGAAGTTAAAGAGGAAAATCCATAGTATTGTGATATCAAATGTTTCCTCCAAAGTCAGCTTTACCCGTCAGGGGCATCTTTAAAAGATAAGAAGACTTTTAGAAGATTAGTTGGAAACTTCTACTTGAATGGTGATGTGCTTTATAAGAGAAATTTCGATATGGTTTTGCTCATATGCGTGGATAGACCCGAAGAAGACATGTTGATGACTGAAGTCCATGAAGGTTCCTTTGGTACTCATTCCAATGGACATTCTATGGCAAAGAAGATGTTGAGAGCAGGTTATTATTGGATGACAACGGAATCTGACTGTTGCAAGTTTATGAAGAAGTGCCATAAATGTCAGATTTATGCGGATAAGATTCATGTGCCTCTTACACTTCTCAATGTTATTTCGTCCCCATGACCCTTATCCATGTGGGGAATTGATATGATTGGCATGATTGAGCCCAGAGCTTCAAACGGACATCATTTCATTCTGGTGGCTATTGACTACTTTATAAAGTGGGTTGAAGCAACATCATATACAAATGTAACCAAGCAAGTTGTTGTAAGGTTTATCAAGAATCAGATTATATGTCGTTATGGTGTGCCGAATAAGATAATTATTGATAATGAATCGAACTTGAATAATAATATGGTGAAGGCTCTTTCTAAAGACTTCAAGATTTCATACCATAATTCTCCTCCCTACATACTGTAGCGGGGTATTCGTTACCATTAGAGATATTGACTAAATCCAAGGTAAATCATACAAGTCGAGTCGCCACCGCACTTCTATTTATCCAAAGGAATGGTTAGAAAGCGAACAAAAACCTAAAAGTTTTATCGAATCAAAAACTAGTAAAAATGTCAGAGATCTGGGTAAGGGGGTTGGTTATGCAATGGGAAGGTGTTAGGCACCCAAAGCATCCTAGGTACTCCTAGGGAGCCCTTTTCACATTTGTTGCAAAGGTTGTTGTTTTTTTTTTGAAAATTTATTTGTGCAAACATGATTGAAGGGATGAGAAAAGCGTGTATGTTTATCTAATGTACTACTTACTAAAAGAAGGGTCAAAAGAAAATGACTCGCACGGACGTCGCATCCACTGCATACGTATCTCATCTGAATCTGAGAATCAGAGTCTTCGTAGCTCGGCTACCTAATGGGTTAAAGAGGAGTGTGCTCGCTAAGACATCGCGTCTTATGCCTACGTATCTCATCTGGGATGAAAATCAGAGCAAAACGTAGTTTGACCACCTATGGGGTAAGGGTTGTGTTTTGGGGTGAACGACATTACTACGCAATCTACCGGATGCTCGACCTTTGGAGACTTACTCGCCTGTTGTAGAAGGAGATAACGTGTTCTTAGGAGAAGAAAAATCAATGAGTTAGGGGTGTTTAGGGATGCTCATGTAAAAAGGCAGTCCTAGATGAAGGGACCGCGCTACCTTAAATGACCTGTCACGAGAGGCTATACGAAACCTAAGAAATCGGTAACATGCGGGAAAAGTAAAGGGATCGAGAGATCTACCGTACGGATAAAGATCCAAAGTAACAGCAATTAGATAAATAAGAAACCCAAAGACTCTTCCAAGCTATCACCATCAAAGAAAGTGAGTCAGTACAGGTAATCGGAATAAACCTCCAGGTGGTATCCCACAAATAAAGTGTAACACCAGGCAAGCCATCTCTGCAAGAGTCATATGAGCCCTCACTAAACAAAACTCAACAAACAGGTTAGAGTGACAAGACGGGGCGCAATCAAGGGTTGCCCCAAATCAAAATGTAACCACATGAATCATGCCATTAAAATTCATAAAAAAGAGCTCACAAAAAGCAACAAAGTGTAGGAGGCCTAAACCTCTTGTCAAACACATGCATTAAAAGGGTATCAAATTCACCCATAATACCTCATACATTCAGAGCATTCAAATTAAAAGCATAAAGTATTGGGAATAAGGCAAACCTGACTGGAGAGATCGAATGAAATTGAATTGCCCGGTTGGGTTTGCAAAGCAATCTGAGGGTTTATATGAGATGGAATTGGTTCTTTGCAGATGAGTTCCCTTCAGTCTCTGGAGGTTGCTCTGAACTCTGTTAGCTCTTCTCTCACTATCTTTTTCCTGCCAGGGTAATAGGAATAAAATGGCCTTTTGTTTCACTGAAACTCTGAATTTATAACCTGATTTTTGTGGACCTGTGGGCTCAAATGAGAGAGGCCTAAGTCCAAAATTTTTCTGTTATATTTTTTTTTATTTATTTATTATTATTATTATTATTATTATTATTATTATTATTTTTCGTTTTTTTTTTCGTTTTTTTTTGTTCTTCTTTTTTTTTTTCGTTCTTCGTTCTTTTTTTTTTTTCGTTTTTCGTTCTTCTTTTTTTTTCGTTCTTCGTTCTTCTTCTTTTTTTCGTTTTTCGTTCTTCTTTTTTTCTTTTTTTTTAAACATGTGGGCTTCGCCTAGCGAGCATGACAGTTCAAGAAATTCCTCTGAGCGTAGGTGATTCTGGTGGCTTTTCTTGGGACTCGCTAGGCGACCCATTCTGCTCGCCTAGCGAGCATGACAGCTCATGAACAAACTTTTGCTCCTTCAAGATTAACGTTTTGACTGACGAATAGACCCCATTTGAACCTGTTGGAAGTATCTCAAGTCATTCCCTTGTGTTGACTGATCATCTAAATAGAACCCACAAAGTGTCTTGGATGATACTCAAGCTTCAAACAAAAGATGTTAGTGACACATTTTTGTGCTTTTGGTTAGTAAACAAAAGTAAGAGAAATAATGATGTATAATTCAAGCATGCTTGGTGATCTCAAACCAATCACAAGGAGTCCCATCCAAAGGCAAAGGGAACCAAGATGCTAAAGATCCTTGAGGCAATGTTATGATGCCATGAGGGATCTTAGGGTCAAAATTGGGGTCTTACAGATGCCCCTATTTAAGGTCATTCTAGCCGGAGAAGTGAAGGTTAAAATCTTCGTCTCGACGGGGTAGAATGGGCTTAAATAATAACAAAGAGACGAATTTTGGTCCCTAAGAGACCTCATGATGCAAATGTAGGTATGAAAAATGGTAGCACTCTGTGGAGATATGTCTACAAAAGCAAAGAAATCAGAAGCCACTGATAATCCATATGAGCAATTCACTCCATGGGACCAAGACCCTGGGGACTCTTCTGGGGATAGAAAAGGGATAAAAATGCGCGAGCAGGTCACGACTCAAAGCGTGGGGAACAGAATTCCAAAGGGAAAAGATCCAATGGAAAGACTCGAGCTGACTCGAAGATGCATGTATTGGAGAATATGTCAATACAGCAAAAAACATCCACAGCGGATACTTCGGATAAAATCCGGACGAAGACAATCCACCAAGGGACCTCGCTGGGGATGTCCACAAGGACACTCCTAGGGAAGCAGCGGGACGATCTATTATCGGTTTACTGGGTAATAAGCTCAACGAGACATGGGATCTGAACACCGACGAAAGGGCGAGAGATACAACATGCTCGGGAAGAATGAATATCTAAGATCGGTATAAGGGTGAGAGATATCAAAACTTCAAAACATCTGAGGAAAACCAAAAAGGTATACTTTAACTCAGGGATTCTGACTCCACAGGGGACAAAAAGTCATAATAGGGAGCAGAGAGGAAGGAACACCAGGGATACCGGTTACTGGGCATATAATAGGTGACCAACCAAGACGTGAATTGGGGAATATTCCCAAGACACTCATCATCCACAAGAGGGCTAAAAAGCAAACTCGATTATAGGATGGATATTCGACTCCGTAAAGGGGATACGACTCTTACTCGACTGGGGAAGAACAAAAGGCTTCAGACCCGAGAGTGCATGAGATATACTATCTATTACCGTCAGAACATAGATAATATACTTGCATTGACGATTATCCACAACCGGTTACTGGGTTAATAAAGGATAAATCGACCGAAAAGAAAAGGCATCGGGATACCGAAACTAGGTATATAATGATGACCAATTCAGGGGAGAAACAATCGTTACCAACAACAACAAGGTAGACGAGAGATGACCCGCTGGGGATAAATTGCGTAATCAGGGCAATTATCCAAGCAGATGAGGGGATATCATCATCGAATATTGGATGAAGATAACTGTCACCAATTAAAGATGAGCAAAAATAGTTACTCTACAAAAAGGGAAGAAATAGGGTTTACAACTACCGGTATGAGGGTAGAGAAACACAGACTCCGCCGGAGACAATAATTACTAATTATTGAGCAATTATTCATTTACCACGGGGAAACAGGAAAAGAGTCTCAAGAGACCGATCTAGGATCAAACTAGATAGGCACACCAAATCAAGACTTGTCCCGGTGAGGATATAACTCAATGGGGAAAACCATCCCAGTATATGTGTTGGGAAGGAACAAAAACAATCAACATCCACGAGGATATAACCCGGTGGGGAATATGGAAGAAAGGATAGACGCTTTCTGCTTATGGAGCTGACTCTATATGGAGAGATCAGACACACACATCTGCTCGGGGAAGTATATCACCAAATAGCAGGAGACAGCAAACAACGATATATGGCAAAGAATGCAACATGAATATCTGAATGTTATAATTATACATGAATATGCGTGGTTTATGTATGATGTATGCTGACAAACAGACATACCTAACACAACCAGGTCCAGGAATCAACCACCCGGTACTACATCTCGAGAGAGAAAGCCAAGTTCATCGGAGAGTATCCAATCTGCTAGGGATCAGAGATACCAGGAAGCACAGAACTCTGCAGGGGATGAATCATCAATCATTCCAGCTGAGGACGAGAGTTATCACAGACAAGGTCCACCACACCAACAACTCTACTGGGGAATCTATCCGAGGAGATAAAGGATTTATCGGGATCAACCACCAAATACCGCTCTTGCCCAAAGAGATCCAAGCTGCTGAGGAAGAAAGATTGCTACTCTGCTGAAGGGAAGAGAGGTGACTCTCAACAAGCAATCTACTTGGTAGGATAAACCACAAAGGGTTCCGGAGGGAGGAGATACAGTCATGCCAGGAATATGGACAAAAATCTTACCCTGTTGGGGATCGTACCACCCTTGGGAGAGCACTGAGGATCTCCTAAGTATCCTTTCGTCATTGTGAATGTTCACTTTGTTTAAAAACAAATTATAAAAAATTTGATTGTTTAAAACAATGATATTTTCTTAATCAAAACATGCAAAACATTTGTTGAATAGAAACAGATAAGAGTGCCAATAATTGGATAAAAGGCTCAAATTTATTTGATAGAATGGTAGTCTGCGAATGGCAAGACTCCATAGATCTTTACAAATTTGAAATTGGTGATATATATTGGAAAAGGGCTACATTGAACATAATGACCATTTCTCCACCAATTCTGAATCCGATGTATTTGAAGCTTTGGCTGATAATGAGCAAGGATCTCTGACGGACGACAGTTGTAGAACAAAGTCTTGTCAGGATGCAGTTACTTGCCAAATCCCTAATTTTTGCCTAGATTGCCCCAGGATGAGGTACTCAATCTAGCGGGATACATATATCATTATTATATATTTTTTGTGTCTCTAACTTTTGCCTGGATCGCCCTTTCGGGTTTTCAATCCACCGAGACGCTCATTTTTGCCTAAGCCGCCCTTTCGGGTTTTCAACTTAGCGAGCTATTCAGTTTTTATTTTTTTAGGCGAAGTATTTCTTGACTGCATATGAATTCACATGACGAGTGAAATCCTCCCCATCCATAGTTGTAAGTATCAAAGCACCACCTGAAAAGGCTCTCTTAACAACATACGGACCTTCATAGTTCGGAGTCCACTTGCCCCTGGAATCGGGCGCGAAAGACAAAACTTTCTTGAACACAAGGTCACCTTCTCGGAACACACGAGGCTTGACCTTCTTATCAAAAGCTTTTTTCATCCTTTGCTGATATAACTGACCGTGGCACATGGCAGTCAATCTCTTCTCTTCAATCAAATTCAGCTGGTCATAACGACTCTGAACCCATTCAGCATCAGTCAACTTGGCTTCCATCAAGACTCTCATTGATGGGATCTCCACCTCTACAGGGAGTACAACCTCCATGCCGTAAACAAGAGCGAAAGGGGTTGCCCATGTTGAAGTGCGGACAGACGTACGATATCCATGCAAAGCAAATGGTAACATCTCGTGTCAATCTTTGTACGTAACAACCATCTTCTGGATAATTTTCTTAATGTTCTTATTAGCAGCTTCAATAGCCCCATTCATCTTGGGTCTGTAAGGAGAAGAATTATGATGTGAAATCTTGAACTCGCTACACAGCTCTTTCATCATCTTGTTATTCAAGTTAGATCCATTATCAGTAATGATCTTATCTGGCACACCATATCGGCATATGAGTTGATTCTTGATAAACTTCACGACCGCCTGCCTGGTCACATTTGCATACGACGCCGCTTCAACCCACTTGGTGAAGTAATCAATTGCTACGAGAATAAATTTGTGTCCATTGGACGCTTTCGGCTCTATCATGCCAATCATGTCAATTCCCCACATGGAGAAAGGCCATGGTGATGAGATCACATTCAAAAGTGTCGGGGGAATATGAATCTTATCAGCATAAATCTGACACTTGTGGCATTTCTTCACAAATTTGCAGCAGTCAGACTCCATTGTCAGCCAATAGTAGCCTGCTCTCAACATCTTTCTAGCCATGGCATGTCCATTGGAATGAGTACCAAATGAACCCTCATGGACCTCAGTCATCAACAGGTCTGCTTCGTGTCTATCCACGCATCTGAGCAGAACCATGTCAAAATTTCTTTTGTAAAGCACTTCGCCATTGAGGTAGAAACTGCCTGACAATCTCCTCAAAGTCTTCCTATCATTTACAGATGCCCCAGGCGGGTAAATCTGGCTCTGAAGGAAACATTTGATATCATAATACCACGGCTTATCATATTTTACTTCTTCTACTGCAAATACATGAGTTGGTCTGTCCAAGCGCATCACGGTGATATTGGGGACTTCATTCCACAATTTAACCACAATCATTGAAGCAAGCGTAGCAAGAGCATCTGCCATCCGATTCTCATCTCGAGAAATATGATGGAAGTCAACCTCAGTAAAGAACGTTAAAATCCTCCTCACATAATCTCTGTATGGAATGAGGCCAGGCTGATTCGTTTCCCATTCACCCTTAATCTGATTAACAACGAGGGCCGGATCACCATATACATCAAGATGCTTGATCCTTAGATCAATATATTCCTCCAATCCCATAATACAGGCGTCATACTCAGCCATATTATTCGTGCATTTGAAAGTTAACCTTGTTGTAAAAGGAATATGCGCGCCATGAGGAGTAATAACACGACCCTAATACCATTTCCATACTGATTTACAGCGCCATCAAACACCATACTCCATCTGGAACCAGGCTCTGGCCCTTCATCAAGTGTAGGCTCATCGCAATCTTTCACTTTCAAATACAGAATTTCCTCATCCGGGAAGTCATACTGAACTGACTGATAATCTTCAATAGGCTGATGTGCCAAATGGTCAGCCAAGATACTACCTTTAATAGCCTTCTGAGCTCGATACTCAATATCATACTCAGATAACAACATCTGCCAACGGGCAATTCTCCCTGTTAAAGCAGGCTTCTCGAAGATGTACTTGATTGGATCCATTCTGGATATCAACCAAGTCGTATGATTTATCATATACTGGCGTAAGCGCTTAGCAGCCCAAGCCAAAGCACAGCATGTCTTTTCAAGCATTGAGTATCGAGACTCACAATCACTGAACTTCTTACTCAGGTAGTAAATAGCATACTCCTTCTTCCCTGATTCATCTTGCTGACCAAGGACACAACCCATTGAGTCTTCAAGAACAGTCAGATACATGATCAAAGGTCTCCCTTCCACGGGCGGAGACAGAATCGGAGGCTCAGACAGATACTCTTTAATACTATCAAAAGCTTTCTGGCAATCCTTGGTCCAATCATGAGACTGATCTTTCCGGAGGAGCTTGAATATTGGCGCAGATGTGGCAGTCATGTGGGATATGAATCTGGAAATGTAATTCAAGCAGCCAAGAAAACCTCAGACTTGTTTCTCAGTTTTGGGCGTAGGCATCTCTCGTATTGCTTTGACCTTTGCAGGATCAACCTCAATACCTTTCTCACTGACAATAAAGCCCAATAACTTGCCAGAACGGACTCCAAATGTACACTTGTTGGGATTCAGACGAAGCTTGTATTTTCTCAAACGCTGAAAAAGCTTCAACAAGTGCTCTACATGTTCAACTTCCGTTCTTGACTTAGCGATCATATCGTCAACGTACACCTCAATCTCCTTATGCATCATGTCATGGAACAAGATAGTCATAGCTCGTTGATATGTGGCTCCGGCGTTCTTCAAACCGAAGGGCATCACTTGATAACAGAATGTTCCCCAAGGTGTGATGAATGTTGTCTTCTCCATATCCTCGGGTGCCATTTTAATCTGATTATATCCGGAAAATCCATCCATAAACGAGAAGACTTTGAGTTTAGCTGTATTGTCTACCAACATATCAATATGTGGTAGAGGGGAATCATCTTTCGGACTAGCTTTATTCAAGTCTCTATAGTCAACACACATCCGGACTTTTCCATCTTTCTTAGGCACGGGCACAATATTGGCCACCCATTGAGGATATATAGAAGTCACCAGGAACCCCGCATCAATTTGCTTCTGAACTTCCTCTTTGATCTTCACTGCCATATCAGGATGAGTTCTTCTGAGCTTCTGCTTTACAGGCATGCACTCAGGCTTTAGAGGTAGGAAATGTTGCACAATATCAGTATCTAGACCAGGCATGTCTTCATATGACCAGGCAAAGACGTCAACATATTCTCGTAGCAACTTAATCAACCCCTTCTTAACAGATTCTTCTAGAAGTGCCCCAATTTTTACCTCTCGCACACAATCTTCAGACCCCAAGTTGACTGTTTCCAGATTCTCAAGATCTGGCTGAATGATCTTCTATTCATGCTCAAGTAGTCGGGTGATCTCATCAGGAATCTCTTCAACATCATCTTCCTCTACTACAGATACAGGGAATTCAAAATTGGGAGATGGTGTTGGGTCATTATGTTCAATGGGTTTAGAAATCAACCTGCATAATGATTTTTGGATATGAAAAGCTTTAGAATTCAAACAAGGCAAATCATTATGCAGATGAGAAGGTTGATTTTATTTTATTTTTTAGGGTTTTATGTGATCACCAATTTCATGCAAAAACAAAAAGGGAAAATAAATGGGAAAAACAAACATTTAACATGAATTTATTGAATGAAAATATCATTGTATTTATGCGCCATCAATGTCATCACTCCTCCTTTTGGCATGGGAGAAGGGTTTTTAAACAAAGTGATCATTACGTTGACTTATGGACAACTGTTGGAATATCCACAGCGACCCAATTGTTGCAGACCCCTCAAGGGATGATGAAATTGCCAGAATCCTTTGTATCTTCTTCTAAAACGGCAGCAGCCTCCTCATCTAGACCAGTGTGAATGAAACCTCCACTCTTGAATAACCCTTGCTTGTTGAAAGTACCAGAAGAAAAACCTATGCCAGCCTGGGACTCGTTGTCTTCTAACTCAATCATTTTTCCTAAACTAGTGGTTGCACCACGCTTAATGGCCAACTTTGCATCTTTGTAGGAAGCAAATGAAGGAGTTCTCTTCTCAATAGGCTCAACTATAGATAAAGCTTGGAAAGGAGTTCCAATTTCAACCTCAGCATCTATATAAGAGAAGGAAGACAAATGACTAACCAGGAGAGCCCTTTCTCCCCCTACCACCACCAGCTTCTTGTTTTTCACGAATTTCAATTTCTGGTGTAGGGTGGACGTCACGACGCCTGCCTCGTGAATCCATGGTCTGCCTAAGAGACAACTATACGATGGGTGAATGTCCATTACCTGGAAGGTAATCTGGAAATCACTTGGTCCGATCTTGATTGGGAGATCAACTTCCCCAATCACGGTTTTCCGAGACCCATCGAAAGCCTTCACAACTACTCCACTCTGCCTCATGGGAGGCCCTTGATATGATAGCTTTGAGAGAGTGGACTTTGGCAATACGTTCAATGATGACCCATTGTCCACCAGTACATTGGACATGGCGTTGTCTTTGTAATTCATAGATATGTGTAAAGCCAAGTTGTGGTCTCTTCCCTCCTCAGGGAGATCAGAGTCACAAAAGCTCAGGTTGTTGCAAGCAGTAATGTTTGCAACAATGCTATCGAATTGCTCCAAAGTGACATCGTGATCCACATATGCCACATCCAACACCTTCTGCAGAGCCTCTCGGTGTGGTTCTGAATTTAAGAGTAAGGATAACACAAATATTTTGGATGGCGTTTGTAGAAGTTGGTCTACAACATTGTACTCGCTCCTTTTGATGAGTCTCAGCATTTCATCACAGTCTTCTTTCACATTGCCACTCGGGCCAACAGAAGTAGGAGTTTTCAGTACGGAGGAGGGCTTAGTAGCAAGTGTCGGATTCGGAGAATTCACAGCGTTCCCGATCGGGCGTTCAACAAAATCAGCATTAATTTGAGGCTTCGGCGGTGCTGAAAATACACGGCCACTACAGGTCAAACCGCTAACATCGACAATATTCACAACAGAAGAAGAGGGCAAGGACACCTCTTTCCCATTCTCTACTGCTACGGCGTTGTAGCGATAGGGAACTGCCTTTTTAGAGGAGTAAGGCACAGGACCAGCAGGCTTAATGATCAGAGCGGGAGAAGCCTTCTGCTTGCTACCATTGTACTTGATGATAACAGGCTCGGGTATCCGGAACACTGGGGAGATCACATTGACCTCAGACTCATTTTCATCAACATCTGTTTTGAAGGATCTCAATGACTCCTTTGTTCAGCATTTCCTGAACATCCTTGCGCACCTGGCGACAACCCAATCGGTTAACAGAGCAGACTCGGCATCTATCATGGTCATGCTCATAATGAGCGTGGTTACATAACAAACGGTGCGTCTCGACCAGCGATTGCTGAATATGACTGACATATTTGACCTTGTATTTTCCAGGGAAACCCTGGACCATGTTGACAGATTTCCCATGTTCGGGAAATGGGTTCTTCTTCACATTAGGGCCTACGTCCTCAAAACATAGAATACCACACCTCACAGGTCTTGAACCTTGGTCTTCAAAGGGTAACAATTCTCCACGTCGTGGCCGGGAGCACCAGAATGGTAAACACAATGTAACTCAGGCTTATACCACCACTGGGGATTAGCAGGTATAGCCGGTGGGTCTCTCGGAGTAATCAGCTTCCTTTCTATCAAAGAGAGATATAACTCTGCGTACGTCATAGGAATAGGATCGAAGGTGACCCTTTTCCTCTCGTAACTCGTGCTGGTTTGATTACTGTTTCGAGGCTGGTAGGCCTGCTGCTGCGGTCGGTGCTGTTGTTGCTGATATTGCGGATGTGGTTGCTGATTGTTACTATGTTGTTGATACTGTTGATTGTCTCTTAAAACAGATGCTATATGAGCCACCTGGTGCTGGTTACTGGCGGGACGCACAGTCTTCCTCCTCACAGAGGGTCTTCTTGGTTTCTCATGGGAGATCACAACATGTGCCTCTCCATCTCTCTTCTTTGCAAACGCCCCATAACGTTTGGCAGAAGAGCCTTCTTCTCTGGTTAACCGTCCTTCACGGACCCCTTCTTCTAGACGCATCCCCATATTCACCATCTCGGTGAAGTCAGAAGGAGCGATAGCAATCATCCGCTTATAATAAAAAGAACTTAAAGTCTTCAAAAAGATCTTAGGCATCTCTTTCTCTTCTAGCGGAGGCACGATCTGTGCTGCCACCTCTCGCCACCTCTGGGCGTACTCCTTAAATGTTTCTTTATCCTTCTGGGACATGGCTCTCAATTGATCTCTATCGGGAGCCATATCCACGTTGTACTTGTACTGCTTGACGAAGGCTTCGCCGAGATCATTGAAGGATCGGATGTTCGCGCTGTCTAAACCCATGTACCAACGCAAAGCGGCACCGGACAGACTGTCCTGAAAGTAGTGGATGAGTAGTTGGTCATTATCGGTTTGAGTCGACATCTTCCTGGCATACATGACCAGGTGGCTGAGAGGACAAGTATTTCCTTTGTACTTTTCAAAATCAGGGACCTTGAATTTCACAGGGATCTTCACATTTGGAACCAAGCAGAGTTCGACAACAGACTTGCCGAAAAGATCCTTCCCTCTGAGAGTTTTCAATTCCTTGCGAAGCTCAAGAAATTGATCGTTCATAGCATCCATCTTCTCATAAACATCTGGACCCTCAGACGGCTCAGAATGATAGATGGTGTTGTCTACCCTGGGCAAAGTATGCACGACAGGAGGAGGAACGGCAAGGACCGGGCTAGATACCGGCAGAGAAGCAAAGGTAGGAATAGGACCCTCAGGCATGAAATTGGGAGGCATCCCCCACGAGAACCCGGTTGGCATGGTTGTTGGAACAAAGTGTGCACTGGCAGCGGGCACAGTAGAGGAGACAATCTCGGAGATAACTGTCCTCTGGGGAGGAGTTGAAGGTGTCGGAGAAGACTGGCTCTGGGCAGCCATGAGTGACTCCATTAGGGCAGTCAATCTGGTCACTTCTTCTTTCAGCTCACGGTTCTCTTGTTCTAGGTGATCCATCAGTCTTAAAATGTTGGCTCTAGTGTAGTACCGGTGAGTCAGCTTGTCTTCAAAATAAATGAAGGACACAGAGTTAGACCACAGGGCAAGGGACCGGAAACAAAACCTGTTTATGCATATGATGCATGCAATGCTTGTGCATATGATTTGTTTTTTTTATTTCAAAGGAACTTTAGAGTTTTATTTGCAAATTCTGGAAATATTAAGCATTTTATCACATGGAAATATCTCATCAAATAATATCAGGGAAAAGAAGTGCAGCATCATCAATCATATACAAGAGAAAAGGAAGATAATCGTCTTATGGATCCCTAGAAACAATCATCTAAAGCTCGGGACACAGGAAGATAAGATGCGTGAAGCCTCTTCACCTCCCTCTCGTAGGCTGCCTCCATATCGACCTTCTCTTTGGCGAGTCGATCATACTTCCTCTTCCAGAACTTAGAAGACTGAGGAAGTAGAGAAGTCCATATATCATCAGGGTCATCAATAACCTGATGCTCAAGAAACTCAATCAACGCATCCTTCTCCTTAATCTGCTGAAGCAACTCTTCACGTTCACGGATCCAGGCACGTGAACGGTCTTCGTCTCTCAACTCCTCTACTCCTTGATCAGGGAGGGTTGAAAGCCCAGCCATAATCATAGGTGTAGGTCTCGGATACTCGTAAGGCATGAGATACTCAGACGCCCTCTCCCTAACCCAAACTGTGTAAGGCTCCAAAGCGATGCAATTCTTAGGACCCAACTCTTTCCTTCCTTTCCTATGAATCTTGCGCCAAGCGCGGACCATCCTAGCTTTCAAGCCTTGGGGATCTTTACCATCCTGAAATAATACACCCTCTAACAGAATGTTATTGGGTTTATCCTTTAAGGGGAACCCAAGCTGCCGACGTGCCAAAACAGGATTGTAGTTAATCCCACCACATGTACCAAGAAGAGGTACATTGGAGAATTCGCCACAAGAGTCAATAATCCGCACACAATTATACACATGGTTATACCAAGAGATATCATCATTAGTGAGAGACATAAGTCTCGTAGACCACCGTAGACATTCCTTGTTCTCCTTGAAAGCGACCGTCTGAGGTAAGTGAGAAATAAACCACTTACACAACAGAGGCAAACAACACACAATGGCGCCACCACCCTTTGCATTCCTCATATGCAAAGAGAAGTAGGTATCGCCCAACAGAGTCGGAACGGGATTAAGAGTAGAGAAAATCCTAATGGCGTTCACATCCACAAACTTGTCGATGTTGGGGAATAATACCAACCCATAGATGAGAAGTACAAATATGGCTTCAAAGGCGTCCTCACTCATAGCCTTCCCATAAACAGTAGCTTGAGCAATGAGGAACTCAGAAGGGAGACCTTGAATTCCACCTTTGGTAGTCATATGAGCACCAACCAGAGATTCATCTATGTGTAACATGTCAGCTATCTCTTGAGAAGTATGAATACTCTCCAAGCCACTGAACGGCAACTGGTCTAGAATAGGTATACCCACAAGGTAAGCATACTCCTCAAGGGTAGGCAAAAGCTGGAAATCCGGAAACGTGAAGCAACGGTACAAGGGATCATAAAACTGCACCAATACACTCACCAATCCTTCATCCACCTGAGTAGTCAAAAGAGGAAGAAGCTTCCCAAAACGAGCCTTGAAACCCAAAGGATCTAATACATAGGATGTCAGATTCCTTAACTCTTTCAAATCTGGTTGCCTGAAGCTGTACTTCTTTGTATTCCTTCTTTGTCTTTCCATGTCTAAAAATTTTGCAAATAGACCTCTTAAGTTCCTTGAAAATTTTCTTATTATTTTGATGATATAAATGCAAATGGGTGTGTGAATGCATGAATGCAACAATCACACTCAAGGATCAAGCAAAGCACACCAAACAAAGGTCATGGGATGGATCATGTTATCCTTAATATCAACCATCCATTTTGGTGGATTATAGTTTACACCTTATCAACACCCAAGTTCCATTGACATTAAGGATACCTGAACGGATCAACCATGAATCAAGGGTTTGTTGCAAGTCACGAGCATGGAGTTTAGGTTAAGAACCACCCAAAAGGGAGTATACTAGGGTTTAAATCTGCCAAACATGTTCTACAAGAGATTCCCATAGTCATCATCCCATCTTTTGGATATTATCGGAGAAACGACTACTCGTATTCCAAAAATATTCTCAAGAGAGACTCTTATGAGTGTAAATATCGCGTAACAATCGTATCAAATCTTACACTTGAACGACTTTCGCACTACATCCTAAGAATAGGCCAAGATGGGCTTGGTAAACTAAGGTCCTTGGCTTCTAAGGTCTATATTGGAAAGAGTAATGTCTAACCACAACTTACTTGTGTGACATTATTGATCCCAACATGACCTCCACCAAGTGAATGGGCTTGCAAGTCAACTTGCTAAGGAATAACTCCACACAAGTCGACAAGACTATGCCATTCTCCTATCCTAAGTGCACTTGAGTTCGGGTATAGAACTCATCTCACAAAGATCACCAAGCATACAAGGAATTAATATTCAAACAATTCAATCATTACATACAATACAGTAATCCCAAATTGCACAAAAATATGTCACAAAACAAATACAATACAACAAACATGAAAAATCGGCAAAACCCACTAGGCAAATACACATCCCCAGCAGAGTCGCCACTTTTCTGTAGCGGGGTATTCGTTACCATTAGAGATATTGACTAAATCCAAGGTAAATTATACAAGTCGAGTCGCCACCGCACTTCTATTTATCCAAAGGAATGGTTAGAAAGCGAACAAAAACCTAAAAGTTTTATCGAATCAAAAACTAGTAAAAATGTCAGAGATCTGGGTAAGGCGGTTGGTTATGCAATGGGAAGGTGTTAGGCACCCAAAGCATCCTAGGTACTCCTAGGGAGCCCTTTTCACATTTGTTGCAAAGGTTGTTATTTTTTTTTTTTAAAATTTATTTGTGCAAACATGATTGAAGGGATGAGAAAAGCGTGTATGTTTATCTAATGTACTACTTACTAAAAGAAGGGTCAAAAGAAAATGACTCGCACGGACGTCGCATCCACTGCATACGTATCTCATCTGAATCTGAGAATCAGAGTCTTCGTAGCTCGGCTACCTAATGGGTTAAAGAGGAGTGTGCTCGCTAAGACATCGCGTCTTATGCCTACGTATCTCATCTGGGATGAAAATCAGAGCAAAACGTAGTTCGACCACCTATGGGGTAAGGGTTGTGTTTTGGGGTGAACGACGTTACTACGCAATCTACCGGATGCTCGACCTTTGGAGACTTACTCACCTGTAGTAGAAGGAGATAACGTGTTCTTAGGAGAAGAAAAATCAATGAGTTAGGGGTGTTTAGGGATGCTCATGCAAAAAGGCACTCCTAGATGAAGGAACCGTGCTACCTTAAATGACATGCCACGAGAGGTTATACGAAACCTAAGAAATCGGTAACATGCGGGAAAAGTAAAGGGATCGAGAGATCTACCATACGGGTAAAGATCCGAAGTAACAGCAATTAGATAAATAAGAAACCCAAAGACTCTTCCAAGCTAGCACCATCAAAGAAAGTGAGTCAGTACAGGTAATCGGAATAAACCTCCAGGTGGTATCCCACAAATAAAGTGGAACACCAGGCAAGCCATCTCTGCAAGAGTCATATGAGCCCTCACAAAACAAAACTCAACAAACAGGTTAGAGTGACAAGACGGGGCGCAATCAAGGGTTGCCCCAAATCAAAATGTAACCACATGAATCATGCCATTAAAATTCATAAAAAAGAGATCACAAAAAGCAACCAAGTGTATGAGGCCTAAACCTCTTGTCAAACACATGCATTAAAAGGGTATCAAATTCACCCATAATACCTCATACATTCAGAGCATTCAAATTAAAAGCATAAAGTAATGGGAATAAGGCAAACCTGACTGGAGAGATCGAATGAAATTGAATTGCCCGGTTAGGTTTGCAAAGCAATATGAGGGTTTATATGAGCTGGAATTGGTTCTTTGCAGATGAGTTCCCTTCAGTCTCTGGAGGTTGCTCTGAACTCTGTTAGCTCTTCTCTCACTATCTTTTTCCTACCAGGGTAATAGGAATAGAATGGCCTTTTGTTTCACTGAAACTCTGAATTTATAAGCTGATTTTTGTGGACCTGTGGGCTCAAATGAGAGAGGCCCAAGTCCAAAATTTTCTGTTATATTTTATTTATTTATTTATTTATTTCATTATTATTTTTTTTCGTTTTTCGTTCTTCTTTTTTTTTCGTTTTTTTTAAACTTGTGGGCTTCGCCTAGCGAGCATGACAGTTCAAGAAATTCCTCTGAGCGTAGGTGATTCTGGTGGCTTTTCTTGAGACTCGCTAGGCGACCCATTCTGCTCGCCTAGCGAGCATGACAGCTCATGAACAAACTTTTGCTCCTTCAAGATTAACGTTTTGACTGACGAATAGACCCCATTTGAACCTGTTGGAAGTATCTCAAGCCATTCCCTTGTGTTGACTGATCATCTAAATAGAACCCACAAAGTGTCTTGGATGATACTCAAGCTTCAAACAAAAGATGTTAGTGACACATTTTTGTGCTTTTGGTTAGTAAACAAAAGTAAGAGAAACAATGATGTATAATTCAAGCATGCTTGGTGATCTCAAACCAATCACAAGGAGTCCCACCCAAAGGCAAAGGGAACCAAGATGCTAAAGATCCTTGAGGCAATGCAAAGGCAATGTTATGATGCCATGAGGGATCTTAGGGTCAAAATTGGGGTCTTACACATACCCAAGATGAATGGGATTGTTGAAGCTGCAAATAAGAACATTAAGAAAATATTCAAAAGATGGTTGTGACATACAAAGATTGGCATGAGATTCTCTCATTTGCTTTGCATGGATACCGTACATCCATCCTCACTTCAACAGGGGCAACCCTTTTCTCTCTTATTTATGGAATGGAAGTTATGCTCCCCGTGGAGGTTGAGATCCCATCATTGTGTGTATTGATGGAAGCCAAGTTGACAGAAGCTGAATGGTGTCAGACCAGATATGACCAGCTGAATTTGATTGAAGAGAATAGATTGAGTACCATGTGTTATGGTCAGTTATATCAGCAGTGAATGAAGAAAGCTTTCGATAAGAAGATCAAGCCTCGTGTGTTCAGAGAAGGTGACCTCGTGTTCAAGAAGATTCTATCTTTCAAACCTGATGCTAGGGGCAAGTGGACTCCTAATTATTAAGTCTCGTATGTTATTAAGAGATCCTTTTCAGACGGTGCTTTGATTCTTACAACTATGGATGGTGAGGAGTTCACGCGTCCTATGAATACCGATGCAGTCAAGAAATACTTCGCCTAAAAAAGAAAAATAGCAGCTCGCTAAGTTGAAAACCTGAAAGCACGGCTTAGGCAAAAATGAGCATCTCGATGGATTGAAAACCCGAAAGGGCGATCTAAGAAAAAGTTAGAGACATAAAATAGAAAATTCTTCCTCGTAGATTGAGTACCCCACCTTGGGGCAATCTAGGCAAAAATAAGGGAGTATGGCAAGTAACTGCATTTGGCTGGTCCTGACCTTTGAAGCAGTTTTGAGAAGTCATTTGGTTCTGATTCATCCTTCTCAACGGAATACAAGCACAGTTGATTTTGAAATTGGTAGGAAGAATAGTGGTCATTGTGTTCACTGTAGCCTTTTTCCATGTAAATTACCATTTTCAAACTTTGTAAAGATCCATGGAGTCCCTCCATTTGCGGACTACAATTCTATTAAATAAAGTTGAGCTTTTATCCAATTATTTGTTATTCTTATTTGTTTCTGTTTTAAAATTGAATTTTTATGACGATAATTTTGAAATAAATCAATCAATAAACAATCATTTTTCTTAAAATAATAAGGCATTTACTTTAAGAATAATCGATTTCAAAAAGGAACATCAACAGCAATATCAAGGGCGGTAAGTCTTGACGTATGAGGCATTGTTGGTCTTCCCCGAGCAGTGGTTTGGTGACTTTACCTCCACAACGGTTTATTGTTCATCCCCAACATGGTTGGTGGGTTTTCATCCCCGGAAGATCTGATATTTTGTTCTATGTGCACTTCATCTTTTCCTAGTTGAGATGTTCATATTTTTGCATTTCCCAGTTTGTGTATTGGTGAATGAACCCTGGCTTTTCTTGGAACCTTTATTTGGTCTCCAAATCCTCAACGCAGTTACTTGTGTGTTGCACAGCCGTGAGAATTTCTCTCCTGCATAAGTCTACAGATCCAGTTGTTATTTTGGTACCTTTGAATTGGTTTATTTTTTAATCTCCAAGAAGAGTCTGATGACTATCGTTCTTCCCTTTTGGGGACATTTTTGCTGATCTTTGTATCCTCGTGTTGGCTTTTGATGTATCACGGCAGATTGTTGTATCCCCACTAAAGCCCCATGGAGATGTTTTTGAGATGGAGTCCCCAGTAGAGAGTCTGATTCTCCTCACTCAAATTTTTATCTCTTTTTGTGACTTGAGACTCCAGTGGATTTCCATTTTTTTTATAAAAACTCTTCTCTCAGCAGTGCTTGGTTCTGAGTAGTATTGTTAATGTCCCCTTCAAGGTTGTCTCCCATTTGATATGATGTTGACTTAAAATTCCATGCAACGTTGACTTGTTAGGATCCTCAGCAAATCCCTTTTTATCCTTAACATTTTAGGGTTGGATGCATGTTCTTCATGTCTTTCCCAGACAGAGTTGATTGGAATATCCATCCTGTAGTTGGGATTTTATATCCTTGGTGATTTATTTTCATCCCTAGCAGGTTCTCCAATTGGTGTTTCCATCCTGTTGAGATTAGCCAAGTATCTAGTTGTGATGACTCAAATCTTTATTATTTGTATCCTCCGTGCTCGTTCGTCAGCATAATCATATACATACCCATGTGTATTCACGCATGAAACACAGTATCAAATAGTTTATTGTGCATTTTATCGCATTGATCTTTCTTATGATCCCCTACTTTGGTGATATTACTTCCCCATGCAGATTTGGTGTGTGTGTGTCCTCCTTCAATTGTAGAGTGTCAGACCCTTTAAGCAGAAAAAGTTTATCTTTTCTCCTTCCCCACTGAGTTATTTCCTCGTGGATGATTTTTATTTCAGTCCCCTCCCCAATTTTTTTATCTGGATGGAACCACTCCCCTTGAGCTATATCCTCATTAGGTTGAGTCTTGTTTGACAGTTTCTTTCTAGTTCTTACCTAGATAGATATTTTGGTCTCCTAGAGTTTATTACCCAGTAACCAGTAATATACTTCTTAGTGTTGATTACTTTACCTGTGTTAATTTACCCAGTAATTGGTAAAAGCTAATGTACTACTTTGTTTTTCTCCAGCGAATTCGTTTTTTCGTTTCCCCAGCAAGTATATCCTTGATATATTCATCTTAACCGATGACGGATATGATTCCTGTTTGGTATTCTATCTAGTAAAAAGGTGGTTGTAATCCCTTCTTTCCCCAAAGAGTATATCCTTAATATGTTCACTTTAACTAGTAACAAATTTTCTCTTCTTGCGGTATTCTACCCAGTAACCGGTAGGTGTAATTCCTATTTGCGGTCTTCTACCCAGTAATTGGTAGATATCCTATAATCGGCGATAGATTTTCTCTCTCTTTGGTCTTCTGCCGAGTAACAGGTAGTTGTAATTCCTATTTTTTCCCCGACAATCTATCCTTGATATGTTCATCTTAACCCGTGATAGATATTCTTCCCTTTGAGTTTATCCTTGATATGTTCACTTTAATCGGTGACGGATTTTCTCTCTCTTCGGTCTTCTGACAAGTAACTGGTAGTTATAAATCCTATTTGGTTTCTTTTCCCCAGTAGGTTATTCTTACCCAGTAACTGGTAATGAATATGCCTCATTTTTCTCAGCGAGTCATCCTTGATATGTTTACCCTAACCGGTAGTGGATGTCCCTCTGTCCGAGTGTATTATCTTCTTACTCAGTAACCGGTAATAAATAATATATATATTTTTACTCTTGTGTCGAAGTTTTTTCTTCCCCAGTTGAGTTTGGTTTCGTATTTCTTTGAGAAATCGAATCCCCTTTTTGCGTAAATATTTCAGCTTCGTTTTGATTTACACATCTCCCCAGCGGGTGTTCCTATTGTATTGGTGTTATCCCAATACATGCAGATTTCCTTTTTCCCTGGCCGAGTCTTTTCATTGAACTATTTTCATGTAAAATCCCCTCGTGTCTCCAGCAATTTTCAAGTCGTAGCCTGGCCTACACATAGCTTTTTATGACCCAGAGTCTTTGTCTCCTCAGTGAGCTTTCCTTATGGAATGCATTATACTCCTATGGATTTTCAGTCTCTCTTGATTCTTTTTCTTTGTGGCAATATATTTCGCACAAAGATTATTTTTGCATTCATATCATATGTATCATGAGGTCTCTTAGGGACCAAAATTCGTTTCTTGATGTTGTTATTTAAGTCCATTCTACTGAGTTGATACGAAGATTTTAACCTTCACATCTCAGCTAAAATGTCCTTAAATAGGGGAAGTTGTAAGACCCAAATTTTGACCCTAAGATACCTCATGATATCTCATCATTTACATTGGCTTTGGGATCACACCTTCGCATCCTCCTTACCCCTCATTCATTGGGTTTGCATTGGGAGAGATCACCAAGCACTTTTTTATTGTATCATACTTTATTTTTCTTTGTTTACTAACCAAGATACCAAAAAAATCTTTATGTGTAGCTTTGTTTCTTTTGTAGGTAGTGTGTGTGTGTGTGTCCATATGTGCCTCACCAAGCTCATACCTAGGGTTTGAGACCCTCAATGCAAGGGATCAATCAAGGAAAGGTTCATAATGGTTCTAAGCATCATATATGGATCCCCATGTTCTTTATTTGTCAATTTCATCAAGAATTCATCAAGAGTTTGAAGCTTGTTTGCCTTGGAAGCCCTAATTCATCTGGGTATCTTGTGTGACTTCCTAGGCAAGTTTCTTCATCAATTGGTCAAAGATATCAAAGGCTACTTCATTATACATCATCTCAAGCATATATGATTATCCATGAGCCCCAAAGATCAAGAGAACTTCAAATTTGCAAGTTGGTTCAAAGAGGTTGACCAGAGAAAGTCAACTAGTCAAAATTGGGGTTCCCTAGACCCTATCTCCTACACTTTTTGTCATATGAAAATGATTCCAAGCGCAAAGAGGAAACATTAGGGGTCATTTTGGGTCATCACCATTGAATAGACAATTTTCCTCAACTTCTAAAATCCATAACCCCCTCATTCCAAATTCAAATGATGTCAAATTTATGACGAAGTTGAAGATGAATGAAAGAGCTACAACTTTGGTGAAGAAACCATTTTCATTTGAAGCTCATAGCAAAAGTTATTCAAGGTGGAAGAAGTGTTCATTTGACTTTGTATTTATAAAATTTTCAACCATGTTTGATTTCTCCAACTTCCACCTCAAAATTCATCATGATCCAAGTTCCAAATGAAAACATCTACAACGTCAAAGTTTTTCCCCTTCATGTCACCTTTCCAAAAAGTCCAAGATCATTTCATTTGGACAAGAATTGAGGGAGTTGAGCATGTATTCTTCTCATGGCTTATTTTGGTAACGTTTGAACTCAATTTCCAATTACCTTTTCATGGCTCCATGTTATGACATTAGTAGCATTTGTGCAAGAATTTGGACTCGATGCAATTATCATTTTGGGCCTAGTGCATGTCCATGCACCCATGCACATGAAATTTCTATTTTTTGCTCAAATTTGAAATGTTATAGAAATCAATTCCATGGCCTATATAATGAAGTGCATTGCCTCAGATTCAAGAGGACCCTTTGCCCAAGTTGTGCCAAGCAATCTCAGACCCTCATTCCATAGAATGCCTTGAGGATTTCATTGAAATCGAGTTCTTGATTCAACTTCTGTTTGTGAACAAGAACTCCAAGGATTCATAGCCATTTTCACTTCATTTAACTTCTGCAAGCAAGAGGAGGAAGAACCAAGTGGAATTGCATCGAGATCAAGCCAAATCACTACAACCCGAAGGTGATTTTTCCATATTTTCAAGCCTTCGATTCTCTTTCATTTATCCATAATTTTGCTTGTTTATTGGTTGTATGAAGTAATACCAATGTAGGCAACAAGATTGAGTTGCTTTGAGGTCAAATCGAAGCAACTTAGATCATGTACCTCAAAATTCAAATCCTCGTATCTTTCAATATACTTGGAATTAGGAGAAATTAAGGCCAAATTCGAGCTCCTAAGCTTTTTTCCTTTAAAATAGTATGTTCAATTTTCATTTTCTTGATGGTTAGTGATGGACCGGTCCGGTGAGGTCCACCAGAGAAGATGACCGGAGCCCTAGCTCCGGTGGTGTGTTGGCACCTTCCCAACCTTCTAATCTGATTCAAATGTTTTAATCTTGAGCATCCGTTTTGATTACCACTTCTGCAACGCTTTGACTTTGGACCATGGTGGATATCGCACACATTGCCATCAAATCTGTCACCTCAATTAATGAGGGAAATCTGATGGGTCTTGTTTTTTTGAATATCCTTTTACTTTTTTATTTTACTTTTAATCTTTTTATTTTATTTAATTCATAGAAATTTCATTTTTAATCCAAAAATTATGGGACTTTCACCAAAAATATTCAAATATTTTTCTCTTCCATATTTTGAATTAAAATTATTTTTTGGATTAATTTTGGTATTTTTCATGAATTAAATGATTTTAGACTTGTTTTTAAATATTTTAAAATACTTCTGACTTTTCAAAATTTATAATTTTTTTGTCTAAGATTCTTTGACATTGTTTGACCTAGGATAAATCCCTTGGCCATTTATTTGGTGTTTTGAAGGGATTTGAGGTTTTGTCCATTTTAAAATGCATTTTAATTCATTTTAAATTTGATTTTTAATTGAATAATTGTTTAAAAATTATGTTGAGCCATTTAATTGGTCTTGTGATGTTTGAATTTCTGTTTGGCCTTGATCATGGTTGATTTGACTTTTGTTTAACCAATACTATTGGATTTAGTGGATTGATGAAATGTACATTTCATCTCCCAAAATGATTGGATAGTGTTGATCAGATGAAATTCCTCCTATGATCAATTTAGGTTTATATTTCCCCTCTCCTCTTCATCTTCATCTCTATTCTTCCCCAATCCATTATTGACCAATGATTTCCCTAATGTCTAAATGATAGTTGATTCATCAATGACCTTGTGTCAGATGAATCAACATGAGCCTGACTGAGATAGGTCCCTCCCATTTTTTCAGTGTGTGGTATGTTTTAGGAGTTTGGTTATTTGTATCAAATCTCTAACATGCATTAACACCTATATTTTATTGCTCGGCCTCAGATAGTTGTGACTTCTACAGAAGTCCAATTACGATTGCTTAACATATAACTAAATTTGTCCCGTAAGGCATAGCATTCTAGTAAGTGAGATTGTAAGTCTCTCATTCTTCATGGCATTGTATGAAAACTTGAACTTTTTTCAATTCATGAGAGCTAGTGGCATACTTGTTGATTTATCCAAGTTGGATCCCTTCTCTTGGATAATGTCTTAGTTCATGGATTCATACTTGTGAATAAATGGTTGAGTGTTCTCCAAAGAATGACTTAAACAATTAAAACTTTTCACTAACCATTGACTAGCTTTTTATTAATGTTGCTTTACTTTCAAGTCATTTACTTAATACAATTTAAATTTTAGTACCTTTATCATTCATTGTCATTTACATTTCATGCAACTTGTTTATGATTCAAGTCCTTTTCACTTTGCTCATTTGAGCCATATCTTGTTAATGTATATATTGTTTGTTTGTCTTTATCTTTGTTTGTGGTCTTAGGACCTTAAAACACCTAATAACAACAAAAACCCTAAAAAAGCATCTTGGTGGACTGTTGGACTTGATCTAAACTTTTGGACTTAGAATTAAGCAACATTCCCTATACTAAAGGACTTGGCCAATGCCATCACCTGAGACTGAGTTTATCCTTGACAGTAGTGCATTTCATCTGATGAAAGCCTTGATTTCCACTTGGATTCATCTGTTACTTTGTCTCTCTGCTTAAATTGTTATAATGTTTTCATGGTCTATATCTGATGATTGTTTCTGTGAGTTTACCAAGGAAATATTTTCATATGATACATTAGAAGACATTGAAGACTTCTATCTATTGAAGTGCTTGCTTGGATATTATGGCTATCTTTATTTGATTCCTTGGTCTTCATATGGTTTGCTTGGATATTGCTTATGTTTGTTGCTTGCTAAAGTCCTAAAAGGAAAATGGGTTTCTATATCACATTCTTGTCTGCTGGATTGCATCCCATTGGTCAGATCTTTTTAACTCTTAACTTTTATTTTTTGTTTAGTATAGTCCCTTCATTTCCTTCCACTTCTTTAATTTAAAAATCTCTCTTCCTTTTCAAAACCTTCTTTGCTTGTGATTCCAAACTTAGACATATTTTAATGATTAGAAACTTTGGCCTTATGCCATTTAATTTTTTAAACTTTTTCTTAAATCAAGCTTGTGAATGAACTTAACCATATTGACTTTAATTTCAAAAAGACAAAAAGAACTAACAATCTCATTCAAATCTTTAGCCTTTTGTGCATTTTCATTTAAACTTTTGTTAAAATCAATTCACCAACTTCTTTGAAATTTTTACCATGAACTATGGGGTTTTGATCCCTCATTTTTATGTTAGTACGTAGGCATAAGACCGAAGGTCTTGTAAAAAACAAAAAAAGTATAATTAATGAATTCTTTTCTCATCCCCTCACTATATATTTTATCAAACATCATTTTTACCAAAACATTTGCAATTAAAACCTATGACACTTTGGGTGCTAACACCTGCCCTCTGTGTAACCAACCCCCTTACATGTAATCTCTGACATTTTATTAGTTTTGATTTGAAAACTTCTTATCTTTGGGTTTTGTTTGTACTTTTCCCTTTTCCTTTGGAAACAATAAAAGCGCAATGGCGACTCAGGTTTTATTGACGTCAAGTTTATCCATTGCGATATTGTGACTGCACTTTCAATCTCCCCTTTTTTATGTTTGACAAATTTGAGATATTATTGTTGATCGTTTATTTGAAGCTTTATTTGGAATTTGATGAATGAAATGAATCTGGTGAACTAGTATACAATACTTTGCTTTAGTTGTAAAAGCTATAAAGCCCCCCTCCCACCCCCATTGCATTAAAGTCTTAATGCGTGTGAATATTGATAATATCTTGATGCCTTCTCCCTCTTTGACAAATATCAAAAAGAGAAAAGATAGAGAGGAAGCACACGCAAACAGTTGAATCCAAGATAAAGCAAAACCCAAAAATAGAATGTCATACTTAGTGAACTAAACAAACACCAGATAAATCATAGACGAATTTAACTATCGCAAATACACAATTTAGAAAAAATATCATAAATAAGATAACATAGAGTGAATAATAGAAATATACTACATGGATGACTAAACTTGTCACAAGATACATATCCTAAAATAGTTGTAAAAAATCACAAAATAACCAGATAATCAAAATATCATAAATATTCATATATGTTATGTTATGCTATGCATGAAGGAAAAATTAAAAACATGGAAGGATGGTTGCATCATCAGAATGTGGTGTAGTAATAGTGAAATCTGGATCTGCATTAATGTGAGAAGAACCAATATTAAGAATGACATCGGATTTACCAAGATGATCAAGAATAGCTCTTACAGACTCCACCTGAACCAACACTCGAGCTTCATAATTATGTAACTCATCCTTCAATTCACCCTTTAGCTTTTCTCGACCTTCTTCACTTGCCTTGTACATACTATTAGTCCTTGTCATGATCCTTTCTTTCGTTATATGATTATCAACAAAAAATCCTCCTATAGCGGTAAATTCATGATCATCAAGCTATGGATAAGCTAGAGATCAAATAACAAGAGTCGCCACCGCGTTTTTATTGTTTCCAAGGGAAAAGGGAAAAAGTACGGAAAAAAACCCAAAAGTAAGAATTTTTCAAATCAAAACTAATAAAATGTCAGAGATTACAGGTAAGGGGGTTGGTTACACAGAGGGAAGGTGTTAGCACCCAAAGTGTCCTAGGTACTCCTAGGGAGCCCTTTTTGTGTGCATATGTATTTTGTACAAAATGATGTTTACAAACAAATAGAATGGGGGGATGAGAAAAGAATTCATTAACTATATTTTTGTGTTTGACAAGATCTTCGGACTTGTGCCTACGTACCAACATAAAAATGAGGGATCAAAACCTCGTAGTTCGTGATACAAATTTCAAAGTGGATGCATTGCTTTTAACAAAAATTAAGTTTGAAAGGCACAAAGGCCTAAAAATGGTTTGAATGAGTTAGTTCTTTTTGGTTTTTTTGAAAGTTTAAGTCAATTATAGTTAAATTTATTTACAAGTTTGATTTAAGAAAAGAAGTTTGAAAATGCAATGACATAAGGCCAAAGTTTCTATCTTTTTGCAAAGTGGTCCAAGTTTAGAACAAAATAAGTTCAATCAAAGAAAATTTTGAAAAGGGAGGGAGAGATTTTGAAATTAAATAAATGGGGAGAAGATAAGAGACTAATCCTATGCATAAAATTAAAAGTTAAGAGTTGAAAAGATCTGACCAAATGGGTAGCAATCCAATAGACAAGAATGTCAATAGAAACCCAAAATTCCCTTGCACATTTAGAATCAAGCAACACACAAATGCACAATTATATTATCTTGAAGAGCAAAGGCATTAAATAAAGATAGCCACATCCAAGATTCATCCATTCCATGATCTTCTTCAAATTAGCCAATGTAACAGATGAATTCCACAAGTCACAGGTTCAGCATAACAACTGCACAATGATCATGTTACAAATGAACTCAAAGGGATCTTGAATGATGTGTCAGATGAAGTTTCAAATTGCTAGCACTTGGTTCCTCAATAAGTTGGCATTGACTAAGTCCTTTAACATATGAATGTTGCCTAAGTTCTAAGTCCATTTGTCCAAGATCAAGCCAACAGTCCACACAAAAGTTTTTTTAGGGTTTTTGTTGTTATTATGTACATTAATGGTCAAAGATCACACAAACAAACAAAGTATATACAAACAAGATATATCACACAATATGGTCCAAGTGGACAAAGTGAAAATTGCATTAACATAAACAATTAGAATGATATGAACAATGGCAAATGAATAAAGACTAGAATTAAATGACATTAAAGTAAATGGCTTGAAATTAAAAATTAGTTGTTAATGGGTTAGAAGTTAGTATTGTTTTGCTTTTGCTTTTCATTTTTTAGACATTCTTTGGAGAACACTCAACCCACTTATCACAAGCATGAATCCTTGAGCCAAGACATCTTCCAAAGGAAGGAAAAAAGGCCAGGTTTCCATACAATACCATGAAAGAGGGGAGACTTACAATCTCACTAACTAGAATGCTATGCCTTTTATGTCACAAATTTAACGCTATGTTAAGTAATCGTAATTGGACTTATGTAGAAGTCACAACTATTTGAGGTCGGGCAATAGAATTTTGGTGTTAATGCATGTAAGAGACATAGTATAATGGACTATGCTCATGAAACATACCACACACAAAAAGAATATGTAAAAGAGGTGGCCTAATCTCATCCATACTCATGTTAATTTTTCAATCAACTAGCTTTAGGACTTTGAGATATCATAGGCCAAATGAGATGAATGCATAAAGAAGGGGAATGTGATGAAGAGGGAGGAGAATGGATCAAAACTCAAATTGGTCAAAGGAGGACTTTTACCAAATTAATATCATCCATTCATTTTGGGGATGGAATATACATTCCATCAATCCCGTAAATCCAATGATATTAACTTGACAAAGTCAAATCAACCTTGACCAAGGCCCAACAACAAGAGTCAAACACAAACAAGTCATCACAATTGGTCAACAAAATTATTTGGCATTTATTCAAATTAAAAAATACTAAAATAAGGCATTTAAATTAAATATGGTTTATCAAATTCCTAAAACCTCATCAAAACACCAAATAAATGGCCATGAGATTTATCATAGGTCAAACAAGGTCAAAGGACCTTGGAGAAAAAATTTCAGAATTTTTAAAGACTTAAAAGTATTTTTAAACAATTAAAAACAAATGCAAAATCAATTAAATCATGAAAAATATTAATAATGATCCAAGAAAATAATTTTAATTCAGAATATGAAAGAGGAAATTATTTGAAATTTTCTAGTGAAACTCTCATATTTTTTGGATCAATATTAAAATTAATATGAATTAATGAAAATAAAGCAATTAAAATGAAATTCAAATAATCAGAAAAAACGTGGACCACTTGATCTCCCTCATTAATTGAGGTGGCAAATCAAGTGGCCACCAGCGCGCGTTCATTGCTGCACTGCAATCAACGCGGCATAGGCTTGGTATTTAAAAGCAACACACGAGATTAAAACAATTTGAACCAGATCAATGGCTCTGAACACATCCAGCGTATCGTCGGCGTCCAAAGGCCGATATTCTTCTCCGGTGACCCTGGCCGGACTGGTTCACTCATCACCATCAAGAAAATGAAAAAGGAGGACATGATCTGAAAGAAAAAATGGCGTATAACATGAATTTGACCTCAATTTTAACTAACTCCACATATATAGAAAGATATGAGGAGTTGAATTTTGAGGTGTGTCAACTGAGTTGCTTCGATTTGACCTCTAAGCAACTCAATCTTATTGCCTACATTGGTAGGACTTCAGACAACCAAAGATCCAAGAGAATTGAGTGAAATTGAGAGAGAATCGAAGAGATGAAATTTTCTGGAAAATACCTTCAATGCAGGTCTGGATTCACTTGTTCTTGCTTTGGCTCGTGCTTGATCTTGCTCAGGATGCTTGCAGAAGTAGCTTAGAATGCACAAAAGGTCTTGGACCCCTGGAGTTTTGAATCTCAAAACAGTGAGAATTCAACTCAATTTCCAAAGGAAATTCTCAGGGTTATCCTCTCAAATGGAAGGGTTAGGTGTTTGGGATCAAAGCTGGTGCGAAGGGGTCCTCAATTCTGAGCATATGGAGCTTTACTTATAGCTGGATCATGTGATATTTGCACCTTCCAAATGACTTTCCAAAATTGGCAATGAGTGATGCATGTGTGCATGGGCATGTACAGACCCATGAAATCATTCCTTTAGGTCCATAATTGAGTGTGAGCATGCCTGAAATCAACTTGGAATGCAAGGCAATTGTACACAGCTGTTTGAAGTTTGATCCTTGCCAATTGATGATGCAATGTTCCAGCCATGCGCAGCCCTAGCAATTCTTGTCCAAAATGGATGAAATTGGGCTTTTTGGAAAGGTTGGATCAATAGGAACATATTTAATGTTCAACACTTTTCCATTTGAAGCTTGTATCATGATGAATTTTGAGGTGGAAGTTTGGAAATTTCAACATATCAAAAAAAAATCTAAGTGTTAAGCCATATATCTCAATATCCCACCTTGCTTAACTTTTTATGTGAGCTTCAAATCAGAAAAGTGTCTTCATCAAAGTTGTATCTCTTTCAAAGACCTTCAAAATGGTCACCCATTTCATGTCATTTGGATTTGGAATGATAGATTTATGCATTTTTGAAGTTTGGAAAAATTACTTGTTCAATGGTATAGGTCAAAAGTGACCTATAATGTAACCTCATATCACATGCTCATAAAAGTTGAATTAGCTCTCACTCCAAACATAAAAGTTGAATTAGACACCTTGAATTTGATTTTGGAACTTGTAAATCTTTCATCTTATAAAAAAGTTAGCAAGTTATGGCCTTGGGAAGTTGACTTTCAAATTAGGGTTTAGACAAAATGACCTATAATGTTTCAACATAGAAAATGATTTTCCAAGCAAAACTAGCTCTAGGTCTCAACATGAAAGTTGTTTGTAATGTAATTTAAAATAACGTTTCTCTTGGAATCACTTTCATATGGTGAAATGTGTAGGAGATAGGGTCTAGGGAGACCCAGTTTGATCAAATGAATTCATCTGGCCAACCACCATCAACCAACTTGCTAACCTTCAATTATTTTGACTTTCTTGGCTCATGGTAGCTCATATATGCATAAGATGATGAATTTTGAAGTATCCCTTGATAAATTTGATCAATTGGTGAGATAGCTTGTTGGAGAAGTTACTCAAGATACCCAGTCAAACTAGGGTTTCCAAGGCAAATCACCCTTAAACTCTTGAAGAAAACTTGATCAATATGACTTGTAGGAATCAACTCATATATGATGCTCATAACCATTCTTGGATCAATTCATGGTTGTTCTCTTTGTCATGAGGGTCTCAAACCCTAGATATGAACTTGATGAATCAATGGAGATCATGCCCTACCTACAAAAGAGTTAGGCAAATGCAAAGACATATTTTTGTATTTTGGTTAGTAAAATGATAATATACAAGTATGATACAATCACAAAGTGCTTGGTGATCTCTCTCAAAACAAACCCAATGAAAGAGGGGCAAGGAGGATGCCAAGGTATGATCCCAATGTTAATGCTTATGATGAAATTGCATGAGGGATCTTAGGGTCAAAATTGGGGTCTTACACCTCCCAACCAACTCATCAAGGTAGGATTTCAAATCAGAAGAAATTGAAGTAGAAGATAAAGAGAAACCAGGAGCCTCAACAGATGGATCCTTAGTAGGCTCCACAACCTTGTCATCATAAATCTTCTGACCAGATTCTTCAAGGTAGTAGTAGTTTCCATTGGAGTCCCGGTAATATCTCATTTTAGAAACACCACCATAATCAAGATTTTTTGGTGCCTCAGTCATATCTTCTTCTTTTGAAATGATTCCATTAATCTCAAGCGTCAGTTGTACAAAGGTAGAGAAAAATAAAGGTCACTTTGGATTATCCCTACAATGAAGCATCCTATCGACAATGAATCTTACCCAATTGAGTCCACTATAAGTAATGAGAGCCCATATTAAGTAAAGATGATTATCATCAACTTTTCCCTAATTCTTTGGTTTCCCGTAAAGAATTTTGACAATAATCTAATGCAGCAAGCGCATGTCAAATTTGACTTAACTTATACCAAAGTTTAACATGGCAGGGTTTTCACAAACAGACTTAGAGATGGAGAGAACAAAATAAATCCTATCATAATCAGATGATCTAGAAATATCCGTATTATACCCATCATATGCCAAACCAAGATACTTAGCAAAATCCATGTAATTGAACTTAATGACTTTATCTTTGAACCTACTTTCAACGCCAGTAAGGGTTCTTACCAGGTTGTATTTCCTATTCAGCCCAATAAGTTTCAACAGATGATGAAAACCAAATGGTTTCAAAAACTTATCTCTCAGTTCTACTTCAATAGATGAATCAACATAGTACTCGGGGTCAACCAGTTTATTGAGAAATTTTTCTTGATAAACTTGTAAACTATCCTTAGGAACAATATGTTTTACCTTATGACACAATGCTTCAAGAAATTGACTCTTAGCATACTTCTTCTTTACAACCCTATCATCAGGAGTAACCTTTATTACCTTAACCTTGGTTCTTGTTCTCTTTGTAATTTGAGAATGAGAGATGTTGGAAGATGCCATAGGTCTCTTGCCCTGTTGTTTGTCAGAGAAGCTCTTTTGGGGAAAATGAGAAGCCATTGTTGAAGTTGAGATGAGTGGATTTGATGATGACGATTAATTGATGAAGATGAAATGATGGTATGAATGTTTGATGATGAATATATTTTTCGCTCAAGAGGGTTTTTGGAATTTTTGAAAATTAAAGGTTTTGGAAAATGAAAATGAAAAACTGAAAGTAATCCAAAATGAGTGTGACTTTTCAATTGTGATTTGAATCATCTGTAAAACTTGATTCGAATCACGGGTTATATTTTTTAAGAGAAAAACACTTTTATTTGAATCAAGTGCAATATCTTATCTAAATCAAATCTAACAGTCCCAAAGGGTTTTCAGGTCTCAGGATTTTGATTTGAATCACGAGCATAGGTAAAAAGTTCTTATTTGAATTAAGTAGTTCAATTTTGAAAAGAAAAAAAAACTTGATTAAATAAAAAAATTCAAATTAAAAGCATTTAATGATGGAAAACCTTTTGAATGCAAATGATAATAAGTTTTAATGTTATGCATGAATCTAAACAACTTGAGCCATTTTAATGCAAATGTTCAAAATAAATTTTTAATGCACAATGCATTTGATGTGAATGAAAAAAAATAATGCACAAGAAATCTATTGGTGATGCATGAATGTATGAATAATGCATGCGAATGCAATGAACTGAAAAAATAAAGTTACACTGATGCATTGAATGTTTGAATGATTAAGACATGGAATGCACATACACAAACATGTTTCAAATATACAACACATTTAACCAATTGAATCAATACAACCATGTATACTTAAAATGAATTAAAAGAGGGTTGGAACGATCATAGCAATTTTGACAGTCTATGCTTAACTTGTTGACACAAGAACGATAAGTAATCAACAACAAGAATATCATAAGCTTTGAAATAGGAACAATCGTATACTAATCGAATACAGTCTCCTTTTTCATGTCTGAAGAATACTACTAGACTCTATTTCATAATGCTTCAGATTAACTTTGAACGGTAATGATTTGATTGTCACTGATTGATGCAACTTGTCAATCCCGAATAACATACTGATTCAACTCTTTGACTATCAATAGAATTTTAAGAAGCATACTTTAACCTTGAATATTTTTGTAGTTGTTGAAACTTCGGAGAATCATTGATAATAGTCATAAAATTGCCTTCATCTTCTTTTTACGATAAACTTGGAAGAATATGTCACTTAGAAGATGATTTTTGTTTCTTTCTTTTTATCTCACAAAACTTCCAACATGTTATAGTGTGAATGCATGTTCATATTTGAATAGGATCAATCAAGACTAAACTTAAAGACATAGTGTCAGGTTTCCGGTTACACTGCACATACCTCAAAATATTGTCAGTTTAATCCTGGATGAATAAAAAACTTAAAGAATATCTTAAATATAATTAATATTTGAAGGATATTCTAGTAAGGTTTTGCTCTGAGTTAACTTATATAATGCATGCAACAAATAATCAGACATTAGTAAGTCAATGTAGAATTTATTGAATTGCATAAGCTTCCAAACAATTTGAAAAACTCATCTAGGATCTAACGAACCATATCCTTAACTTTTGGAGTCGTAATACTTTGATCAAAAGCCTGAATCTTATGCCAACTATTGGATGAGAATATGGATACAAATGGGTCTAGAGGGGGGGGGGGGGGTAAATAGACCTTTTTCCCTTAGTACAATTTCAAAAACATTTTAGGTCCCCTAAACGAAATCATAGATTTTAAGAAGCGTGGAAGAAAAACACAAAAACAAGAGAGCTTTGAAGTATATCAATAAATTAACCAAGTGAAATAATACAAGATATTACTAAGAGCTTGATTGCTTCTAATGCAAGTCAATCACAAGACAACTAAAGTTGCTTTAAACAAAGCAATTTAAAAACTCTTCACATAGATATTCTATTAAATCATAATTAGATTCATGATAATTTTATAAGATTGATACACTACATATATAACCTTATACATGAAATCTCTGTAAGCAAAGTCTATCTCATGTTGAATACAATCAATACAATTATGCAATATATACAAAGAAGTTAAGGGAAGAAGAAAAGATACGCAAATATATATAATGATTCGAAGTTCATCCTCGCGTTTCCTACTCCACTCTTCAATGGTGTTAATTAAACACTAGAAAATAATCATGATCTTCCACTATTTTGATAAGTTTGGTACAAGAATTTGGTTACAACGAGATATCATACGATAATTCCGTCTATTGATGCAGTCACTCAAACTGCTAACGAAAACAATATCCCTCGAGATCTTGATCCAATAATCTCGCTATCCATAATAACCTTCTTCAAGTATTCGTGTGTGATACTCCCACTGATGCCACTGATTTCATGTCCGAGCGCTTTCCAATAACTGAGTATATTGGACAACTACCAACTTTGTCTGCGAACAATCTTTCTCCAACGCCACCAAAGAAGGACAACTTCCAACTCCGTATTACGACCCATTGATACTTGATCTCATAAAAGTCTTCCTTGGAGTATATTGAAAAACTCCATTCTTGATCAATAACAAAGAAAACCAAAATGCATTCAAGAAAGGATACATGCACCTGTTACAGGCAACAAACTTCACACAAAAAACATTAGATACCCTAATGTACGATTGATCTCCTTCAATCACTCAATATTTAGATATGAAGGCCCTCAACAATGGAATAGACTATTGATAAAGATGATGAAGAATTTCAGAATATCTCATAAACCAATTTAAAAGTACAAGGTGTTAGTCAAGGGATTAGATGAATGGGAATGAAGAACACACGCATAAGGTTTTCTCAATTTTCTAGGTAATTGAGTCTTAGTTCTTAAATATTATCATGAACTTGATCAATCATGAGGAACACAAAAGGTTAATCAAGTCACAATCTCTAATTCACAAGCAACAACAACAAAATTGCACAAGAACAATGTACAACAAAAAGAAGTGAATCTGATATGGATTACACTCAAGAGGTTGTTCTAGATAATAAGTGAAATATCCATGGTGATGGGGATAGACACACTAAGAAGAGAATACAAAAAATTACATCTTTGTCTCTATGGGTTTCACCAATAGGTTTCACTCACTTGTTACTTTCACCAAAGCAACAACTATTTAAATCAAGTATGGAAAATAGGTATTGTGGAGCTTTGATTCGAATAAAGAAGAAGCTATGATTCAAATCAATTTGAGCAAAGCCCAAATGTGGCTTCATAAGGATAGTTGATTCGAATCAAAGTTTACACTTGATTCGGATCACATGAGGTTGTGATTTAAATCATGATTATTTTATGATTCTAATTAAATGGCCCAGAGGCAATTTCCAATTTTCTCACAGCTTATGATTCGAATAATGTTTTTCAATTTATTAAAATCAAGCAACTGAAATCCAGATTTTAAGAGTTCTAATTTGTTATTCAAGTTACGCCTGATGAAACGACAAAAGCAACAAATTGCTAAAAATGAAACAATATCATGGATCAAAATAAACTCTTATTCAATTGATCAAGGAAGGTTCTTAGTGGTACATATCACAATAGCCGAAGCGATTACAATACAAATGAAATACGAAAAACATACAAGCACACAAATATTAAATGGGAGATAAATTAAAAATACACATATAGGCTAAAGCAACTATATTCAAATTCACAAAAATATCAAAACACATCAGCGATACCATACGATATCATGACTACACTTTCACTTTTGTCTGCACTCCCAGTTGTAGTTAGGTCGATCTTGTTAGGCCATTTGTGTGGCTCGAAACAGTTGTGTCATGAGTCCCTGCTATCTTTTATAAAGTTACGGTTGTGATGATGTTTTTGAGACTGACCTTCCTCGATGCCTTGCTCCGTGCGTGTAGGTCCTAATCTTGGAGTTTGGGTTGACTCAGATACTCTCATGATCTTCATGAACCTTAATAGATTAGAAAATACTTACCTATATCGCATTCAACCATTTCTATTTTGACCAACATGCATTTAGTAACTTCATTTTCAACTAAACTTAATTTGACTTCTTGTTGTGTTTGACTAACAATTTAGATTATTTTTAGATGTAGACATATTTTTGAAAAAGTATGGTCGATTGAGATAATTGGGTGACAATACTAATTATTTTTATTTATGTAATTTTGAAAAAGTTGCGACATAAGAGTTATTTATATTTTGATTGATATGTTGTCTAGATCACATTTTTCAAGGATGTACAAAATATATTAATGATTCATATTTATTTTTAGAATTTTTACCTTGGTAGGTAAGATATTTAAGGTTATATTATACACCTTAGAGTAGAGATAAAAGTTGACATTATTTTTAAGAAGTGGTTTTTTTATGATATCTTTGTAAAGTTTCTTCAAAACTATATATTCCATTTTTAACAAAAGAACACCATAGTTAAATATTTATGTAAAAAAACAATAATCTCACTTATGCGTAGGGTTGAGAATAGATTATGTTGAGCCAAGCTTTGCAAGGCCCAAACTTGATCTGGTTAAAACCTAAAGGTCTATGTTTAACATATGATTTATCATAGACTTGAAGGTCTATGGTCATATTTTACTATCTAGGTACAAATGATCATAACTTCATTTAGTGCATATGATCAAAAACTATTCTACACATCAAAACGTCTGAGTATCAATTATTATTAACTATATTGTTATCATAAAAACTCCAAATTTGGAGGTTATTGTTCTTCAAATCATTTTTATGTAACAAAGATTTGACCATAAATTGTGTTGTAAATAAATAAAGTTAGTTTTTATATTGGATTGGACTGGGAAAGTATGTAACAACCCAACAAGAAAAAATGATAGACAATTTTGACTAGGCCTAACCTAGTTAGATTTCTCTCTTTTTTTTCTTTTCTTTTTTTATGGTCGGGTCATTTGGATTTGGGTTCACATGTTACCCAATTATGGTCATTGGTTTCCTTATTTGAAAAACCACTCATACCATTCACCCAACCCATACCATATTCTTAATTTAATTCGTGTTTGGTTGATCGAGTTAACTAGGACACCCAACCCATGTACACCACTAATTGTGTTACACTATAAATTGGAATTTATGGATCTGTTTGTCGTTCAAACATAGCTTGAAAAAAATATCTCATTGCACAACTAGATCACAACATAATTAGGTATCAATATCTTTATAAGAAATGGCATTATGTAAAGCAAATAATAACTTTGGCCTCCTCCAAAAACAAGTTATGTAACTCAATATATAGTCAAAATACTAAGAAAATGTCAAACATAAAATGCGGAATTTGAAGTTTATCATTAACTTAGACATCAAAGATACATATACTAAAATCATTAGAATTTATAGTTAGTTGAAATGAATTTCTAGGTTACAAGAATACAATTGATTAGATGAATACAAATTGATAAATAGTCTAAACACAACACATAAATCACTAAAAAAATTCAAAAGAATGGAACAATAATCTACACATATAATACATGATCACCTATACTCACTGGCATACATTAACTCTAAAGTAGGACTACCAATGCTTATTATTAAGAATCTTAAAATATATCTCAAATGGACACTTAGACTACGATGAAATCATGAAAATAAGGGCTTTACAAGTAGAGTAATCTATGTGTAAATATAATGTATAAGTGGTGGTTGGTAAGTCAAAGAGTATAGAAATTGTGGTTGTTTTTTTATAAGCAAAATGAATTGTATTAAATAGAGTACAAAGGGCACTCTTGCCTATATATTACACATCTGTCATCTCAAATACTACCACTTTCAGTAATTATACAGGGCATTATAGACAATCATAAAATGTTACATCAACACTACATTTCATCGCTATACTATGCAATATCCATGATGCAAGTTTGATGTTAATGACTAAATCATCTAATGCACAAAACTTTCCATTAAACATGATGTCGTTCCTCATTTTCCATATGCTTCATATTATTGCAAGCCAACTGGTCCCACACTTCTTCTCCTTCATCCTTCCATGAAGGGCTTGTGAAGAGAGGTTATAATGATTCATTGTTGATGTCTCCTTCAAATCCTTCATTCCCAACCATTAATAGATTCTGCTCCAAGCCCTTCTACTAATTTTGCATTGGAAAAACAAGTGGTCCAAATTTTCTCCCGTTTCAAAACATAATACACAAGGCTTATCATCTTCATTTTGTAAAATGCTCCTTCTTTCTAATTGATCCCTTGTAGATAATCTATTTAACACAACAATCTAACTAAACACTTTCAGTTTTGATGGTATGCTTGATTTCCAAATACTTCTTATGACACGTTTCTTTTATTTCTCAAATCATCTTCTATTTCCTTCTCTCTTAATTTCTTATAACAACTTTTGACACTAAAAGCTCCATCTTGATTGAGACTCTGTTTCATTATATCTTGCTTGTACTAATCTATTTCTACATTTAGTAGAATTTTTGTCATCTCCTTCAATTTGATTGCTGCTTCCTCAACTTCATTGGTCAAATGATCTTCACTGATATGGAAATCCCAGTTCCATACCCCTTGGTTTATTCATCCCATCTCTACAACCTTTCCTCATGGCCTCTCAATTAACTGGTATATAATAGGATAAACAATTTTTATGGACTATCTCTTATCCATCTGCTGAGCCAAATTGGTGTGAGTTATTCTGATCCCACCAAATTCCACATTTCCTGCAAAGCAATTAGTGTTATCTTCAATATCCAAACCAATAACTTGAATGTACTTCCACCTTAGCGAGGTTCTCTTGATCATGGTTGGTTCTAAGATCCTTAACATTTGTTGTTGAAGATTGATGACAGACCGTCATTGCATGAATTTACTCAAAGAATCAAATCAAAACAAGTTAAAGATGAGCTAAAATGAAGAAGAAAAATCAAAGAATGAGGACAAAACAACTAAGTATGAAGAAATTAGACTTAGTGAAAATTTAGGTGAAAGGGGGAGCAAAAGAGGGCAACTTTTGGGAAAAATGACACGCACTATTATGCGTGCGATAATGCCATAAAAGTTGCATCGTGAGTGCAATGCAAATCATTACGCACACGATGATCCCTTTTTATGGGTTTTTCTAGGCTTTTTCTGATGCATCTGATCCATTATGAGCTCTTTTTAAGGGGAATTTCAACACTTTGATAAGGGTTATGAATTTTGGATATCAAGACACAATTTGTACAACATCAAGGGTGATCTTTAAGGCATTGGAAGTCATTGGAGGTCATTACTTCAAGGGAATTCATATGCTATTTTCATCTATCTATTATGGTATTGTAATCTGAATTATGAGCATCTAAGCTTCTCTAGGTTAGGTTGTGTTATGATGAACTTATTTCAATATTATTGGGTAATATGTGAAGCTGGACGGTATATACTCGAACGCGTTGTACGATCGAACATACAACAGAGTCGCCACCGAACTTTATTTATCCCAAAAGAGGGAAGGGAAAATATCGATAAAACCCAATGAGGGAAGAGAAATGGGTAAGGAAATTGGTTATGCAAGGGGAATGTACTAGCACCCTTCACATCCATGGTACTCCATGGGAACCGTTTTGATTGCTCTTTCTTGGATGGGTGTTGATATCTTCATGTACCTGCAAAATAGAAAATGGGTTAGAAAAAGAGTGCTCGAGGAGGATTTGGGCCCTCATACCTACGTATTCTCATGGTGCAATGAAAAACTCAGAGCCTCGTAGTTCGTGGAACTAGAGCGATAAAGGGGAAAAGAAAGAAAAGTGATCGCCAAGGATTCGTATCCCCGTGCCCATGTATCCTCATAGCTTAATAAGGAAGTCATAGCTCCGTAGTTCGAAGGACTAAGACTGAAAGAAAGAAATGATCGGGGGTAGTGTTTAAACCAGAAAAGACTAGAAATTGACTGAAGCGATGTTTAAACTAAAGTAAAAAAGAAGTAGAGAAATGGTGTCAAAATCAAGAAAGGAGTGTTAACCATGAAGGTGATTAACCCAAATTATGGTGTCATAACCAAGAACAGAAAGATAAAAGTGGTGTTAAAACCAAGAAAGGGGTGTTGTTGGCTGTAATTTCGATGCTCAAAAAGATATAAGACGTAAAAGTATAAAACTCGAAAAATGATTTGGAAAATCCAAGCTGACTTCGACGGGAAGTTAGGCGAAGCCTTTTCGACTAAAACATGGCAAAGAATAACATATTGTCGAAATAGCACTATAGGACTTAGAAGTTTTGAAACAATTCGAAGATGAGTTCGAAGAAGATAATTAAAAACGAAGCTAATAACCATATTTTGGCCTTATCCGATCCTTCAAAAGGACACGTGGAAGCCTATGAGAGGCGAAACACATGCAAGCGAGAACGTGTAATTTTCTGGATAAAAGACCATTTGTTACCATTACTATCAAAGTAGTATAAATAGGAGTCTTAGCATTAGGATTCAGGATGTTCAATATTGTATCAAACTCAAAAATCACTCAAAGTATCTAGTGTTATTGAGAAAAGAGTTTTCTGAGAATATGTACGTATGAAACACCGTATTTTCATTCAATGTCAATCTATTTTCATTAAATTCATTTTCATTACTTTCACATTCTTGTTGAAATTTTATTATTTCTTCATACTTTCTATAAATCTTCTTTGAATTACTTTTCATTTCAACATTATCGTCGAAGAACTTACTAGTAAAACAAACCTTAAACAAAAAACTATACACATATGTCCTAGGATCAATCTAGTCGATCCTGTAAGTAACCAAAATATCAATTTTGGGAGACTAGTGCTTGTTTACCAAAATCCAAGATAAACAAATTGGCACACCCAGTGGAACGCTTGTGTCTAGTTTTTTATTATATTTGAAACTAATTCTGCATTAGTTCTTCATACAATTTTTTCTCAAACTTTATTGCATGAGAATGAGAAGTGGTACGATAGCCAGAAATAACACATCAAGACGAAAAAGGAAGTACGTTAAAAAGATGGTTAATCCACCAAACAACAATGGAGAACAACCTCCTCATTCGATAGAAGAGAATATGGCCACAACGAATGTGACCGAAGCAATGCCTTCTACAACGAACATGACACCAATACCATCGAGCGCACAAAATGGACCAGTATTATCATCCCCCGTGCGAACATAGGGGCAACTAGTAACCCCAAGACCAGTAGGGACCAATAATTTTAGGCCTTACGTGATTGGGTTTACAATGCCAATGAATGGTCACTAACAACCATATGGCATGTCAACTTCTACGATGGCGCATTTTCATAATAGTACATCAACATTCACTGATCCAATGGCGACTATAGTTTCACCATTACAAGGGTCGGGATCAGCCTTTAACAATTTAGGTCGAAGTACCCAACCCTCAAGGGTGGGATTTTCTGCATAGTTACCCACTTTCACAACTAATTCTGCGGCGGTATTAAGGTAGAAAATGGACGAAAGCAACCATGAGATGATGCATATGCTTGTCCGACATATAGGGACAATATTCAATCCTCTAATCCAAAAAATACTACCCAAACTAATTAGCAAAATGCTCAGACTAATCAGCAATTGGCAGCACAGATGACGCGAATTGCGAATTTCTTTGGTGCCCCTCAGGCGCCAGTTAGACAACCTCGTCGAGAATGGATGGTAGAGAACCAGGGTTTGATCTTAGGAGAAGACACAACAATAAATCAGGCCCAACAGTTTGTACCCAATGGTGTCGAAATAGACTAGGGCCAACAGTGGGAACTCTGTAGGGTCGAACAATAAATACCTAGGGAGAGAGAAGCCCCCAGAATAGTGATGGTCAATCAAAACCAAAACACTGATGAACTCATTCATTAGGTTCGAAAGGACGAAGTTGCAGAGGGCAACAATTTGACATCCATGGTCGACAGGATTATGGCGAGAAACGGGGTAAACATAGGCTTGCGCAGGCCAAACTATACTTATCATTTGTCTGGATATGTGTTACAAACTAAAATTCCCATGGGATGGAAAGTCCCAAAATTCACAAAATTATGTGGTGATACCAGCGAATCTACTATCGAACATATAGCCAGGTATTTGACTGAGGTTGGGGATATTGCCAACAACGAGAAATTGAGGATAAGATACTTCCCTAGTTCCCTCATGAAAAATGATTTCACTTAGTTCACCATACTCCTAGCAAACTCCATCCATGATTGGACTCATTTAGAAAGATTGTTCCATGAATAGTTTTATATGGGACAGTCTAAGATCAGTTTGAAGGAATTGGCTAGTATTAAGCATAAGTTTAGTGAGCCAATAGATGATTATCTAAATAGGTTTCGGTTGTTGAAGGCAAGGAGTTTCACATAAGTACCCGAACATGAACTAGTCGAAATGGCTATCAGTGGTTTAGATTATTCCACTAGGAAGAAGTTAGACACCCAATATTTAAGAGATATGGCCTAATTAGCAGACTGAGTTCGACATGTAGAATGTTTAAAAGCCGAAAAATGATAGGGCAAGTAAGAACAACAGAATAGAAAGGGTAGCGTACGTCAAAATGGACGAGGATAGTCAGGAGATATATAATGATCCTATAGGTTTTTAAAAAAGCGAAATCAATTTGGCCGAGTTGAAACAAGGGCCACCTTACTCTTTTAAGGTTCTTGCACCTTTGAACGGGAAAAACCCCGTTGAAATAGAAAAGAATGATAAGTTCCCTAACAGAACATACACCTTCGACGTGACGAAGTATGATGAAATCTTTGATTTGCTAGTCAAAGATATACAAATGGTAGTGCTACTCGGTGCTAAAACACCACCATTAGAACAACGGAAAAAATGAGGGTTTTGCAAATATCATAATTTTTTAGGCCACAAAACCTCACAATATTTTTTTTTCAAGGATCTTGTGCAGAACGCTATTCAGGACGGAAGGATGAAGTTTGGTGACAAGGGAAAGTCCTAGATGAATATTGACTCAGATCCTTTGCATGTGGCAGACGCCCATTACACCGAACCTGTCAACGTCAATATGATCGAGGTTGTTGAAGGCCTTCATAACAAGGGCCATATGGTTGAAACTGCTGAGGGTTTCAAACAAGGTGTTGAAATGACGGAGGCTACTGAAGGTCTCAGAGTCAGATTGCAGAAGATTAGGATTGTTGATGGTCCCAAGATGCAAGTCAATATGGTCGAACTGAGTGAAGATGCTAACATGAGGGCCTATGAGGAAAGCACCCAGCGAAGTGAAGATCAAGTGAAGGTTGATTATCCTAATAAGGATGAAAGCTTAGTTGAATTTCTCCACTGCTAATAGAGAAAGAAGTCTGAAGTGATGATGTGCCTGAGGTGCAGTTTCGTCCTCGACAAAAAGGTTGTTGATAATATAGATAAAGTTTGAATTTCCCATCCTAGGGGAAACTAGAAGGATGCTCAGAACTAGTATGTCTTTGAAAAATGGGGAATACCTCGAACACGATAATAGGGAGGCCTATATCTCCATGCGAATAGGAAAGCCTCATTCAAGCCCACTATTGATGCGCATATGGATAAATGAGTGAGGCCCACTGAAAAATAGGGCCAAGGTTATGAGAAGTGGTGAAGCTTCCAGTTTGATCAAGGATCTGTCATAGCTTATCGAAAACAGTTCTAGGTGACGAAATAACAGGTTTATGGATGTGGAAATTACAAAGGAAAAAATCCAATGTCAAGATCCCAATGGAGGAGATAATAGAGGAGAAAGAAATCTGAAAGAGAGGCGACTGAGAAAGACATGGCGGAGTCTAGCACTAACCAACCTCAATTTAACAATAAGGTTGAAGACAAAAAGCCAGTGGAGAAGCCCAAAGAGAAGATGTCGGAGTAACCCCAGAAGATGATGACAGGTTAACTGATGACTTCGACTCAGGATCAGAGTCATCTTTGAATGTCAATTGCAATGTGGTCTCTGTGTTACCTATAGAATATGATTAGGTAACATAGGTCGAAGATATTGAAGAGATAAATGAAGCAGAAATGGCCAAACACAGGCCAATATGCTATTATGTGATGAATAACTGTTGTGCTGATGAGCAAAACGCATTCTTCAAAAGGTTGTACGAAGGGATGAAAAACCATCTAAAGCATTTGTTTATTAGAGGAAAGGTGGAATATGATAGAGTCAATAAGATTCTAGTAGATAGTGGGCAGACAGTTAACTTAATGTTGTATTTCATGATAAAAAGGATTGGTAAGTTCGACACTGACCTGGGACCATTTAATATGGTTTTATCAAATTATGAAGGAAAAATTGGCCATACTCTGGGAGTGATTCAGGTTGAACTAACAATTGGGTCTATTACAAGGCCAATTATGTCCATGGTCATGGAATCAAGGGCCAATTGCAATTTTCTCTTGGGTCGTGAGTGGATTCATAGGATAGGAGCGGTACCATCTTAGCTCTATCAAAGGATTTCAATCTGGAGAGATAAAGACATGGTGGAAAACATTGAGGTTGACCAAAGATATTTTATGGTTGAGGTTAACCATGTGGATAAGTGCCATTTTGATAAGAATTTGGCGAACATTGCACCTTGAAGCCCCATGGGTTTCCCACACATGCCTCCTGATAAGGCATTTTACTTTCTAAATTTGCAGTCAACCCATGGTTTTAACTGGGATAGAGACATCATGGGGGAAGTATACGAAGTTGAAGGGGTGATAGAATCCAACCTACTGGTTGGGGAGATAAATATAGTGATTATGTCTGAGTCTAGCATGCTAGAAAAGATTTCGGCTTACATAGCCGAAAACAAGTTAAAAGTGGATGTAGAGGCCAAAGTAAAATACATGGTTGTCGAAGCCAAAGAGACCGAAGTACACCTTGAAGGGCCTGGAGTTGATTTTTAACCAGAGCCCTCTGATAAACAACACGTCAAGATGACTAGCCAGAGGCTTGACACCATCTATGATGACGAGCCTTTGGGTTTTGAGAAGGATCCTGTAGCACCTAACATCAAAATGTTGGCGTAAGACCCCCTAGAAGAAATTGACTTGAGAGATGGAATAAGCAAAAGGCCAGCATATATTAGTGCCAACCTTAGCCCAGAACTCAAGGTCGAAGTGATCCAACTCTTGAAAGAGTACAAATACTGCTTTACTTAGGATTACGGTGAGATGCCCGAATTGAGTAGGGATTTGGTGGAGTTAAAACTGCCTATAATGCCTAGGAGAAAGTCAGTCAAGCAAAATCCAAGGTGTTTCGCACCATAAATCATATCGAAAATCAAAGAAGAAATCGAAAGGCTTCTCAAATGTAAGTTCATCCGCACAATAAGGTATGTCAAATGGATTGCTAATATTATTCTTGTTATAAAAAAGAATGGAACTTTGAGGGTTTACATTAACTTCAGAGATTTGAATGCAGTAACCCCAAAGGATGAATACCCAATGCCAGTGGCAAAAATGCTTGTCGATTCAGCCGCAGGTTTCGAGTATCTTAGTATTCTTGATGGGTATTCTGGATATAATCAGATTTTCATAGTTGACAAAGATGTCCCTAAAACCGCGTTTCGTTACCCAGGAGCCTTGGGCACCTATGAATGGGTGGTCATGCCCTTTGGTTTGAAATATGCTGGGGAAACTTATCAAAGAGAAGTGAATTCTATTTTTCATGATTTCATTGAGACTTTTATGCAGATTTACATTGATGATATAGTTGTTAAGTCTGTATCAGGAAAAATTCATATTGACCATCTCCGACAGTCATTCAAAGGAATGAGGAAACATGGTATGAAGATGAATCCTCTCAAATGTGAGTTTTGTATGCAGGCAGGGGATTTTTTAAGCTTTCTGGTCCATAAAAAGGGGTTTGAAATCAACCAAAATAAGACCAAGACCATAAAGGAAGCGAAAGCTCCATCAACGAAGAAGGAACTGCAATCGTTGTTGGGAAAGATTAACTTCCTAGGGAGGTTCATCTCGAACCTAAGTGGCAACACTCAAGCCTTTCCACCTATTCTTTGACTAGCAAAGGAAGGTTTCGAATAGGGACAACACAGTAGGAAGCATTCAACAAAATCAAAGATTATCTTGTTTGTCCTCCAATTCTATCACCTCCTTGTAGAAGTAAAAGTATGAGGTTATATATTTTTATATATGATGTAACTATAGGGAGCATGCTTGCTCAAGAGGATGCAAATGGCATCGAAAGAGCCATTTATTATCTTAGTTGAGTCCTTAATGATGCAGAAACTAGGTATAGTATGGTTGAAAAATTATGCTTGGGTTTGTACTTCTCTTGCACTAGGTTAAAGCACTATATAAAGGTTGTTAACGTGTATGTTTCGTTTCATTTTGACAAAATAAAACATATTCTTACTAAGACATTCTTACATAGTAAATTGGGAAATGGGAACTTGTTTTAACTGAGTATTCTTTGACCTGCATGCCTTTGAAAGCTATGAAAGGGCAAGTAGTTGTAGATTTTATCGTTGATCATGCTATGGTTGAAAATCTCAAGCCTTTGTAGAACTTGAACCTTGGAAATTATATTTCGATGGTTCTATTCATAAAGAAGGAAATAGGATTGAAGTTCTAATCATTTCTCCTAACAAAATTCAAGTACTGGATAGAGGGCTCTTGCTCGAACAATGAGGCTGAATATGAAGCTTTGATAGCTGGCCTTGAAATCTTGTTGGAATTGGGGGAAGCTAGAGTAGAAATAAATGGTGACTCTGAATTGGTTCTCAAACTGATAAATAGGGAATACAAATGTGTCAAAGAAAAACTGACAAATGTGTCAAACTGATAAATAGATTGTTGTGAAAGTTTGACTACGTGAACATTGGGAACATCCCTTGACTCAAAAATCAAGAGGCTAATGATTTGGCCCAAATTTCTTCTGGGTACAAAGTGTCGAAAGAAAAATTGGAGGATTTAATTGAAGTTTGAGGAAGAGTAATGCCAACCAATTTATCTCCATCATATTTGGAAACGACAAAGTTGGGATTTGCAGACGGAGAAAATTTCGAAATACTGGTCGTAGTTAACTTGACTAACACAGATTGGAGAAAGTCAATAGTAGATTATCTGGAAAACCCAACAACATCTACAGAGTAAAAAATCAGGTATTGTGCTTTAAGTTATACTATTATGAGAAATGAATTATTCAAAAAGACACTTGAAGGAATTCTGCTGAAATGCCTTAGTGAAAGTGAGGCATATTTGGCTCTGTCAAATATCCATAGTGGGGCATGTAGGGCTCATCAAGTTGGCCACAAAATGAAGTGGTTGTTGTCTCAAAAAGGAATGTATTGGCCTACAATGTTAAAGGACTGCATTAAGTTCTCTAAAGGATGCCAAGAATGCCAGATACATGTATGAATTCAATATGTTCCTGCAAGCGAGCTACATTCCATAGTAAAGCCTTGTCCCTTTAAAGGTTGGGCATTATATTTGGTTGGTGATATTTAATCGGCCTTATAAAAAGGTCGGATATGCATTCTATGTGGTATTGATTACTTTACTAAATGAATCGAAGTCATACCTTTGATGAATGTTGATCAAGAAACAATGATTGAATTTATCCAAAGGCACAAAATTTATAGGTTTGGAATCCCTGAGATTATTACAACTGATCAAGGATCAATATTCATTAGTTGAAAGATGCAGAATTTGATAAAGAAATGGGGATTAAACTGCCAACATCTACGCCTTATTATGCTCAGGCGAATGGTCAAGTCGAAGCAACAAACAAGGTAGTGATTGGGTTGATAAAGAAGCACGTGGGGGAAAAGCCAAAGAATTAGCATAAAAATTTAGATCAAATTCTTTGGGCTTGTCGAACGTCTCCTAAGGAAGCCATAAATGTTACGCCTTTTCGTTTGACTTATGGGCATGACGCGGTTTTACCAATCGAAATATATCTTCAATCAACAGGAGTTCAGAGGCAATGTGAGATTCCATGAGTCTTATTAGAATTTGATGATTGATGAACTAGTTAACTTAGATGAAGAAAGGTTGAAAGCCTTCAAGTTATTGAGAAGATAGAAGAAGAGAGTAGAGACAACATATAATAAAAAGGTCAAAATTAAAACATTTTTGACTGGAGATTTGGTATGGAAGGTAATCCTACATATGGATCAAAAAGATAGAACATTGGGTAAATGGTCCCCAGATTGGGAAGGACCTTTCCAAATTATCCAATTTTTTTCGAATAACGCGTATGAAATAGAAGAGTCAGCAGGAGATAAAAGACTCCCGAGGGTAAATGGGAAATATTTGAAAAAATATAAACCTATACTTCAGGAAATTAAGATATTGACAGAATAAATACATGTGCAACATAGAAGCCAAAATGGTAAATTAAAAGGCCAAAATGGCTAAGGTTGTTCATTATAAAATTACATTATCCAAGAATTCTGAAGTCACAAAATAAAATTGATTCAACGTCCAACTAAGTGCATAAATCAGTTGAGAGAGAAGCCTTCATTCGGCTATATTTTGCAATGGACATCTGCATGCAGAGTTTGATGACAGACTTTCCAAGAGTAAGGGTATCAATTTCAGTTCCCAATTGTTGGGCTTGTTCGACGTGGTAGACACCCACCTTAATCTCTTTGTCAAGCTGCTAGCGATCAAGATTTTGGATCTCGTCTTGACGATCCTTGGCCTTTTGAATTTTAGCCCGCAGTTCCTTAATATGTTCTTCCCAAGCAGAGATGTTGGTAGCACATGTGTCGAATTCTTCTTGATTTTGAGAGAAGGATTTATCTAGAGTTTCAACCTTAGTAGTGGAGTCAATAGCGGCATCCCATTCTTTTGCTTGAGTTTCTTTTTTCCTCTCAATTTTGGTCAAAGCTTATTGCTTGCACAAGAGATCTGTAGAGACTTTATCAATGATAAACCCAAGTTCCACTACAAATTTTGCAGCTTCTGGCGAAATGCTTACAATGTCAACCTTTTTCAACAGATTTTTGATTCCATAACTGGAATTTAGGTTGCCCTCCAGTACTTGGATCAGGTTGGCATCGAAAGCTTGCTCTCTGATTTATTGGAGGAGTTGGTCAGCAATTTCGACAGTATAATGATGACCATAAGAAGTTAAAGAACTTGAGCCTTTCTCCATGGAGCTTGCTCGTGCGCTCATCATAGCCTTCAAATATTCAGTTGGCTTGTCCTACTTCAGATTATCCAATTCTTCTTGAGTAAGAGGAGTGTTGGTGACATTCGAAGAGATTATGGGTTCCTTAACAATCCCAACAAATGGGTTAGTAGCAACTATATTATCCATTGGGGTTTTGTGAGGACCTTTTTCGGCTTGAATTTCTTCATCAACGTCGGGCATGGTTTCATCTTCGTCATTCTGCCCATCTTCGTCATGATTTGGAATTTTTGGGGAAGAGTCATCTGGTTTTGCTTGTTCATGTTCTTTTGTGTCTGGAATTTCCATGTCATTAGGTTTCGTAGCTTCATTATCACTTTCAGAAGCAGTTGAGTGAGATTGTTGAGGGGAGACAGGGTTTGGAAGTTTGTCTTGTTGAACTTTGATAAGTTGGTTAACTTTGTTAGTCGATCCTTTGTTCGGACCTTTAATGGATATGGGAAGAACATAAGGAGTGTTGGTACTTTTAAGAGCTTCATGCTTGATGCTGGAAGTTTTAGTACCAAGTTGATCGTCCTGAAAAGAGAGAGAAAAAACCAAATCATTAATATCAGTTGAACATAAAAGTGTGATGAAAATAAGTAAGGCAAAGTTGAAATACCTTGAGTCCCTCTGCACCAGGACTAGAGTTGTCACTTTCAGCATGCTCAGTCGCAACAGTGGTTGGGTTATGACAAACACCAATGGCTTTTTGAGTAGTTAATTTTTTTGGCTTGGGTGTTGCGTTAGATTTCTGTGGGGGAGCAGAATCAGATGCTTCCGACTTCTTCTTCTTATTGTCAAGTTTAGAAGTATTTGTCGATAGATCTTCAGGATCTGATTCGACCAGTATGAGTTTTTGTTTCTTGGGAACTGGGGGAGGTTTTCGAACAACCTGAAAATAAAAAAGGTATTAGCACAAGGTATATTAAACGTACAAATAATGAAGCCTTAAAAATGTATGAATAATACCTTTACTATGGTCTTCGTGAGATTAGTCTCTTTGTCCTGGTCACCACTTTTGGCTGAAGCAGCAGCTTTCTTTGCTGCAGTAGTTTCCTTTGTAGTGTTAGTTTTGATTTTAACAAATGAGAAGAGAAATGAGTGAACCAAAAATATCTATGTCATGGGAACATGTAAGAGAAATTTTAAAAGAAACAAATTGAAGGATCCTCCCATTTCACACCTTCAAGTATTGGAGTAAGGATGTTAAGATGTTCCATATCAACATGAAGGAAACCTTTGAAACTGTCCAGGGTGAACTTAGTCGGAACCACCCGTTTGGTAAGTTTTAGGGAATCTTGTCGAAGGAGTTTTATTGAATCCTCACAGATGAACCATTCTGGGAATGGAGGTCCAAATGTCAAGCCAAGATCAGCACTTGGCAATCGTGGGAATTTTGGTGGTTGAAGCCTAAAAGCTAACTGAAACTTGTTTTCGGGCTTTACACATGAAGGGATTTTTAAATCAGGAAGTTTCTCTAGAAACTTATCTTTTAAAATAAATGTTGCCTCACAGATGGTTCGACTGAGATCATCGGGTCTGTAGGAAGCTTCAAAGTATTTTTGGAATGCTCGAATTTCCTTGATATGAGTTGTTATACCTTTTTTACACATGTCCTGTATAGAAGCAAAAGCATTAGTTAGATGTTGAGTAAGGGCAGGGACGGCAAAGATTTCGTTGGTGTAGTAATGTTTCCACCAAGTGTCGAATTCATGTGTACAGTAAAGTGATGGTCAAAAAGAGATGGGAGTGAGTTTAGCAACTTTGGCATAAAAAGATAGATGTTTGTCACATTCATCCTCAGTGAGCCATATGATGTAAAGACAAAGAGTGCTTTTTCTATCATAAAAGGATTTAGGCATTAATTTGATAAGGCCAGATTTTCGAGAGACAAGATTGGGCTGATAGCTAACCAAGGTTATCTGGTTCTTCGACGGTCTGAGTCTGGAGGCAATCATCCTAGGGGTGAGAAACTCCTCTCATATGGCTAAGGAATCTTCTTTCTCATCGATCGAAGGGGCAGGGAATTCTATGGTGAACCACTTAGGGCCATGAGTTCTGTTGGCAAATGAAGCCATAGAAGGAGTGAAGTTGTAGCATTTTCCGAACATCATCATATATCCAAAAAAATAAGCTTGTAAGTTTGATCCTTTTTCATTTGGGGCCAGATGAACGAGGTGTGTCCCTTCGACTTGCCTGTTCTTAGTCTATTTGTCTTCTTCGTTGATGGTGTCGTGGGTGGGGAGTGAAGGCTCAAAAGCGGAATTCAACCATAATTGGAGTAACCATTATGGGCTAGCTAATAACAGGTTTGTCCTTGGTTGATAGGTCTTCATAATTTTGATAGATTCTCCCAAAGACTCATAAATCAAACCCAGGATCAGTTGACTCAGGAAGATGTTGTGTCCAACATGAAATTGGTTATCCAAGGTTGAATATCTCTTCTCCACTTGAAGAGACTTTGAGCAGAAAATACAGCATGACAACCAAAGTGCCAGGAAGGCAATATGCTCTTCGTCAGAAACTTCATCATTTTCAGTATTGTAATTGTCAGATATATAGTGAGTGAAGGTAGCCCTGTTGGTATCAAAATTAATGGTGTTGTCGTTCATATCGCTTGGGTCAAAGATTTCTCTAGTTGGTTGAAGACCAGCAATATCAGTAATGTCGAAAAGGGTAGGAGTCAACATGCCGCATGGGAAATGGAAAATGTTGTGAGTACTATCCCAAAAATATAAAGAAGCTATTAACATGTTTTAACTATATCCTAGTCCTACTTTCGACAGTTGAATCATGTCATAAATTCCAATTTATTTCCAAAATTGGGCTTTCTCCTTCTCAACCTTGGTAAGCCAAGTGAGATAGGGTTCAGGGTCTTTTGATAAGGGGAAAGAATGAAATGCTCTAAGAGAGCCACTCATATAATTTAGATTGATATGCATTTTTGCTTTTAAGGCTTCAGTCAAAGATTTTGCCTGATTATCATTTACAGTTTTTACTTGAGAATTAGGTTTAACGCTATTTTTATTATCAGTTGTTGGTTTACTAGCTAAGGGTTTTGTACGATGATAAGTAGGAAAAACTTTTTAAGTTTTTCAGCATCAGCAATAGGGTCAGGCAAATGACCCATATATGCATGAGTTTTACCAGCAATAGTGAGAGGAATTAATATCTGTGATTGATAAATTTTTCACTTTTCTTCAAGGAGAGGAGGTTCAGGAACGTATTCTTGACTTCCTACTAGTGATGGTTTTTCTATATGGGTTACAAGTGATAAGAAATCATGTTGTTGTTGACAACTTTGTTGTTCTTGGTTTTTGAAGATTTGAACTTTGGAAGAGGAAAAACTTGTGTGAGTTATTTCTGAAAAAGAATAGCAAGAGAATCGAAGGTTATGGGTTCAAGGATGGAAAAGTTTCAAAGGACAAAGATGAAGAATATTTATAAAGGGAGAAAAAGACGTCCACTTTTCCTTTGTAGTGACAAGTGGAAAGAGTAGCGGGACGCGTGTTTGTTTTTCATTGGTTAAACATGCGGTTTCCCTTTTAGTTTCTACACTATTTCCCATAATATAAATACAATGATGATATTTGCAGTCCGTACATCTCCGATGAGACGTTTTGGAAAAGTGGTCATGATGACCATGACGTCACAGCAGTAAGTATTATCCCGTCAAAGCTTTAAAAAAATGTCATTTTCTCCATTTGGTCGAAAACGACATTTTTTGGGGGAAATTTGTTAGCTATAATTTTGACGCTAAAAAAAGATATAAGAGGTAAAAGTCTAAAACTTGAGAAAAGATTTGGAAAATCCAATCTGACTTTGACGGGAAGTTAGACGAATCCTTTTCGATTGAAACTTGGCAAATAACAACATACTGTCGAAATAGCATTATAGGACTTAGAAGTTTTGAAACGATTCAAAGATGAGTTCAAGGAAGATAATTCAAAACGAGGCTAATAACCATATTTTGGCCTTATTCGTTCCTTCAAAAGGACACGTGGAAGCCTATGAAAGGCGAAATACATGCAAGCAAGAACATATCATTTTCTGGAGAAAAGACCATTTGTTACCGTTACTATTGAAGTAGTATAAATATGAGTATTAGCATAAGGATTCGGGGTGTTCAATATTGTATCAAACTCAAAAATCACTCAAAGTATCTAGTGTTATTGAGAAAAGAGTTTTATGAGAATATGCACGTATGAAACACCATATTTTCATTCAATGTCAATATATTTTCATTAAAGTCATTTTCATCCCACTTACATTCCCATCGAAATTATGTTATTTCTTAATACTTTCTATAAATCTTATTTGCATTACTTTTTATTTCAACATTATTGTCAAAGAACTTACTAGTAAAATAAACCTTAAACAAAAAAAAACTATACACATATGTTCCAGGATCAATCTAGTTGATCCTGTAAGTAACCAAAGTATCAATTTTGGAAGACTAGAGCTTATTTACCAAAATATAAGGTAAACAAGTGTATAAACATGAAGGTGTCAACCCAAATTTGTGGTGTTTAAACTAAGAGAAAGATAGTGGCAAAACAAAGAAATGGGTGTATAATCATGAAGGTGTCAACCCAAAGTTGTGGTGTTTAAACCAAAGAGAAGAAGAAAGTGGTGTTTAAATTAGAAAAAAGGCTTGCCTAAGCAATTAGGACTAACAAGGTGTCACACTCTAATTTTTAAACCTAAGATCCCATATCTCATTTGCATCTTTAGCATACAAACAAGGTCATGTCTTGGCCCTTCCCTTATCCATCTTTGGGTTTGCTTTTGCAGGGATCACCAAGCACCTCTTTGTTTTACCTTTGTGTTTATTTGATTCATTGCTTATCTAACCACTAATCAAAATACATAAAATATGTCTTATTACCTTAAGTTTATTGTGCAGGGTAGGGCTTCTCAATCAAGAGCATCTCAAAGTTCTATGGCTTACTTCTCAAAGAAAGTCAAAGGTTCGTGTATTTATTTCCATGCCTTCTTCAACAAGTAACTTCAAGATTTGAGAAAATTTATCAAGATACCATCAAGGAAACCTTATCTTGAGTTCATATGATCACCCATGTGCTTTGAAATGCAAGGAAAGTCCAAGAACACAAGTTTGTTCTAAGTGGTTTGACCAAAAAGTCATCATTTTGAAATCAAGGTTCCAAGGATCACAACTCCTTAAATTATCAACATTTTTAATTTCCTATTTTTTCAATTAACTCTTCTCAATATACTCTATAACTTCTCTTTACATGACAAGAGCCAATTATTCCTGAAGGATCATCAAAAGTTTGGAGACATTATAGGTCATTTGTGGACTTCGTGAAATTTGACTTATTTTCAAGTGACTTTTTTGCCAACTTTCAAAGATCATAACCTCTTCAATTTTCAATATATGGAGCTGATTATTTTTTCACAATGCCATTGGGGATACCCTCTACAAGTTTGCTTCAAGCACCAAGGTCCAATTATGCTTGAAAAACTATGGAATTTATTTGGACATTATAAGTCATTTTTAGCCATGAAGCACTCAAATTTTTCTAAGTTATGTGACCAGTATTTTATGCCAACTTCAATACACCATAACTTTGTGCTTAAACATCCAAATGCAACCTTTCTTGGCCCATTGTAATCTTGGACATGATGTTAATACATTGCAAAAGGAATGGGATCAAAAAGCCTATTGAGTAGGATGCCCCATTGAGTTGAACATGGTGACTTGAAACTGAAGAAATCACCATTGCACAAAATTGATCATGACTAATCTCAAGTCCAAGCCAAATTAGCAAGTGTTTTGGGCTTAAACATGTTTTAACATGTATCCAAAAGTTAATTGACACTTAAAATGCATCATTTGGCTGAGTTTTGATGAGTTTCAAATCACACTTTTCACACACCTGGATCAAATTCGTTTTGTACGAATTTAGCATCATCTCACGCGTATTTGGATCCAATCACATTCCCTATAAATATAAGAAGATATTTCTCCAGAAAATTCAACTATCGTGTTTTGAGTTTCAGCCTGTTTCAATCCATTTTCTTGTTTCCATTAGCTCCATCAACATCCTCTGAAACTTTTGCAACAATTCCCAAGCTCTGAGACCTCCTGAAGTGCTCTAACCAGACCGAGCTACATCAACTTCTGGTCACCATCTGGACAAGATAGTTATGAGCATCATTTGAACTCAAATAAGTTACCACAATGTACTGTTTCACTCTCTGATGCTTTCCCTTAACTTATCTGGTGTTGATTGATCGTGTCCATTATTTAATTTAATTTTTCGTGGCTTGCTTATTTATGAAACTTCTTTGAAATTCTCTTTGCTCATTTCACATAAATGAATTTGGAGTATGAGGTTGAATTCGGGATGAGAAGAGGATCACAATGGTGGTGTTCTCATGTCTTGAAGTTACCAAACGATGAAACTCTGGTGAGAGCTCACCGGAGAAGATGACCGGAGTATTTCTCAGATGGTCTGAGTTTGGACCAGACACGTTGGCATTTTGAAATATTTTGATTGGTTAAATTCAAACTGGATCTTGTGTTTTGCTTACAGCGCGTTCCATCGTGTTTCTCAACATTTGGAATGATGGATCTGCCACGTCAATTAATGAGGTGTGATCCAACGCTCCTGGTTTTTTCTGATTTATTTCTTTTTCTATTTTTATTTTTAAAAATTCATAATTACAAATATACCTTCTAAATAATCATGAATCATTTAAGGTACTTCGGATTGATGCATAAGTTTGTACTAAGTGTCATGAAGTGTGGATTGAAGTAATGGACCATCCTTCTAGCCTTTGTACTTAATTTCCCCCTTTCTTTTTCTTTTCTTGTGCGGCATGGCTTTAGGAGGATGATTTACATATCATTTCTCTAGTATGTATTAACACAAATATTGTTATTGACCGGCCTCAGATAGTTGTGACTTCTACATAAGTCCAATTACGATTGCTTAACATAGCACTAAATTTGCCCCAAAGGCAAATGACATTTTTATAAGTGAGATTATAAGTCTCCTATTCCTCATGGTAGTGTGTGAAAATGTTGCTCCTTTTCCATTTCTAGGAGCTAGTGGCATACTTGTTGGTTTTATCCAAGTTGGAGCCCTTCTCATAAATGATGTATAAGTTCATATTTTCATGCTTGTGAGTGGATAGTTAAGTGTTCTCCAAAAAATGACCAAAAACATCTTTTCATCTTCACTAACATCTTTTACTAAAATTGTACTTGTATTAACTTTTACTTCAAAGTCATTTACCTTAATGTTTTATTTTTTATGTCATGTCATTTACTTTATGCTTTATGTTTATCATTTCATATCAGATTATTCGTGTTTATATCATTATGTTCTTTTTTCATTTGGACCTTTATTTATATCATTGTTAAGAAGGCTTAATAAAAAAGAAATTGTTTCTCCTAAATCATGGACTTGTGGTTACTATCCTTGGCATCATTATGGAGTTATGGACTTGGAATTAGGATCTTGACCCTTTCTTTGGAATTTATGACTTAAGACCTTGGAATTCATCTGATACCTATGACTTTGGAATTCTATATGAAGACTTGGCTTGGTTACTTTGGTTTCATCTGATACATGGATTACTATTAGCTTACTTTACTTACTTGAGGCTTATTCCAAAGGAGGGAATTTCTTGAATAAATATTAATCCATCTTAAGCATGTTCAGACTAATTTCAAAAGACTTAAAAAATGCACATGTCATTCAAACCATTTTGTGCCCTTGTGTACTTTTTATTTTAATACTTTTCTCAAAGTATCAGACATGAGTCATTTCCATAATTGAGTTATAATTCTCATTTCTCCATAGTGTTGATGATAATTCTTTTCCATCTGTGGGAGCTAGTGGCATACTTGTTGATCCTTATCCAAGTTGGAGTCGTTCTCATGATGATGCAAAGTTCTCATACTTGTAGGTGACTAGTTGAGTATTCGCCCTAAAATGACAAAATATCTTTTCCATAAAAATGAATCAAAACAAACTCCTTTTGTTATTTTTACCATGAACTACGAGGTTTTGATCCTCCATTCCACTTTGTTGGTACGCATGCATAAGACTTTAAAAGTCTTGGCAAACATCAAAATAAAGAAAATATGCTTCTCTTCCCATCCCTCCAATCTTTTAACAAACAACGCCTTTTTCAAACCAAAATGTACATATTTTCAAAGAGGTTCCCATGGAGTACCATGGATGTTTAGGGTGTTAATACCTTCCCTTTGCATAACTAACCCCCAGACCCTTATTCTTCTTTTATTAGTTTCGTTTTAAAACTTCTTTGGGTTTTGTTCGTACTTTTTTCCTTTTCCTTTGGAAACAATAAAAGTGCGATAGCGAATCTTGCTTTGCGAGTTAAGTTAATTAATAACTTAATATAAAAAAATTTACCGCTACACAAGGCAAGGGAAAGAAAACAGGCACTTGTCAAAGCACTCAGACTAACATGACAAGGATCTCACCAAAGCAATGGGGCTAACATGACAAGGATCATACCAAATCACTTGGACTAACATGGTAAGGGGAGAAAACAAGATTGTTGTCAAAACCAAGAAAGGGGTGTATAACCATGAAGGTGTCAACCCAAAGTTGTGGTGTTTAAACCAAGAGAAATATGGAAGTGGTGTCAAAACCAATAAAAGATGTGCATAACCATGAAGATGTCAACCCAAGTTGTGGTGTTTAAACCAAGAAAAGAGAGACACGAGGTAATCTAGACAATGGTAGGAAAAATTCCCTCTCATCATTCCATATTACTTAAGGCTCATTGCATGATATTCCAATCATGACTGACAAGTTATTGAAATAGGTTCTCAGAGATGCTTTGTGGGGATGAGGCAGATGGATGATGCCTTGAATTGAGCTTGAGGTCTTGTAGTTGTTGGGAAGCTGAAGCTCCAAAGTACCAGAGACAAGTCCCATCAAGTGACCAATAGACTTATGGTCACCTTACAAAGACAAAGGGAAGTGTACAAAGTCAAAGGATCTAGTTGATCAAATAGAATTTGATCAAGCTAAATCAAAGGGAAGGAGATGGATCAAACACACAATGCATGATCATAGAAAAACTAGATTAGGGTCTCATTGTTAGGTAGCCCAATAGAAATCCATGTGGATGCAAAAGTGTACTATGCATAGATCTCATTGTTAGGTATCCCAAGAGTAAGCCATGTGTGTGCTAATGTGTGCTAACCTAAACATATGAATGTGATAGGCAGAGGCAATGAATAATAAACAAGATGAGAATATCATATGTTCAAAATTTCAACAGGTGAACAAGGTGTAAGTGAACAAAAGGTCAATGAGTCCAAGGATTAAGCAAAGGTCTAAGTCCTAAGTCCTAGGTCCTAAGTCCAAAGTCTTCACTATCACTCTAAGTCAAGCACAGGTCTTAAGGATCAAGTCCATTCATTTTATCATGTTATGATTCATTGAGATTATCAAGCAAACCAAACACAAGATAATAAGCATAAGATGAATAAGAAAAGATGAATAATGTATGAAGTGAGATGATGAATAATGAGACATAAAAGTACATTGCATAAAGTAAAGGCATGAAAATAAATTGCATAAAGTAAATGTTAGGAGGTTAGGTGTAAAAATTTAGTAATCAAAGGCAAGCAATCTATGTGGCAAACATGTTAGAGTATTGATACAAAATCAAACTCTCAAGGCATGAAGCACAATTGTTCAAAACTCAAAGAAGAAATAAGAGAACACAAGACAAAATGAAAGCAAGCTCAGGTGTTTGACTTAGGATCCATTATCAAGCAAGTCAAGGGACCCAAACATATGTGCAACATAGGGATGACCTATCACTAACTCAAAGTGTTAAAAATATGATCAAATGATCATCTATCAGCATATTGAATTAGAGAATATTGAATCAACCTAAGAGACCATCTATGGATGACTTGAAATATATAAGCATTGATCAGCCAAGTCAAAAGCTCAAGAAAAGTCAAAGGCGTGACCTGGTTCCCCGTTGGGGCATGGTATTTAGCATTAAGGAGTTATGCATTTTAGAAGTTGAGGAAAATCACTTGTTCAATGGTATTGGCCCAAAATGACCTATAATGTTTCCTCATATCATATGCATTTAAAAGTTGAATTTTCACTTCCTCCAAACATCAAAGTCGAATTAGACATATTAAATTTGATCATGCAACTTGAATGACTTTCATATCATAAAAATTGAGCAAGTTATGGTCTTGGGAAGTTGACCTCCAAATTAGGGTTTAGACAAAATGACCTATAATCTTTCACCATAAAAAATGACTTTCCAAGCAAAACTAGCTCTTGACCTCAACATAAAAGTTGTTTGAAATGTCATTTAGAGTGACTTTTCTCTTGGAATAATTTTCATATGACAAAAATTGTAGGATATAGGGTCTAGGGAACCCCAGTTTTGATCAGTTGAATTCCTCTGGTCAACCACCATAAACCAACTTGCTAGCTTGACATTCTCTTGACTTTTTGGACTCATGGAGGATCATATATGTATAAGATGATGTAATGTGAAGTATCCCTTGAAATATTTGATCAATTGGTGAAGAAACTTGTTGAAGAAGTCACACAATATACCCAGATGAATTAGGATTTCCAAGGCAAACCAACTCCAAACTCTTGATGATTTCTTGATAAAAATAACATGTGAAGATCATGGGGATTCATGTATGATACTTAGAGCCAAAGTAAACCACTTCTTGATTGAACTCCTTGCAATGAGGGTCTCAAATCCTATATATGAACTTGATAGAGCATAGGTGAGCATGTGCACCACCTACAAAAGAGTTAAACTATACAATGACATATTTTTGGTATTTTGGTTAGTATATAAAGAAAAATGAAGTATGATACAATCAAGTGGTGCTTGGTGATCTCTCCCAATGAAAACCCAATGAAAGAGGGGTAAGGAGGATGCCAAGGTGTGATCCCAATGCTAATGCATATAATGAGAATAGCATGAGGGATCTTAGGGTCAAAATTGGGGTCTTACAGCTGCCCCTATTTAAGGATATTGTAGCTGAGGAGGTGAAGGTTGAAATCTTCGTATCGACTCAGTAGAATGGACTTAAATAACAACATATAGAAACAAATTTTGGTCCCTAAGAGACCTCATGATGCATAAGAATGAATTCAAAAATAATCTTTGTGGGGAAAATCTTACCACAAAGGAAAAGAATCCGGAGAGACTAAAAGTCCGCAGGAGTGTAATGCATTTCCATAAGGAAAACTCACTTGGGAGACAAAGACTCTGGGGGATAAAAAGGTCGTGCATAGGTCAGGCTACGACTTAAAACTGTTGGGGGGACACGAGGGATTTCATGAGAATAAATCAATGGAAAGACTCAGTCGGGGAATAAAAGGAACACCTGCTGGGGAAACGAGTAGATCAGAATAAAGGTGAAATACTCGGTCCAAACAGGAAAAGGTGATTTCACTAAGGAAATACGCACTCAAACTCAACTGGGGAAGAAATAATCCTCAACACAGGAGGAAAAGAAGTATATTATCCGCTACCAGCTACTGGGTAAAGGGGATAACAAATTCTGATAGGGAGGACATCCATTACCGGTTAGGGTAAACATATCAAGGATGACTCGTTGAGGGAAAACAGGAGGTGTATTCGTTACCAGTTACTGGGTAAGAATAACCTACTGGAGAAAATCCAGATATGATTTATAACTACCGGTAATTGGGAAGAAGACCACAAAGGAAGAGAATATCCGTCGCTAATTAAAGTGAACATATCAAAGATAGACTCAAAGAGGAAGAAAATCCGTCATCGGTTAGGATGAACATTTCAAGGATAGACTCACCTGGGGACATTATGAAGGATATCCGTCACCGATTAAGATGAACATATCAAGGATAAACTGTCTGAAAAAGTAGGAATTACATTTATCATATACTGGATAGAAAACCAGAAAAGAGGATATCCGTCACCGGTTAGGATGAACATATCAAGGATAGACTTTGCGGGGAGGAATAGGGATTATATCTATCAGCTACTGGATATAATACCGAAAAGAGAATATTCGTCACCAGTTAAGATGAACATATCAAGGATAAACTCCGAGGGGAAGCAAGATTCACAACTACCGGTTATTGGGAAGAAGACCGCAAAGAGAAGGAACCCGCCATTGGTTAGGATGAACATATCAAGGATTAACTCTCTGGGGAACAAAATAGGGATTACAACTACCTTTTTACTGGGTAGAAGACTAAAAAAAGAGAATATCCATCACCGGTTAGGATGAACATATCAAGGATAAACTCAGAGCAGGGAAGAAAATATCTGTCATCGATGAGGATGAACATATCAAGGATAAACTTTCTGGGAGACGTGAGAAACGAATCCGCTAGGGAGAAAAAGGTTACTTTTGTTGGGCATTGGGCAAAAAGTAAAATGTTCACAAATTGAGAAGAATATTACCAATTACTGGGTAATAGACTCTCAGGGGACCAAAATCATCTATCTAGGTAAGATCTAGAAAGAAACGGTCAATCAAAGATTCGACCCAATGAGGATATAGCTCAAGGGGAGTAGTTCCATCCAGACAATCAACTGGGGAGGAAACTAAAATAAGAATCATCCAAGAGGAAGTAACTCAGTGGGGAATGAGAAAGGTTAAATTCTTTCTGCTTAAGGGGATGATACTCTACAATTGAAATAGGACAGACAAACCAAATCTACGTGGGGAAAAAGTATACCACCGTAGTGGAGGATTAGAGAAATAATGAATCAGAAAGTGTATTGCAAATGCGATAATAAAATCTACGAGTGTATATGTATATGTATATATGATGATTATGCTGACAAAACAATCACAAAGGATACAAATGTCACTGGACTGAATCATCGATACAATTCTCAGCCAATCCTCAAAGGAGGGAAATAGCTGCTGAAGAGAATCGGCCATATCAAAGGCTTAACCCTGGCTAGGGAAAGGAGGAGAGGATCTGCTGAGGAAACTGCATTACCAATTCTGCGGGGAATTTTAGGTCAATATCATATCAAATGGGAGACAACCTTGCAAAGGATCGAAAATACTACTAAAGAATCAGGGCTAATAGAGGTCAGGTACAATTCTCATGGCGACTTGCGGGGGAACAAAATCTGTCAAGTCTATGCAAACTGTTGCGATGACGCACCTACAACTTGAGGGAGGCAATCACAAACTCAGTTGGGGATACCAATAAAATTCGGTTGGAGATGCTGAAAAGCTGCTGGGGAAGAAGCAAAGATCACACCAACTGCTTGGGGATAAAACCAACGATGTTTCGCATCTAGGGCTTACCGCTCTTCAAACCGCTGTTGATATTCCTTTAATTCCTTTTTAAAAGTAATTGCTTTTCTTATTTAAGAAAACCTGCTTTTTATTTTAAAACTTTAATTTCAAAATGATCACAATATAATTTAATTCTATTTAGCTGAATAAATAAGAGTAGAAACAACTGGATAAAAAGCTTAACTTTATTTAATAGAATAGTAGTTTGTAAATGACAAGACTCCATAAATCTTTACAAAAGTTGAAAAATGGTAATTTACATGGAAAAAGGCTACATTGAATACAATTATCACTAATCCTTATATCGTCTTTAATATCCACTGTGCTTTTGGCTTTGGTTGAGGATGAATCAGAACCAAACGTTGTGCTCAAGAAAGTCTTCAAGACTGAAGATCAACGAGCTTGCAGTTACTTGTCATAATCCCTAATTTTTGCATAAATTTCCCCAAGGTGGGGTACTCAATTTATCGGGATAATTTTCTATTTTATGTCTCTAATTTTTGCCTGGATCTCCCTTTCAGGTTTTCAATCCACCTAGGCGCTCAGTTTTGCCTAAGCCGCCCTTTCGGGTTTTCAACTTAGCGAGATGTTCGTTTCTTTTTTTAGGCGAAATATTTATTGACTGCATCAGCATTCACAGGACGAGTGAACTCTTCACCATCCATAGTTGTAAGAATCAAAGCACCGCCTAAAAATGCTCTCTTAACAACATATGGGCCTTCATAATTAGGAGTCCATTTGCCCCTAAAATCTGGTTTGAAAGATATAATCTTCTTGAGCACGAGGTCACCTTCTCTGAATACACGAGGTCTAACCTTCTTGTCAAATGCTTTCTTCATTATCTACTAATAATATTATCCATGACACATGGCAGTTAACCTCTTCTCTTTAATCAAATTCAGCTAGTCATACCTGGTTTGACACCATTCAGCTTCAGTCAACTTGGCTTCCATCAAAACACGTAATGATGGGATCTCAACTTCTACTGGGAGCACAACTTCCATGCCATAAATGAGTGAGAAAGGGGTTGCCCCTGTTGAAGTGCGGATGGATGTACGATACCCATGCAAAGTGAATGGGAGCATCTCATGCCAATCTTTATACATCACAACCATTTTCTGGATGACCTTCTTAATGTTCTTGTTTGCAGCTTCAACAACCCCATTCATCTTAGGTCTGTAGGGATAAGAATCATGATGCGCAATCTTGAAGTCTTTGCAAAGAGCTTCCACCATACTATTATTCAAGTTCGATCCATTATCAGTAATGATCTTACTTTGCACGTCATAACGGCCTATAATCTGATTTTTGATAAACCTCACGACAACTTGCTTGGTTACATTCGCATATGATTTTGCTTCAACCCACTTTGTGAAGTAGTCAATAGCCACCAAAATGAAACGATGTTTGTTTGAAGCTTTGGGCTCAATCATGCCAATCATATCGATTCCCCACATGGAGAAGGGCCATGGGGAGGAAATGACGTTCAACAGTGTCGGAGGAACATGAATCTTATCTGCATATATTTGACACTTGTGGCATTTTTTCACAAACTTGCAACAGTCAGATTCCATTGTCAGCCAATAATAACTTGCTCTCAACATCTTCTTAGCCATAGCATGTCCATTGGAATGAGTACCAAAGGAACCTTCATGGACTTTATTCATCAATAAGTCTGCTTCGTGTCTATCCACGCATCTGAGCAAAACCATATTGAAGTTTCTCTTGTAAAGCACATCACCATTCAGGTAGAAGTTGTCGTCTAATCTCCTCAAAGTCTTCTTATCTTTCAAAGATGCCCCAGATGGGTAAATCTGACTTTGGAGGAAACACTTGATGTCAAAATACCATGACTTCTCATCTCTGGTCTCTTCAACAACAAACACATGAGTTGTCCTATCAATATTCATCACAGTTAAATTAGGGACTTCATTCCAATACTTCACCATAATCATTGAAGCCAACGTTGCCAGAGCATCTGCATCCGGTTTTCATCTCGAGGGATATGGTGAAACTCAACCTTTGTAAAGAAAGTTGAAATCCTCCTCGCATAATCTCTATTTGGTATCAAACTAGATTGATTTGTCTCTCATTCCCCTTTGATCTGATTCACAACCAAAGCTGAATCTCCATAGACGTCTAAATACTTGATTCTGAGATCAATGGCCTCTTCAAGCCCCATAATGCAAGCTTCATCTCAACCATATTGTTTGTACACTTGAAAGTCAATCTAGATGTAAATGGAAAATGAGTGCCTTGAGGAGTAATAATCACTGCCCCAATGCCATTACCATATTGATTAACAACTCTGTCAAATACCATGCCCCAACAGGAACCAGGTTATGGCCCTTCTTCAAGCAATGGTTCATCACAATCCTTCATTTTCAAGTACAAGATCTCTTCATCATGAAAATCATACTGCATTGACTGGTAATCTTCAATCGGTTGGTGAGCCAAATGATCAGCCAAGACACTACCTTTGATTGCTTTTTCAGATCGGTATTCAATATCATACTCGGATAACAACATCTTCCAACGGGCAATCCTCCCAGTTAAAGCAGGCTTCTCAAAAATATACTTGATTGGATCCATTTTTGATATCAACCAAGTAGTATGATTCAACATATATTGACGTAGACGCTTAGCAGCCCAAGCCAATGCGCAATAAGTCTTATCAAGCATAGAATACCGAGTCTCACAGTCGGTGAACTTCTTACTTAAGTAGTAAATATCATATTCTTTCTTTCCAGTTTCATCTTGCTGACCTAAAACAGAACCCATACTTTCTTCAGGCACAGTCAAATACATGATCAATGGTCTTCCTTCAACAGGCGGAGACAGAAATGGAGGCTCAAGCATATACTTTTTGATACTGTCAAAAGGTTTCTGCCAATCTTCGGTCCAATCACAAGACCGATCTTTCCAAAGAAGATTGAATATAGGCGCACATGTGGCGTTCATATGCGAAATGAATCTCGAGATATAATTCAAGCGGCCGAGAAAACCTCTGACTTGCTTCTCAGTTTTTGGTGCATGCATCTCTTGTATTACTGTGACCTTGGCAGGATCAACTTCAATACCTTTCTTGCTGACAATAAAGCCAAACAACTTACCAGAACGAACACCAAAAGTACATTTATTGGTGTAGCGGTAAATTCATGACCATCAAGCTATGGATAAGCTAGACGTCACTTAAACTAGAGTCGCCACCGCGCTTTTATTATTTCCAAGGGAAATGGGAAAAGTACGAACAAAACCCAAAAAGATAAGAAGTTTTCAAATCAAAACTAATAAAATGCCAGAGATTATAGGTAAGGGGGTTGGTTACACAGAGGGAATGTGTTAGCACCCAAAGTGTCTTAGGTACTCCTAGGGAGCCCTTTCTTGTGTGCATATGTGTTTTTATACAAAAGATGTTTGCAATAAATAGAGTGGAGGGATGAGAAAAGAATCCATTAATTATATTTTTGTGTTTTATAAGACCTTCAGACTTGTGCCTACGTACCAACATAAAATGAGGGATCAAAACCTCGTAGTTTGTGGTATCAATTTCAAAGTGAGTGCATTGCTTTTAACAAAATTTTAAGTTTAACAAAGGCACAAGAGGGCTAAAATGGTTTGAATGGGTGTTAGTTCTTTTTGTCTTTTGAAAGTCTTAAGTCAAGTATAGTTAAGTTTATTTACAAGTTTATTTAAGAAACGAAGTTTGAAAATGCAATGGCATAAGGCCAAAGTTTCTAATTTGCAATATGGCCTAAGTTTAGAAAAACAAGCATAAGCAAAGAAGATTTTAAAAAGGGGGAGAGATTTTGAAATTAAATAAGTGGGGGCGAGATGAAGAGACTAATCCTAAGTATAAATTTAAAAGATGAGAGTTAAAAAGATCTGACCAATGGGCTGCAATCCAATAGACAAGAATGTCATATAGAAACCCAAATTTCCCTTGGACTTTAGAATCAAGCAACAGTCAATATAAAAATAGCACGTTGAAGAGCAAGGCATCAAATAAAGATATCCACATCCAAGATTAGCAACTCCATGATCTCCTTAAAATTCCCCATGTATCAGATGATTTCAAAGATGGAATTAGACATAAGTTCAAAATAACAGCTTCACAATGATCATGTTGTAGATGAACTCAAATGGATCTTCAATTTTATATCAGATGAATTTTCACTTCACAAGCACTTAGTTTCATGAAAGTTGGCATTAGCCAAGTCCTTTGCATAGGGAATGTTGCCTAAACTCTAAGTCCAATAGTCTTAGATCAAACCAACAGTCCACACAAAATGTTTTTTTAGGTTTTTTGTTCTTATTAGGTACATTAAGGTCAAAGGACCACACAAACACACAAGTATATACAAACACAATATATCACAAAATATGGTCCAAGTGGGCAAAGGGAAAATGATATTAAAGTAAACAACTTGAATGGTATGAATAATGGTAAACGGATAAAGCTTAAAAATTAAAGTGCATTAAAAGTAAATAACTTGAAATTAAATGTTAGTTGTTAGTTGATTAGAAGTTAGTATTGCTTTTGCTTTGTTTTTGTTTAAGTCATTCTTTGGAGAACACTCAACCCACTTATCACAAGCATGGATCCTTGAACCAAGACATCTTCCAAAGGAAGAAAAAAAGGCCAAGTTTCCACATAATACCATGAAAGAGGGGATACATACAATATCACTAACTATAATGCTATGCCTTTTGTGTCATAAATTTAGCGCTATGTTAAGCAATCGTAATTGGACTTATGTAGAAGTCACAACTATTTGAGGTCGGGCAATAGAATTTTAGTGTTAATACATGTTAGAGACATAGTATGATGAATTATGCTCATGAAACATGCCACACATAAAAAGAATATGCAAAATGGGGGACCTAATCTCATCCATACTTATGTTGATTTTGCAATCAACTAGCCTTAGGATATAGAGATATCATAGGTCCATGGCATGAATGGATAAAGAAGGGGAATGAGATGAAGAGGGAGGGGGAATGTATTCAACACAAATTGGTCAAAGGAGGACTTTTACCTAATTAAGATCATTCATTCATTTTGGATGATCTTAACCTAGCAAAGTCAAATCAACCTTGACCAAGGCCCAACAACACAAGTCAAACTCACAAAGTCAATTAAAATGGCTCTACACATATAATTTGGCATTTAAACAATTAAAAATAACAAAAATATGCATTAAATTAAATTATGGTTGGTCAATTTCCTAAAACCTCATCAAAATACCAAAGAAATGGCCATGAGATTTATCATAGGTCAAACAAGGTCAAAGAACCTTGGTGAAAAAATTTCATAATTTTTGGAAACTTAAAAGTATTTTTAAACAATTAAATCATGAAAAATATTAATAATGATCCAAAAATAATTTTAATTCATAAAATGAAAGAGGATTTTATTTAATTTTTTTTGGTGAAACTCTCATATTTTTTGGATCAATGTTAAATTTAATATGAATTAATAAAAATAAAACAAATAAAATGAAAATCAATTAATCAGAAAAAACGTGGACCACTTGATCTCCCTCATTAATTGAGGTGGCAGATCAAGTGGACCAAAACACACGTTCCATCGTGTACTTGAGTCAGCGCGCCACACCAATGGTATTCAAAAGGAACGCTCGTGATTAAAACAAAATGACTTGATCCTATGGATCAGAACCTATCCAGCTCATCACCGGAGCAAAGCACCGGTCGTCTTCTTAGGCGACCTTGGTCGGACTGGTTCTCTCATCACCATCACAAAAATGAAAAAGAAGGACATGATTTTAAAGTAAAAATGGCACTGATCACGAATCTGGCCTCAGTTCATCCTAACTCCAAGTATATTGAGAGATACATGGAGTTGAAATTTGAGGTACATGAACTGAGTTGCTTCAATTTGACCTCAAAGCAACTCAATCTTCTTGCCTATATTGGTAGGACTTTAGACAACCAAGGATCCAATGGAATTAATGAGAATTGAGAGAGAATCAAAGAGAAGAAAAAATCTAGAAAATACCTTCAATGTTATGCAGAACTTGATCTCTCTTGCTTTGATTCTTGTTTGATCTTGCTCAGGAAGCTTGCATAAGCAGCTTAGGATTGAAACAAAGCTTTGGATCCCTGGAGTTTTGAATCTCCAAACAGTGAGATTCAAACTCAATTTTCAAAAGAAAATTCTCAGGTTTTCCTTTCAAATGTGAGGGTTAGAGGTCTTGGATCAAAGCTGGCGCGCAAGGGTCCCTAATTCTGATGCAAGGGACTCTTATTTATAGCTGAAGCAAGTGATATTTGCACCTTTCAAAGTTGTTTCCAAATTTGGCAATTGAGTGATGCATGCTTGGATGGGCGTGTACAGGCCCATGAAGCTACTCAATTAAATCTATAATCACATGTAATTGAGTCTGAAAGTGAATTGGAATGCAAGGCAAAAGTGTGCAGCTGTTTGAAGTTGATTCTTGCCAAATGATGATGCCATGTTCAAGCCATGCGCAAACCACTCAAACCTTGTCAAAAATGGATTAATTTGGACTCTTTGGAAAGGTTAGATCAGGAGGAACATCTCTTATGTTGAACATTTTTCCATTTGAAGCTTGTATCATGATGAATTTTGAGGTGGAATTTTGGAAATTTAAACATATCAAAAAAAATTCTAAGTGTCAAGCCATATGTTTACTTATTCCACCTTGGCTAACTTTTTATGTGAGCTTAAAATGAGAAAAGTGTCTTCATCAAAGTTGTAGATCTTTAAAACACCTTCAAAATGGTCACAAATTTGACCTTATTTGGATTTGATATGAATGAGTTATTCATTTTTGAAGTTGAGGAAAATCACTTGTTCAATGGTCTTGGTCCAAAATGACCTATAATGTATCCTCATATCACATTCTCATAAAAGTTGAATTATCTCTTACTCCAAACATCAAAGTTGAATTAGACACCTTTAATTTTATTGTTCAACTTGGAAATATTTCATCTCATAAAAAATGAGCAAGTTATGACCTTGGGAAGTTGACCTCCAAATTAGGGTTTAGACAAAATGACCTATAATTGTTCAACATAAAAAATGACTTTCCAAGCAAAACTGGCTCTAGACCTCAACATGAAAGTTGTTTGGAATGTCATTTAGAGTAACGTTTCTCTTGGAATCATTTTCATATGATGAAAAATGTAGGATATAGGGTCTAGGGGACCCCAGTTTTGATTAGATGAATTCCTCTAGTCAGCCACCATCAACCACCTTGCTAACTTGCAATTCTCTTGACTTTTTGGACTTATGGGAGATCATATATGCATAAGATGATTAAATTTTAAGTGTCCCTTTAAATGTTTGATAAATTGGTGAAGAAGCTTGTTGAAGAAGTTACACAAGATACCCAGATGAACTAGGGTTTCCAAGGCAAACCAATTCCAAACTCTTGAAGAATTCTTGATCAAAATAACATGTGAAGATCAAAGGGACTCGTATATGATGCCTTAGAGCCATTATGGATAATTTCTTGGTTGATCTCTTAGAAAAGAGGGTCTTAAACCCTAGATGTGTGCTTGATAGATCAAAGGTGATCAAGTGCCCTACCTACAAAAGAGTTAGACAAATGCAAAGACATATTTTTGGTTAGTAAAGATAATAAAATACAAAGTATGATACAATCACATAGTTCTTTGTGACCTCTCCCAAAACAAACCTAATGAATGAAGGGGTAAGGAGGATGTCAAGGTATGATCCCAATGCTAATGCATATGATGAGAAAACATGAGGAATCTTAGGGTCAAAATTTGGGGTCTTACAATTGGGATTCAAGCGGAGTTTGAATTTCCTCAAACGCTGGAATAGCTTCAACAAATGCTCAACATATTCTTCTTTATCACTGGATTTAGCAATCATATCATCAACATAGACTTCAATCTCTTTATGCATCATATCATGAAAAAGAGTAGTCATTACTCCCTGGTAAGTTGCACCGGCATTTTTTAAACCGAAAGGCATCACTCTATAACAGAATGTTCCCTAGGGTGTAATGAATGTGGTCTTCTCCATATCTTCGGGTGCCATTTTGATCTGATTATAACCGGAAAATCCGTCCATAAATGAAAAGACTTTGAATTTAGTTGTATTGTCTACCAACATATCAATGTGTGACAGAGGGAAATCAGCTTTCAGACTAGCTTTGTTCAAATCTCTATAATCAACATACATACAGACTTTTCCATCCTTCTTAGGAACAGGCACAATATTGGCCATCCACTGCGGATACTCAGTAGTAACAAGGAAACCAACGTCAATCTACTTATGCACTTCTTCTTTGATCTTCACTGCCATATAAGGATGAATCCTCCTCAACTTCTGCTTGACTGGCGGACATTCTGGATTCAACGACAATCTATGCTCCACAATCTCAGAATCCAAACCAGGCATGTCTTGATAGGACCAAGCAAACACATCTAAATATTCTTGGAGAAGATCGACCAACCCCTTAACCTCTAGACACAATTGAGACCCAATCTTGACTTCCTTCACATCATCTTCGGAACCCAAGTTGACCAACTTAATCTGTTCTTCGAACGGCTGAATGACTTTTCCCTCGTGCTCAAGTAGACGAGACAATTCATCAAACACTTCTTCATCACTTTCTTTCTCAACTTCAAACACAGGGAACTCAAAGTTTAGAGAAGGAGTAGGATCATTTTATTCAATGGGTTAAGAAACCAACATGCATAATGATTTGATATTTTGATTTTAGAAAAGTGAATTGTGACCAACTATTATGCAGATGAACAATTTATTACTTATTTATGTGATTTGTGATTACCATTTTTTAGAAAAGCAAAAGGTAAAAATAAAATATCATAGATGTGGATGAATAGAATTGCATTTTATTGATGATCAAATTAAAAGATACCAAACAATGTTCACTTCTCCCTTAGGCATATGAGAAGGATTTTCAAAAACAATAAAAGAAATTACTTAGAATGATGAACAATAATAGGAACATTGACAGTGTTCCAATTGTTGCAAGCTTTTCCATGCGTCACAAAACTGGTGCAGTCTTCATCTTCATGCCCCTCAATCACTACAACTGAATGTTGTTCATTACCATGAATGAACCCTCTGCTACGGAAACTGGGTTGCAAATCTTCAACTGACGACCCTTGCTGAAAACCCAAACCAGCATGATTCTTGTTCTCGGTCACCTCTATGATCTGGACCCATTGATCAGAATTACCGTCTTCAACAATCTTTTGCGCGTCTTTAAAAGAGGACATGGGTGCCCTAACTCTCTTTTCTTCAGCAATAGATAGAGCCTGGAACGGAGTTCCAATCTCATCCTCAACTTCAACATATGAGAAAGACGACGGGTGGCTCACCAACAGAGCCTTCTCTCCAACAATGATAACGAGCTTACCATTCTTCACAAATTTCACCTTTTGATGTAGAGTTGACGTCACAGCTCCTGCCTCATGCATCCATGGCCTTCCCAACAATCATCTATAAGCCAGGTGGATATCCATTACTTGGTGTCGCATTACGCGAAAAACCGGCGGGAAAACAAGAACAACAGAGCCGCCACCGCGCGTTATTTATCCCAAAAGAGGGAAAGGAAACGCTCAGAGTAAACCTGGAAAAAGCATGGTCTCGCGACCAAAGAGAATGGGATCGGGAGTCGGTTATGCGAAGGGAAGGTATTAGCACCCCTACGCATCCGTCGTACTCGACGGGATCCACGCACAATAGGAAGGGAAAATGGTTGCTAAAACACTGCTCAAATAAACATTTATACAGGCTGAAAGAGACACAAGAAAACAAACAAGACTGACTCGGCAGGATATCGCATCCTGGGCCTACTTAGTCTATCAGGCATAGACATCAGAGTCAAAGTAGTTCAACCGGGAGAAAACACATGCTCGCTAGGATGTCGCATCCTATGCATACGTATCTTCTTGGACGAAGAAGAATCAGAGCATTCGTAGCTCGGCTAGCGCACACAGACAAAACCACACAAACAGGCAAACCTGGAACCCGAATGCCAATCGCTGGACTTATATCGGCTTCCGAACCAAACGCACCCACACTGGAAACCAGATGCCACTTGATGGACTTATACCGGACTCCAAGCACACGACAAGAGGAAGGGTCTCGATTGCAACTAGGGCAAGAGAAGGGGGAGGTCTCAATCGCAACGAGGGCGAGAGAAAAGAATTAGTGTTAGTTGTTAGTCAAACTCGACAAGACATCGCATCTCGTGCCTACGTATCTCATCTAGACATGAGAATCAGAGTTGCCGTAGTTCGGCTAAACTATTCCTGTTGGTTTGTGTTTTTTAAGTGGACAACGTCACTACGCAATCTACCGGATGCTCGACCTTTTGAGACTTACTCACCTGTAGTAGAAGGAGTTGACGTGTCCTTAAGAGGGGATAATGTTTGTTTGTGTTTTAGGAAAGCTCAAGCAAGAAAGGAAGTCCTATACGAAGGAACCGTGCTACCTTAATTGACATGCAAACAATACTACACGGAGTCTAGCAAACCTAGGGGATACAATCACACCACACAAACACATACAACATGAAATAAACACACCAACAAGGGGCTCAAACATCAAGGCTAGGCTTTAGTCGAAGGGTCATGTCAACCTCGACAAACAAGCCTCTGTATCAAGGTGAGGTTAGCTCTTAACCTGGACATTGAGAGTCAAGGTGGAGCTGATGAAAGGTGAGTGAAGATGAGACTTCACAGCTCTTATCCCTGGCCTGGGAGAGCTATAGACAAAGAAGTGTGGGTCCAGAAAGTGGGAACCCTTCTACACTTAAGACACTGACTCAACTGTACAACTGTACAAGATCTTGGGTTATTATCCTTAATGCATCAACACAGTGGTGTGAGCAGAGGGACGACTCAACAGAATAGCGGGAGATAGATTGCATATCTCTTTTATCCGCCAATTGCCTCATAGAGGTCTTTACCTGCTTGGGGACAAAAGTAAACAAGCACAAACATCGCCTCTTAAGGAGGACTTCAGACAGGTGCCTGGCCAAGTAACAGGCCAGGTCTTCCAGACTACATGGAGACAAGAGAGTCTACCTCAATGCTTAAGCAAAGCAAAGCAAGCTAGTTCTCAAGGAACTAAAGCGACTATGGTACCTGAAATCAATCAAATATAATCAGTATTCAAGTCACAAAGTCAAAACAGACAAATTATGAACCAACAGACAACACAATCAATCACATGTGCAAAGCACAAACTCAAATGAAATGAGTTGGCATCCTATAAAACAAACCAAGTTAGTTCATCACAATCAAATAAACCAAACTCAATCAACTTGAATTAAACTCTCCAAAGCATTTTGCTTCTTAACCTGAAAAAACAACTCAAAGGTGAAAAGTAAGACCACTAGGACAAGCCTAGGGTCAAAAGGAGGTGAAAAATTCAAAATAGCAAGTGAAAATTGATCAAAATCAAGGTTTATCAAACAATAATAACTTCCAATTAGTCTCACATCAAAAATATGCACCAAATCCATTTCATATACAAAACATGTCAAACTAGGCAAGATTGAAACACATTAGAGCAACCAGAATGATCACAATCAAACCAATACCAAAACAGCTCAATAAATTCCACAAAAATTCCAGCTTAAACAAGACACATTCAATGAGCAGCATATCAAATTTCATGGTATTTGAATAATGGGAAGTAAGGAAATTAAAATCAGGAAGTCATGGTATGCAAAAACAAACCCAAACTAGGTCACAAAATGTGCATCAACTTCAAGCAAATGTAAAATAGTGGAAACAAATGATAAATGAACGGGACCAAAGCCAAAGTGAAGTTAAACATGTTAATAACCACTCCACCAAATTTCTTCTTCATATGATAAGGAATGAGAATTTTACAAGGCATGTAAGTCGATCACTCAAGAAAAACCCTAAAATGACTAAACAGCAAACAAAAATACCAATCAAATAGGAAATGGATCAACAAATCCTACAAAAAATCAAGGTTAAACCTAACATACAGATGTAATCACATGCAAAAATTGAGAGCAAATGGCAAAGCATAAGCCTGGAAACAAAATCCAAGAACATGGCATAACATAGTGTGACACGCATTGTCACACTCAACTTGATCACATCATATCTCTCTAACCAGAAACTCAAAATTAGCAAACTATATATCAAAATCACCAGGAGAGAGTCAAGAACATGCATATAAAATTTCACACATTTTGGATAAGGCATCATTATTTCATGAAGGAAATGGTAAAACATATACACATAGCATACATGATCAAAGGCATTAGGCAAAGTCACAAAATCCATCAGGTACAACTTTGACTATCATACCTAAAAAAAACTAGAGAGAATTTGGAGATGAATGCAAAAAACCTCACTCAAATTGGATCATCCATGAATATTCTATGAATTTTTGAAGTTTGGTGATGAAAATGAAATAAACATTTAACATTTAAAATGAAAATAAGAGCTGCCAGTGGCAATCTCGTAATTAAACGGAGCCAGGGGCAAAGCGCCCCGTTTCACTAAACGCGGTGGCGTCACGTGAATGGCTGGGATCCGCGGGAAACAGAATTTTGAAAATTGAAGCCAGGCAATCGGATCAAAACACGTATTGGACGTGTTCTTCATCATTTCAACAGTTCATCACCTCCAGAAATCATCAAGAACAAAATTGCACGAAAATCATCATGCCATATATGGTTGGAACCGGCATTCAACAAGGATCACGAATATGAACATGAATTTGTCCAGAAATCAACACACAAAAAGATTCGATCAAAAATAGTTTGGACATACAAACTTAAATTCCAGATTTCTCCATGGATATTGGATGGATTCGCACGATTCAAACGTCATTCTACTCTATGTTGCACACTCTACCTAAGCCACATGTTGATTTTGAGAATTAGAGGTTTTGAATTTTTACCTCTTGATGAAGTTGCTGTTGAAATCGTGATCTTCATGTTGCCAATTGCCACAACAGAAGCTGGATGATGCCTAGGAAGATGACTGGAACAAGTAATTCAGCTCAGTGATGCACCAGATTCAAGAACTTCCAAACTGTCATGGATAAGCAAGCTTGCAACAGTTGCGGATTTGATCGATTCTTCCACAATTGATTTCGAACAGTTGATCTGAACCACCTGCAAATGATGAACAAGGCAAAAGATAGCACAAAGAACAATGGATTCTTGATGAACAATTGCAAAAAAGTGTGAAGAAAAGTGGAGAAAATTGAGAGAATTGGTGAATTTTTTGAGTTTGGATCTGAGAAAATGAAATGTGATTAAGAGTTTCTGTTACAATTATGCCTTTATACCACCTCTTAATCCAGTTATTAATCAAGATTAACAAAAATTCAAGTGGATTGGTGTAATGCATATGTTAAGCAAAGTGGCCAAAATGCCCTTTCCAATTGTAGCCAATGCAACAGTAAAAATGCAGTTTGAGCAAGTCATATTTGTCATTTGGAATGTGTTGGAAAAGGTTTGAAGTGCAAATGCCTTGTATTTTTGAAAATCACTATTTTTCCCACCAATTTTTAAATGGTTCACTTGAAAAATGACCTTTTTATGTGAAGGTTTTCAATGAAATGTGATGATGCAATGTGATAGTACATGTCAAATATGACTTGCTCAAAAAAGAATCACCCAATTTGGCCTTTCCATTTAAAAGTTATGGCATTTTGAATTTCAACATTTTCTGAAAATGATTTGATCATAACTTGCCAACCACACATGAGAAATGAGTGTTCTTGGACTTTTTGGAAATGGTAGAACAAGATATTCAACTTTCATGTTGGACAAAATTCCATTTGAAGCTTGTATGATGAAGTAATTTTGAGGAGAAGAACTTTCCATTTTTGGCAGTTTCCAATTACAGGTCACCTGCCATTTTAGGAAACTTTTCATCTGACTTCAAATTCTTCAACCTTGATCTTTGATATGTCAAATGAGACTTGTATGGACATGAATGAAGCCTTTCAAACCATCTCCCACCTTCAAGTCCGTAAAATCAGGCACAGTTGACCACAGTTGACCACAGTTGACTTTCTAGGGTTTCAGCTGAAATCCAGCTTGACTGTTGAGCTTTGATCATCCAATCTTTGTCCAATCCGCTTCAAAATGATCACATAATCATATGAACTTGATAAACCAACCATAGGGCTTTGCCTCAATGGAAATGCACTTGCTTGCTTGTTTGACTGATTCTCCTGACCAGTTGACCTAATTCTGTCTGTTGACTCGCACTTGGGGCAAGGACAATGCAATGTTATGCAATGGACTATGTTATGTTAATGACCTAATATGAAATGAATGTACAAAATGGGAGGTGAAAATTTGAGGTGCTACAGCTGCCCCTATTCAATCAACTGGGAACCCGAACGGATGAGAGCAACGGCTGTCAGACTTTCAGGGTAAACAGGGATTGAATACCGAAGAACCGTAGAATTTGCACAATGCGGGGATCCACCAACGGAAACGTCCACTGGGATCTGATATTTATTGCTGGGGATTTTGATTTTCTTCTTCAATGGATACAGTCACCTTCAGACATCACAAGACGATGAATGGGAACAGAAATCGCAACTAGATGCCAACGGACAACTAGGAAAAACTCGACGTTTACCAAGACCAACGGAGAGGTAGCCATACATCAACGGACGACGGATGAACTGGGAAAGATACAACCACATGTCAGCGGACATAGTGGGAAAAACTCAACGTTTACCAAAACCAACGGAGAGGTAACTCTACTGGGGACGACCAGGAAAAACTCGACGTTTACCAAGACCAATGGAGAGGTAACCAGACATCAACGGACGACGGATGAACTGGGAAGACTCGACCAGACGTCAACGGACGAAAGGGAGAAGCTCGACGTTTATCGACACCAACGGAGAAGGAGACCAGACATCAACGGACGACGGATGAACTGGGAAGACTCGACCAGACGTCATCGGACGAAAGGGAGAAGCTCGACGTTTATCGACACCAACGGAGAAGGAGACCAGACATCAACGGACGACGGATGAACTGGGAAGACTCGACCAGACGTCAACGAACGAAAGGGAGAAGCTCGACGTTTATCGACACCAACGGAGAAGGAGACCAGACATCAACGGACGACGGATGAACCGGGAAGACTCGACCAGACGTCAACGGACGAAAGGGAGAAGTCACTTCACTAAAGAAGGGTACAACAATCTGAAACCAAATAGGACGTCACCGACGACTCTACTGGGGTTCTGGGTTGGGAATCAACCAGACATTAATGAATGACTGGGAATGGGGTATACAATCAGACGTCAACGGACGAATGAGAAAAACTCGACGTTTATAGAAACCAGCAGAGAGGTAAATCCGCATGGGGAAGGGTACAACTAGACGTCATCGGACGACTAGGAAAAACTCGACGTTTATCGACACCAACGGAGAGGAGGAAACTCTGAGGGGAACCATATGGTATTACCAAATGATCTGCGGGGAATAAACAACTATACGTCAACGGACGCATAGGAAAAACTCGACGTTTATCGACACCAACGGAGAGGAGGAATCTTCTGAGGATAATGAACATAACCAAATCATCAACGGATGACCGGGAAAAACTCGACGTTTGTCGACACCAACGGAGAGGAGGATCAACTGGAGACGACCCTGTGGGGAAAGATATCAACTATACGCCAACGGACGCATAGGAAAAACTCGACGTTTATCGACACCAACGGAGAGGAGGACGACATTACGAACATCGAAGGATGATGTTTACCGACATCAAAAGAAGACCAGACACTACGCATGACTGGGAAAGCACCGAAAGATGGTGTTTACCGACACCAAAAAAAGACCAGACACTTACGCATGACTGGGAAAGCACCGAAAGATGGTGTTTACCGACACCAAAGAAACAACACACGCGGGTGCTGACAGGATACTGACATTTACAAGATGACAGGGCAAGGCTGAACACTTGCAGGGGGTCTCACTCGGGAGAAACAGGCTTTCCTTTCACTAACGGATGAGGAAATAAACCTCTGTGGGGATTGTCACCACCAAATGTTGATTGGAGCCACTGTAGCAAACGTGCCGTACAGGTTGAACAAATATCCGCTTCTGTCGGGGATACAGTCTGATGGGGTTTCGAACACATGAATGCATATGTTTGAACTTTTCTATGGCGTAATGCTCCATCTTGAATGGAAATGCTACGCATTTTTGAAGATGCAATGATTACTTCATGCAAAATGCAACACTGGCTAGGGAGCCACAAGATCAGACACTCCAACTCTGCGGGGAGACTCTGCTTGGAGAATACTCTGCGGGGAGAGCCTTATCGGGGAATGCTTTGCCGAGGAAGCACCGACTTCTCACTCATGCTGGAAAAACAAAACTACTGCCGGGGAAAGGATAGACTCCGCTGGGGAACATCCTTCACAGGGCCCACTCCGCTCGGGAAGCAAACAAATACTCCGCTGGGGAACAAACCAGGCAACTCTTCGGGGATTAATCAATACTGTTCCACTGGGGAAAGTAAACCAGGCAACTCTCTGGTGAAACTACTCGCCGGGGAGTAACAAGACGACTTTACCGGGGAATGATAAAGCGACTTCACTGGGGAAGACTCAACCAAACCTCAGTTAGGATAGCTTTGGGGAATAATTACTACTCCACTGGGGACGACCCACACAATCCACAGGTAGAATAGACTCGGCTAGGGATGCAAACATCGATCTGCTACGAAAACTCGTCCAATCCGCTGGTAGGATGAACTCTGCTGGAGAAATATTTCGTTGAAACCCGCTCCACTCGGGGACTAGCTGGGGAAAACCTCTGTTGGGGATGAAACACTTCTCTGCTGAGGAAGAACCAACATTCTGGCGGGTAAAAACACACATCAGACCCTGTGTTGGGAAGAAACATCCACAACCCTGCTGGGAAACAAACGCTCACGACCATGCCGGGGATGGCAATACTATTTCAAACCTAACTGCTGGGGAACACAGTTCTGATAGCTCTCAAACTTGCTTGGAGAGAAAATATCTGCTGGGGGAATGCTCACAGATAACGACCTGCAAAACAACCACAATCAACATGCCCCAGGGATACATGGACAAGATACGCTCAAATGTCCTCAACATTCAAAATGATTTTCAAATGTTTCATCTTTCTGCAAGTTATTGTTAAGCCTTCATGTTTTTATATGCAATGTTTATCAAAAATTCGGACGTCTTCGCAAACAAAACAGTAAAATAAAACAAGAGAGCTATTTATCTGAATAACGACTTTTATTGATTGAAAATGCGCCTGAAAAGGCGAGTACATTGGGAAGCAATTCCTAGGAAGAGGTAATTGCGCACAAAAGGAAAAAATCTATCCTAATGGCAATGTGAACACGGCATCCACTATTTCCCAATCCTGTTATAACTCACAGATCATCAGTTTTCCTCCCAACTCCTTGCTTTCTGAGAAGAATGACTGGACCGATCACATCTTTGGAGATGGCAGACACATGAAGCGCAATGAAGTACAGATAACTCAGACTGTAGTCTTCGCTTTAATCCCTCTTTTGGCTGGATCTCCCTTTTGGGTTTTCAATCCACCGGGATACCCATTTTTGCCTAAGCCGCCCTTGCGGGTTTTCGACTTACCGGGTGTACAAGTTCTTTTCATTTTTATCCCTAATTTTTGCCCGAACCTTTTCTTTCTGTTTTTTGGTTCGCCGGGATGCCCTTTTTTGCCTGGACTCTTTTATTCTTTTTGTCCAGCGGGTCAATTTATGCGAAGTATTTTTTGACTACATCTGAGTTAACAGGGGACGGGAAATCTTCACCATCCATAGTTGTAAGCATCAAGGCTCCACCGGAGAATACCTTCTTCACAACGTATGGACCTTCATAATTAGGAGTCCACTTGCCCCTGTTATCTGTACCGGGAGGAAGGATCCTCTTCAGAACTAAATCACCAGTCTGAAATGTCCGAGGACGCACTTTCTGATCAAAGGCTCGCTTCATCCTTCTCTGATATAACTGTCCATGGCACACAGCTGCTAGCCGTCTCTCTTCGATAAGGCTTAACTCGTTAAACCTTGTTCGAATCCACTCGGCTTCGTTCAGCTTGACATCTAGCAAAACTCTCAGAGAAGGGATCTCCACCTCAACTGGTAGGACTGCTTCCATACCATACACAAGGGAGTACGGGGTTGCCCCGGTCGACGTATGCATTGAGGTACGGTACCCATGCAAAGCGAAGGGCAGCATCTCATGCCAATCCTTGTACGTAACGACCATCTTCTACACAATCTTCTTAATATTCTTGTTTGCCGCCTCTACAGCACCATTCATCTTTGGTCTGTAAGGAGAAGAATTGTGATGTTCAATCTTGAAATCTCTACACAGTTCTTTCATCATCTTGTTATTGAGATTCGAACCATTGTCCGTGATGATTCTCTCAGGGACTCCATAACGACAGATGATTTCTTTCTTGATGAACCGGGCAACCACTTGTTTGGTAACGTTAGCATAGGAAGCTGCTTCCACCCATTTGGTGAAGTAATCGATCGCAACCAGGATGAAGCGATGTCCATTCGAAGCAGTAGGCTCAATCTTCCCAATCATGTCAATGCCCCACATGGCGAACGGCCAAGGCGAGTTCATGACATTCAACGGCTTGGTGGTACATGCACCTTATCAGCATAAATTTGACACTTATGGCACTTCCGAGCATACTTGAAGCAGTCGGATTCCATAGTCATCCAGTAATAACCGGCTCTCAACAATTTCTTCGACATCGCATGACCACCAGCATGGGTACCAAACGAACCTTCATGCACTTCTTGCATCAACATGTCTGCTTCGTGTCTATCCACGCACCTGAGCAAGACCATGTCAAAGTTCCTCTTATACAATACATCATCCTGATTCAAGTAAAAGCTTCCAGCTAGCCTTCTCAGGGTTTTCTTGTCATTCTTCGACGCACCTTCAGGATACTCCTGAGTCTTGAGGAAGTTCTTGATATCAAAATACCACGGTTTCTCATCAACCACCATAGACTCGGCTGCAAACACATACGCAGGCCTCTCGAGTCGATTCACCGCAACGTGTGGCACATGATTCCACCAATGAACTTTTATCATGGAAGATAAAGTAGCTAAAGCATCCGCCATCTGATTCTCATCCCGCGGGACATGATACAACTTCACCTTCTTGAAGAACGTCAGTATTCTTCTGGTGTAATCTCTATACGGGATCAAATGTGGCTGGTTCGTATTCCAATCTCCATTGACCTGATTAATCACTAGAGCGGAATCTCCAAAAATGTCAAGCGTTTTGATTCTCAAATCAATGGCTTCTTCTATCCCCATGATACAAGCCTCATACTCAGCTTCATTGTTGGTGACGTCAAAAGTCAATCTGGCAGAAAAAGGTATATGGGCACCTTTAGGATTGATCAGCACTGCACCAACACCATTACCATTCACATTCACAGCCCCATCGAACATCAACGTCCACTTATCATCAGGATCCGGTCCTTCCTCGACAAGAGGCTCTTCGCAATCTTTCATCTTAAGATACATGATGTCTTCATCAGGGAATTCAAACATCATCGGCTGATAATCATCAATTGGTTGTTCGGCGAGATAGTCTGACAAAACACTACCCTTGATAGCCTTCTGCGACGTGTATTGGATATCATATTCTGTTAAAATCATCTGCCAACGGGAAACACGTCCAGTGAGAGCCGGCTTCTCAAAGATGTATTTCACTGGATCCATCTTAGAAATCAATAAGGTAGTATGGTTCAACATATACTGCCTCAGTCGGCGAGCAGCCCAGGCCAAAGCACAGCAAGTTTTCTCAAGCTGTGAATATTTGATTTCACAGTCGGTAAACTTTTTGCTAAGGTAGTATATGGCATGCTCTTTTCGACCAGACTCGTCATGCTGTCCCAATACACACCCCATCGAAGTCTCGGTGACTGACAGGTACATTATCAGTGGTCTCCCTGGAACTGGAGGAATCAGGATTGGAGGGTTCTGCAAATATTCTTTTATCTTGTCAAAAGCTTTCTGACAGTCATCATTCCATCTGATTGCCTGATTTTTTCTCAGCAATTTGAATATTGGTTCACACGTGGCAGTTAGGTGAGATACAAACCTTGCAATGTAATTCAATCTCCCTAAAAACCCACGAACCTGCTTTTCAGTTTTCGGTTCAGGCATTTCCTGAATAGCTTTGACTTTCGCTGGATCAACCTCAATCCCTTTCTCACTGACAATGAAGCCTAACAGCTTCCCTGATCTCACTCCAAACGTACACTTGTTCGGATTCAGCCTCAGTTTGAACTTGACCAATCTGTCAAACAACTTCTGCAAATTAACCAGGTGCTCCTCTTCTGTCTGCGACTTCGCAATCATATCATCCACGTACACTTCAATCTCTTTGTGCATCATGTCATGAAAGAGAGTCGTCATTGCCCTCTGATAGGTAGCACCGGCATTCTTTAGCCCAAATGGCATCACCTTATAGCAGAATGTGCCCCAAGGTGTAATGAATGTCGTCTTTTCCATGTCTTCTGGCGCCATCTTGATCTGATTATAGCCCGAGAAACCATCCATGAAAGAGAATACCGAGGATTGAGCCGTATTATCCACCAATACATCGATGTGAGGTAATGGGAAATCATCTTTCGGACTCGCTCTGTTCAAATCCCGGTAATCGACACACATTCTGACTTTGCCATCCTTCTTCGGCACAGGAACGATGTTGGCTACCCACGGTGGGTAAGTTGTTACTGACAAGAAACCCGCATCGAACTGCTTCTGAACCTCTTCCTTGATTTTCACTACCATATCAGGACTCGTTCTACGAAGCTTCTGCTTGACCGAAGGACAATCATCTCTGAGAGGTAACCTATGAACCACAATATCAGTATTCAGCCCAGGCATATCTTGATAAGACCAGGCGAATATCTCTACATACTCTCTCAGCATCTCAACCAATCTGCTCTTGACCTCTGGTTTCAAAGCAGCCCCGATTTTGATATCCCTTCTGGCGTCCTCAGTACCAAGATTAACAATCTCCAACTCTTCCTGATGAGGTTGGATGACCCTTTCCTCTTGCTTCAACAATCTAGCCAATTCTTTCGGGAGTTCACTGTCTTCATCACTCTCCTCTTCAGCTTGGTAGATGGGGTTGTCGAAATCATACTGAGCCATAACAGGTTTGTTCATAGTGGATGCCATAAGATCACTTCTGTATGTTTAATGCTTTATTTTAGAAAAAGAGTTCAAGAAAGTCACAAAAACAAAAACATTGCCCTTTTTATTTTTTTGAAAAATGAAAAACAAAAATAGAAAGACAGGGATCACAAAATTGTTTGCAAAACGTCCTTTATTAATGATAATCATTGAAAACATGAGGCCCTACAATGAACCGCTACGTCTTGGGCAGAACGTAGGGTTTTGTGCAGAATGAAAAAACAAAAGAAAATTACTCTGTCTGAAGAGTAACTTGGACTATATCCTCCGCAGTCCAGTTGTTGATCACTTCCCCTGGCGCACTCGGGCGAACCCAGCAGTCGAGATCAATGTCACTGTCACTGTCTTCAACATCAGCTGCGAAGACGTCACCGTGGTTCATCAGCCCTGCGCTGGTAAAGGTACTAGGACCTGTTGCACCCTGCTCTGCTCGGAGAGGCTCATATCCAATGCCAAACTTGTCCTCCTTGACAGGCAAGTCCACCATCTTGCCCCAGCCTTCAGCCTTACCGGAATCAACAACCTCCTTAGCCTGCTTGTAAGAAGTAATTGAAGCACCTGGCTTCCTCTGTTCAGCATACGCCACCTTCTCAAGAGCCACCGTCTCAAACGCCTGGCATAAAGTCTCGTGGATCTCGCCATCCACCTCGACATATTTGAACGAGGATAAATGACTCACCAAGATATCCTCTTCACCGCATACGGTCACAATCTGACCGTTCCAGACGTATTTGAGCTTCTGATGGAGAGTCGACGAGACCGCCCCTGCTGCATGAATCCATGGACGTCCCAGTAGGCAACTGTAAGCAGGCTGGATGTCCATGACATAGAAGACGATGTCAAACTCCTCAGGACCTATCTTTATGGGCAAAGTGACTTCCCCAAACACAGAACGTTTGGATCCGTCAAAAGCACGAACTATAAGGTCACTAGGCGTCAGCACAACCCCTTCAACAGGTATCTTCTTCAAGATTTGCTTCGGCAGCACATTCAACGAAGACCCGGTGTCAACCAGTACGTGAGACAGTACAGCCCCCTTGCACTCCATAGTGATGTGCAAAGCCTTGTTATGATTCCGCCCCTCGGGCGTCAGATCAAGATCTGTAAACCCCACGCCATGTCGGGTACTCACGTTAGCAATTACACCCTCAAGTTGGTTGACTGAAATCTCCTGAGGTACATACGCCATATTCAACATCTTCAGCAAGGCGTCTCGATGTGCCTCAGAGCACAACAACAGAGAAAGGATAGAGATCTTGGAGGGAGTTTGATTGAGTTGATCCACAATCTTGTAATCACTCTTCTTAATGATGCGCATGAACTCCTCCACGTCCTTTTCGAACGAGCCACCAGGCACATTCGTCTGAGCAGGCGCTTCATCAACCACGGCCTGTTTGCCCTTAGCTCTAGTAGATGCCTCAGCATTGGCATCCCTCAACGATTGAGGCACAAATAGCCGACCACTGCGAGTAAAGCCTCCTGGACCACCCACATTGTCCACAGCGGGACTCACAACCGCAGGAGCTTTACTGACTGGTGCATTAATAGTCACGGGCGCTTGATTCGAAGGCCTGACCCGGTTTTCAGCCCTCCTGTTGTTTCGGTAGGCGTTATCGTACTTCCAAGGCACAGCTTTACTGTACACAGCCTTTCTTACCGGAGCAATGATTGTTGTCGGAGTACTGGCAAAAACTGGTGCAGAAATGGTAACTGGGCTACCACTTGTTGTAGGCACACGTCCTTCAGACGGTTTGAAAAATATTGTGACAGTAGACACTGCCCCTCGATCTCTGTTGTCAGCCCTACCAAACTGCACACAGCCTTCATCTATCAGCCTCTGTATACCAGCCCTCAACAGTTCACACCCATTCTCAGCTTCTGCACAGCCCATACAGTTTTCATCACAACCCGGATGAACACCACCTTTCAACAGACGGTCTTTAACCACAAGCAGTGAAGTCTGAATCTCGTCAACCCGGACAACCAGATCTTCAGCTTCACTCTCAACATAGTTTACCCGATGAGCACCATGCGCCGACATGGAATTGTTCACAACATTAGGCACAGGGGCGAAGTTGATCGTCTTGGCATCGATCAAATCCTGGACTTTATGCTGAAAAGCCCGACATTTCTCAATGTTATCCCCTGGTGCTCCAGAATGGAAATCGCACCGGACATTAGCATCATACCCAGGTGGCAAAACAGTTGGCGGAGCCATGGTTCTCAACTCAACAAATCCTAATCTGAGCAACTCAGGCAGTAGCTCAGCGTAGGTCATTGGCAGGGGATCAAAACGTCTTTCAGGCATCCGTTGCCTTGGCTGATAAGGACGCTGCTGTTGGTGTTGTTGTTATTGTTGTCTCGGTTGTTGCGGAGGTTGACGTTGTTGAGGTGCAGGAATAGTCACTGCAGCAACCTGTCTGTACTGACTTCTGCTCGGACCCCGGCGGTGCTGAACAGCATTGGTTTCACCTTCTCTACGGCGAGATGCCCCAGAGAAAGGTTTCTTAGATGAAGAGGAACCAACATCATTGATCTTCCCAGCCTTGATCAAACTTTCCGTCCTCTCACCGCAGATCACAACATCGGAGAAGCTTCCAAATGAGCAACTTCCCATCCGGTCCATGAATACCCCTTGAAGCGTGCCGATGAACATATCAGTCAACTCCCTTTCCAGCATAGGGGGTTGAACTCTTGCGGCAAGTTCACGCCACCTCTGGGCGTACTCTTTGAAGCTTTCATTATTTTTCTGGCACAGACTTTGCAGCTGAGTCCGGCTCGGTGCCATATCCATGTTGTGCTTGTACTGTCTGAGAAAAGCTTCTCCCAGATCCCTCCAACATTGGATAGAATCCCTTTTGAGCTCCATGTACCAATCCAAAGATGCCCCAAATAGACTATCTTGGAAAAAGTACATCCACATTTTCTCGTCATCTGTATATGCCGAGATCTTCCGATAATATGCCTGCACATGAGTGCGAGGGCAAGAAGTACCGTTGTACTTGTCAAAGGTGGGTGCTTTGAACTTATGGGGAATTCTCAGACCTTCAACCAACCCCAAATTTGTGACATCGAACCCAAGAGAGTTCTGGCGTTCCATCGCACGAATTTTCTCAGCCAGGGCATCAACTTTCCGATCCCTGTCCTCTACTCTGACAACATCTCTGACCACATCCTCATCTTCACTCAGCATGGTGAACATGTCCTCTTGTCTGTCGACAATAGGAGCTGGATGACGCACCGGAGCCCGGGTAGTTCTGGCATTGACCTCTGCAGCAAGAGGCTAACCATTGATTCTGATACCCCTGAGCTCATCTCCCACAGCATAATCATGAACGGGAGCAGCAGCAACATTGATATTCTCGGGCACGGGAATACCAGCAGGTGAACCACGATTAGACGCCTGAATAACCATCTCTTGTCTCTGAACCAAAGCACGGGGCTCCTCCTGCCCTTGAGCAACCCCTTGCATCATAGTCATGAATTGGGCCATGTTCGCCCTCATCTCAGCCAGTTCATTCTAAACCTGATCCATGCTCCTGCGCTGATTAAGTCTGGTAGAATACCGGTGCGGTCGCTGATCAGCTATCCTGCCTGACACAGAAACCAAAGTGAGAAGTCGGCACAAGCACACCTGTTATGCAAATGATATGAGTATGATGCTAATGCATATGATGCACATGAAATGTTCATCCCTCAGGCATTCAAAGAGCCTGACTCATCTTCAAAAGATGGCAACCTGCAACAACACGAAAGCAACAGGGAGATACAGAAATAGCATACAACAGAGCAGTGAGTACAGAGTGAAACAACAATCTCATCTATAAATGAGCAACTGGATCATACAACAAAGATCCAAATATCCAACAAAGTACAACAAAGAATCCCACCCAACAAGCCTGGGGGTGATTCACAACATAAACATCAGAAAAGTACAAGCTAAGACAAATGACTTCCAAGAATGAGCGTCTTTAAGTAGTGACACTGGTCTATCAACAGTTCACACTCTGAACATTCTGGCAAGGGAGTGATCTTCTCCTTCAACTGTCTTCTAAGCTCGACAACTTCTGCCCCAAGCTGGGTCTCTGAGGCAAGTCTCTGATCGACTTCCTTCTTCAACTGGATATCTTTGCCTCTGAGTTGCTTCTCCAAGTCTCTGATCTTCTTCAGATAACTGGCTTCAGCTCTCTGCAATCTCAAACACTCTCTGTGATCTGCATCCAACAAGGTCTCCATCTCTGAATAAGATCTCTTCTTGCTCCTTACTCCACCAATATCTGCATTCTGGGCATCTCTGAGTTGATGAGTTAAATTCAACCTATCAGCTTTGGCTTGGTACAACTCCATCTGGGCATCTTGCTCTTTCTCCTTCAGACGACGATTCTCCACCAAAGCTTGCTTGTACTGCTCAACCGGCACAGTTTCAGCAAGAATCAAGGGTGGTTGCACTTGCAACGGATTCATCCTATCATAGGGCAACAGCAAAGTTTCCACTCTCTTCTTCACCCAATCGGTGTAATCAGGCATAGCAATGGCGAACTTCTTCCCTAAGACAGATCCATCTCTAACACCAATAGACTTCCAAGCTCTCCCAATCTGCTCCAATCTAACAGGGTCAGCACGCTTCTCAAAATACACACTCTCAGCTATCTCAGCTTCAAGTGGTCTTCCACTCATCACGAACCCTAACTGGCGAAGAGAAAGAACAGGGTTGTAATTGATGCAACCCTTGGTCCCCACAAGTGGCACGTTCCGGAATTCTCCACAACTCATAATAACATCTCGCACGTCCATCCGGTATGACTGCCATCTGATGTCATACGAAGTGAGAGACATCATCCTCTGAGTCCACCTATAAGTGCTCTAGGCATCCACAAACGGTCCACTGACTGGCAGGAGAGACATAAACCACCTGAGCAAGAGTGGGAGACAACATCTGATAGCCCCACCCTTACCATGCCTACTGTGGATAGCATAGTAAGTGTCAGCTAACAGAGTAGGAACCGGATTCCCTCCAATGAAGATACTGACTGCAGCATAATCAACAAAGTTGGGCATACTCGGAAACAGGACGATCCCATAGATCATAATAGCAAGCTGGGCATAAAAAGCTTCCCAATTCCCCTTCTCTGCTTCTCCTCTAGCAGCTCTCAGCAGAAACTTCAAAGGCAGCCCAACTGTATCCCCACTGGTCTTCCAACTATCACTGATCTCTCTAATACTCAGATGAAGAGCCCTAGCAATAACCCTGAAGTCAACTTCCTTTGGTACGTCCAAGAAAGGAATCTGATGCTGAATAGGGACGCACAACAGAATGGAGTACTCCTCGAGAGTAGGCGCCAACTGATAGTCCTGGAAAGTGAAACATCTAAGCTTCGGGTCGTAGAACTGAAGAAGAGTCTGCAACGGCACTGGATCGACTGCCATCTTCAACAAAGTCAACAGATCCCCATACTGGTCACTGAACCCCTTCTGATGATCACTGGTCACAAGGCTACTCAACTCAATCAGAGACGTCAGAGGCTCACGATGAAAGCTATAGGAACAGGTCTTCCGCTTCGGCTCGGGAACTGTTGCCATCTCTATCAGTGAACCAAGCTCTGGAATGTACCTGAGAAATGATATGCATGCAGGGATTAGTTTTTTTCTTTTTTTTTTCAATTTTTTTTCAATTTTTTATTGCATTTCTTTTGAAAAATAAACATGCTATGATGCACATGATGCAGACACGACTGGCAAGCTGTGCGTCTCTGAACACAGGATCGAAGCTTCGGCTCGAACTCTGATCACAATCATCTGAAACCCAAAGTCAACTGATCAACTGTCATCTGAACCCAATCTGAGAAACTGAGTCACTAACAGAACACTGAGTCACCATCAAGTCACCTACCGGTCACCAACAGTCACCATCTGTACCTGTTAAAGTGATCATTCCCTCCCCACTCACGGGTGTCATCTAGGCCAGGGTAAGGTCGAAAGAAACGCAACATAAATAACCTTTCGCAGAATATCATCATATACACACCCGAAGTATGTAACGATAATATCCTACCAGGGTCTGAACTGCTCGTGATATCAATGTTACGCTAAGTGGCGCATACCACCCACTTCCCATGAATCACTCTATTCCTAGGTTTCCTAGATTTCACTCATAGCCTGGGTATTGGGCCTTTTACCTCGAGTAACTCCCACCCCCAATCAGAGAGACACAACACAACCAGCAGATGAATATGAATGAATGCAAACATTAATGCACACAATAAATGCAAACAATAAATGAAATGAATGCAATAAATAACAGCACACAGCAACCAAAACCCTAACCTAGAGAGCGCTAGGAGAGACTCGCTTAGGGAAGATGGACCAGCAAGAGGTCAACTTCTTGTATCCCCAGCAGAGTCGCCAGCTGTCGCATTACGCGAAAAACCGGCGGGAAAACAAGAACAACAGAGCCGCCACCGCGCGTTATTTATCCCAAAAGAGGGAAAGGAAACGCTCAGAGTAAACCTGGAAAAAGCATGGTCTCGCGACCAAAGAGAATGGGATCGGGAGTCGGTTATGCGAAGGGAAGGTATTAGCACCCTTACGCATCCATCGTACTCGACGGGATCCACGCACAATAGGAAGGGAAAATGGTTGCTAAAACACTGCTCAAATAAACATCTATACAGGCTGAAAGAGACACAAGAAAACAAACAAGACTGACTCGGCAGGATATCGCATCCTGGGCCTACTTAGTCTATCAGGCATAGACATCAGAGTCAAAGTAGTTCAACCGGGAGAAAACACATGCTCGCTAGGATGTCGCATCCTATGCATACGTATCTTCTTGGACGAAGAAGAATCAGAGCATTCGTAGCTCGGCTAGCGCACACAGACAAAACCACACAAACAGGCAAACCTGGAACCCGAATGCCAATCGCTGGACTTATATCGGCTTCCGAACCAAACGCACCCACACTGGAAACCAGATGCCACTTGATGGACTTATACCGGACTCCAAGCACACGACAAGAGGAAGGGTCTCGATTGCATCTAGGGCAAGAGAAGGGGGAGGTCTCAATCGCAACGAGGGCGAGAGAAAAGAATTAGTGTTAGTTGTTAGTCAAACTCGACAAGACATCGCCTCTCGTGCCTACGTATCTCATCTGGACATGAGAATCAGAGTTGTCGTAGTTCGGCTAAACTATTCCTATTGGTTTGTGTTTTTTAAGTGGACAACGTCACTACGCAATCTACCGGATGCTCGACCTTTGGAGACTTACTCACCTGTAGTAGAAGGAGTTGACGTATCCTTAAGAGGGGATAATGTTTGTTTGTGTTTTAGGAAAGCTCAAGCAAGAAAGGAAGTCCTATACGAAGGAACCGTGCTACCTTAATTGACATGCAAACAATACTACGCGGAGTCTAGCAAACCTAGGGGATACAATCACACCACACAAACACATACAGCATGAAATAAACACACCAACAAGGGGCTCAAACATCAAGGCTAGGCTTTAGTCGAAGGGTCATGTCAACCTCGACAAACAAGCCTCTGTATCAAGGTGAGGTTAGCTCTTAACCTAGACATTGAGAGTCAAGGTGGAGCTGATGAAAGGTGAGTGAAGATGAGACTTCACAGCTCTTATCCCTGGCCTGGGAGAGCTATAGACAAAGAAGTGTGGGTCCAGAAAGTGGGAACCCTTCTACACTTAAGACACTGACTCAACTGTACAACTGTACAAGATCTTGGGTTATTGTCCTCAATGCATCAACACAGTGGTGTGAGCAGAGGGACGACTCAACAGAATAGCGGGAGATAGATTGCATATCTCTTTTATCCGCCAATTGCCTCATAGAGGTCTTTACCTGCTTGGGGACAAAAGTAAACAAGCACAAACATCGCCTCTTAAGGAGGACTTCAGACAGGTGTCTGGCCAAGTAACAGGCCAGGTCTTCCAGACTACATGGAGACAAGAGAGTCTACCTCAATGCTTAAGCAAAGCAAAGCAAGCTAGTTCTCAAGGAACTAAAGCGACTATGGTACCTGAAATCAATCAAATATAATCAGTATTCAAGTCACAAAGTCAAAACAGACAAATTATGAACCAACAGACAACACAATCAATCACATGTGCAAAGCACAAACTCAAATGAAATGAGTTGGCATCCTACAAAACAAACCAAGTTAGTTCATCACAATCAAATAAACCAAACTCAATCAACTTGAATTAAACTCTCCAAAGCATTTTGCTTCTTAACCTGAAAAAACAACTCAAAGGTGAGAAGTAAGACCACTAGGACAAGCCTAGGGTCAAAAGGAGGTGAAAAATTCAAAACAGCAAGTGAAAATTGATCAAAATCAAGGTTTATCAAACAAGAATAACTTCCAATTAGTCTCACATCAAAACTATGCACCAAATCCATTTTATATACAAAACATGTCAAACTAGGCAAGATTGAAACACATTAGAGAAACCAGAATGATCACAATCAAACCAATACCAAAACAGCTCAATAAATTCCACAAAAATTCCAGCTTAAACAAGACAAATTCAATGAGAAGCATATCAAATTTCATGGTATTTGGATAATGGGAAGTAAGGAAATTAAAATCAGGAAGTCATGGTATGCAAAAACAAACCCAAACTAGGTCACAAAATGTGCATCAACTTCAAGCAAATGTAAAACAGTGGAAACAAATGATAAATGAACGGGACCAAAGCCAAAGTGAAGTTAAACATGTTAATAACCACTCCACCAAATTTCTTCTTCATATGATAAGGAATTAGAATTTTACAAGGCATGTAAGTCGATCACTCAAGAAAAACCCTAAAATGACTAAACAGCAAACAAAAATACCAATCAAATAGGAAATGGATCAACAAATCCTACAAAAAATCAAGGTTAAACCTAACATACAGATGTAATCACATGCAAAAATTGAGAGCAAATGGCAAAGCATAAGCCTGGAAACAAAATCCAAGAACATGGCATAACATAGTGTGACACGCATTGTCACACTCAACTTGATCACATCATATCTCTCTAACCAGAAACTCAAAATTAGCAAACTATATATCAAAATCACCAGGAGAGAGTCAAGAACATGCATATAAAATTTCACACATTTTGGATAAGGCATCATTATTTCATGAAGGAAATGGTAAAACATATACACATAGCATACATGATCAAAGGCATTAGGCAAAGTCAAAAAATCCATCAGGTACAACTTTGACTATCATACCTAAAAAAACTAGAGAGAATTTGGAGATGAATGCAAAAAACCTCACTCAAATTGGATCATCCATGAATATTCTATGAATTTTTGAAGTTTGGTGATGAAAATGAAATAAACATTTAACATTTAAAATGAAAATAAGAGCTGGCAGTGGCAATCTCGTAATTAAACGGAGCCAGGGGCAAAACGCCCCGTTTCACTAAACGCGGTGGCGTCACGTGAATGGCTGGGATCCGCGGGAAACAGAATTTTGAAAATTGAAGCCAGGGAATCGGATCAAAACACGTATTGGACGTGTTCTTCATCATTTCAACAGTTCATCACCTCCAGAAATCATCAAGAACAAAATTGCACGAAAATCATCATGCCATATATGGTTGGAACCGGCATTCAACAAGGATCACGAATATGAACATGAATTTGTCCAGAAATCAACACACAAAAAGATTCGATCAAAAATAGTTTGGACATACAAACTTAAATTCCAGATTTCTCCATGGATATTGGATGGATTCGCACGATTCAAACGTCATTCTACTCTATGTTGCACACTCTACCTAAGCCACATGTTGATTTTGAGAATTAGAGGTTTTGAATTTTTACCTCTTGATGAAGTTGCTGTTGAAATCGTGATCTTCAGGTTGCCAATTGCCACAACAGAAGCTGGATGATGCCTAGGAAGATGACTGGAACAAGTAATTCAGCTCAATGATGCACCAGATTCAAGAACTTCCAAACTGTCATGGATAAGCAAGCTTGCAACAGTTGTGGATTTGATCGATTCTTCCACAATTGATTTCGAACAGTTGATCTGAACCACCTGCAAATGATGAACAAGGCAAAAGATAGCACAAAGAACAATGGATGCTTGATGAACAATTGCAAAAAAGTGTGAAGAAAAGTGGAGAAAATTGAGAGAATTGGTGAATTTTTTGAGTTTGGATCTGAGAAAATGAAATGTGATTAAGAGTTTCTGTTACAATTATGCCTTTATACCACCTCTTAATCCAGTTATTAATCAAGATTAATAAAAATTCAAGTGGATTAGTGTAATGCATATGTTAAGCAAAGTGGCCAAAATGCCCTTTCCAATTGTAGCCAATGCAACAGTAAAAATGCAGTTTGAGCAAGTCATATTTGTCATTTGGAATGTGTTGGAAAAGGTTTGAAGTGCAAATGCCTTGTATTTTTGAAAATCACTATTTTTCCCACCAATTTTTAAATGGTTCACTTGAAAAATGACCTTTTTATGTGAATGTTTTCAATGAAATGTGATGATGCAATGTGATAGTACATGTCAAATATGACTTGCTCAAAAAAGAATCACCCAATTTGGCCTTTCCATTTAAAAGTTATGGCATTTTGAATTTCAACATTTTCTGAAAATGATTTGATTATAACTTGCCAACCACACATGAGAAATGAGTGTTCTTGGACTTTTTGGAAATGGAAGAACAAGATCTTCAACTTTCATGTTGGACAAAATTCCATTTTAAGCTTGTATGATGAAGTAATTTTGAGGAGAAGAACTTTCCATTTTTGGCAGTTTCCAATTACAGGTCACCTGCCATTTTAGGAAACTTTTCATCTGACTTCAAATTCTTCAACCTTGATCTTTGATATGTCAAATGAGACTTGTATGGACATGAATGAAGCCTTTCAAACCATCTCCCACCTTCAAATCCATAAAATCAGGCGCAGTTGACCACAATTGACTTTCTAGGGTTTCAGCTGAAATCCAGCTTGACTGTTGAGCTTTGATCATCCAATCTTTGTCCAATCCGCTTCAAAATGATCACATAATCATATGAACTTGATAAACCAACCATAGGGCTTTGCCTCAATGGAAATGCACTTGCTTGCTTGTTTGACTGATTCTCCTGACCAGTTGACCTAATTCTGTCTGTTGACTCGCACTTGGGGCAAGGACAATGCAATGTTATGCAATGGACTATGTTATGTTAATGACCTAATATGAAATGAATGTACAAAATGGGAGGTGCAAATTTGAGGTGCTACACTTGGAAAGTAATTTGGAAATCACTCGGACCTATCTTCACTGGAAGGTCCACCTCACCAATAAGAGTCTTACGAGAACCATCAAAAGCTTTGACGATCACGCCACTGTATCTCATTGGAGCTCCTTGATACGACAATCTGGAAAGAGTTGATTTGGGGAGTACATTCAATGAAGAAACAGTATCAACCAATACATTTGACAACACATCCTTCTTGTAGTTCATCGATATATGCAACGCTAAGTTGTGATTCCAGCCCTCCTCGGGAAGTTCTTCATTACAAAAGCTCAAATTATTGCAGGAAGTGATGTTAGCCACAATATGATCAAACTGATCCACTATTACATCATGCTCAACATAGGCTTGCTCCAATAATTTTTTCAATGCTTCTCTGTGTGCTTCAGAATTCATGAGCAGAGACAACACTGAAATCTTGGAAGGAGTTTGGAGCAGCTGCTCCACCATATTAAATTCGCTTTTCTTTATCAAATGGAGTACATCATCATCATCATTAGGCTTCAAACTGCTGGATTCACCAGACTGACACTTTGGAGCACTAACCGAATTTGCTACAGGTACATCAACCTTCTTGCTGACATCCTCTACATCCTTCGGGACAATAGGACCAAAAACACGACCGCTACGAGTCACCTTTGTTACATCAGCAATACTCATAATAGAACTGGTTGTAGGCAACAGAACCTCTTGACCATTCTCCAACATAGTAGCATTATACTGATACGGAACAACTCTATCGGATGCATACGGGATTGGACCTGCTAACCGTATTACCAACGGCGATATCGATCTATTGCTGAAACTATTACTGTTGCTGCTATCAAACTAAGTTACCACCCTCTCAGGAGTTTTGAACACTGACACTATCACGTTGACATCATCTATATCCCTCGACTGTTGAATCTAGATTACATTCTCATCCATCAACTTATGGATATCTCTCTTGACAACCGAACACCCTCGGGGTTCGCACTACAGACTGCACAACTGTCGTGATCATGCTCACAATCACTAATATTACACATGGTTTTATGCATCTCAACCAAAGATCGATGAATACGTCGCACATCAAACACCCGAAAACTCCCTGGACAGCCATCTACCATGTTAACAGAGGAATTACCTTGAGCAGGCAATGGGTTTGCTTTAAAATTCGGCGCACGGTCCTCAAAGGACACCATCCCACTCTTCACGAGCTTCTGGACCTCATACTTCAGCGGGTAGCAATTCTTAATATTATGGCTGGGATCTCCTTGGTGAAAGGCACAATGGAGTTCCGGCTTATACCACCATGGAAGTGGTTCTGGAATTTATGGCGAATTTCTTGGTTGAAGTAGGTTCTTGAGAACCAAAGATGGGTATAATTCAGCATAAGACATAGGAATCGGGTCGAAAGAGACCTTCTTCATCTCAAAGTTATGTTGTTGTTGATTATTGTTGGTGTTGTTGGTGTTTGTAGTTGTTTATTCTTTGTTGTGGTTATTATTGATGTTGTTGTTGAACTGACACTGATTGATTGTTGGAAAACACTAGAATAACAGATGATACTTGATGATGGTGTTGACGGAGTTGTGGACTTCTTATGACATGAGGCCTCCTCTGCCTCCCAACTGATACTGCATTGGTTTCAGCTTCCTTCTTCTTAGCGAAACTGTTACCATACCTCTTGCTTAAAGATACCTCTTCCTTAGATAAACGTCCCTCACGGACACCTTCTTCTAATCTCATCCCCATATTTACCATTTCGGTAAAATCACTGGGGGCACTAGCAATCATTCGCTCATAGTAAAATGAGCTCAGGGTCTTGAGAAAAATCTTAGTCATCTCCTTCTCTTCCAATGGAGGGTTGATATGAGCAGCTAGCTCTCTCCATCTTTGGGCATATTCTTTAAACGTCTCCTTGTCTTTCTGAGACATCGACCTCAACTGGTCCCTATTCGGCGCCATATCCACATTGTACTCGTACTGTTTCACAAAAGCCTCACCCAAATCGTTGAACATACGGACACTCGCACTATCCAAGCCCATGTACCACCTCATAGCGGCACCAGTCAGACTATCTTGAAAGTAATGAATCAGTAACTGATCATTATCAGTTTGCGTCAACATCTTTCTAACATACATGACAAGATGGCTGAGTGGACATGTATTCCCCTTATATTTTTCAAAGTCAGGGACTTTGAACTTCATCGGGATTTTGACATTGGGAACCAAGCAGAGTTCAGCAGCACTCTTACCAAACAAATCTTTTCCCCTCAAGGTCTTCAACTCCTTTTGCATCTCAAGGAATTGGTCTTTCATCTCGTCCATTTTCTCATAAACATCCGGACCCTCAGACGGCTCGGAATGGTAGATGGTATCTTCAACACGAGGAAGCGTGTGAGCAACCGGAGGAGGAACATACATGATTGGGATAGATGCCGGCATGGAAGAAAAAGTAGGCGTAAAACCTTTAGGCACAAAATTGGATGGCATTCCCCACGGGAATTCGGCAGGTATATCAGGCGCAAACTGAGTGGTAGGCACGGTTGAAGTAACAACTTCTGAGATGACAGTCCTCTAAGGATAAGGAGTTGCAGGCATTGGAGAAGATTGACTTTGAGCAGCTAGAACTGACTCCATCATGGCAGTCAGGCGGGCGATCTCGTCCTTCAGCTCTCGGTTCTCTTGCTCTAAGTGTTCCATGATTCTCAGATGATTGGCGCGGGTATTATATCGATGAGTTAGCTTGGCTGAAGCACAAAAGAATAACCAATGAGTCATCTGGCGGAAGAGAAAAAACCTGCTATGCAAATGATGCATGAAATGCAATGTTTTGATTGTTTTTATTTTCAAGGAACATACTTTTTTACTTGCAAATATATAGTAACAATTGTAACAATTTGATAGACCATAAAAATCTCTTTTATTTATATAATTTGGAAGGATTACACTGAGTACAATTTCAGAAACCAAAAACACAAAATACAAGAGAAAATGAGACTAATCATCCTAAGGATCCCCTAACAACGGTGTCAGATGATCTGGCTGCAGGCGCGCACTTCCTTCGGATGCGTCGAATCTCATACTCAAAAGAAGTCTTCATCTGAGCCTTCTCGAGGACAAGCTGATCTACAATATTCTTCCAAGCAACAGAAGGCTGAGGTATACTAGAGGAAGATGAAACCTTTGGCTCTCTCTGTCTCTTCACTACTCGGTCTTCAAGAAGTTCAATAAGTGCATCTTTGTCCTTAGACTCTAGCTGCAACTCCTCATGTTTTCTGCTCAAAGCATGGAACCGCTCTTCCCACATATCCTTCTGTTGCTTCATCTTGGCGAGTGCGTCTTCCAACTCCTCTACATATAAGTTAGGGAGAGTTAATGGCTCAACCACAACCATAGACATAGGTCTCTCACAAGCATAAGGCATCTTCAACTCCAAAGCTCTCTTCTTCACCCAAAGAGTGTAACCTTCCAAAGCTACACAATTGCACGGACCAAGCTCGGATCTTCCTTTCCTATGCATATTATGCCAAGCATGTACCATCTTTTGCTTCAAATGTTAGGGATATTTACCCTCTTGATAGAAAAGACCTTCTAACTGAGTGTTATTAGGTTTGTCTCTCAAGGGGAACCCAAGTTTACGACGAGTCAAAGCAGGGTTGTAGTTAATTCCTCCTTGTGTACCAATGAGAGGTACATTAGAGAATTCACCACAATAATCAATAATCTCCAAGCTACCCAATGAAGAATCATACCAAACTATATCATCATTAGTGAGAGACATAAGTCTCTGAGACCATCTTAGACATTGTTTGTTCTCCACAAAAGCAGGCGTCTGAGGTAAGTGCGAAATAAACCACTTGTACAGAAGAGGAATACAACATACAACAGCTCCACCACCTTTAGAATTCCTTAGATGCAAAGAGATATACATATCACCCAATAAAGTAAGCACGAGATTTCCAATCAAGAAGATTCTAATGGCGTTAACATCAACAAAACAGTCAATGTTAGGGAACAAAGCCAACCCATTGATGAGAAACACAAAGATAGCTTCGAAAGCATCCATACTACCAACTTGAGCAAAGGTAGTAGCTTCCTTGATGAGGAACTCAGAAGTCAACCCAAATATTCCTCCTTTCTTCACCCAATGAGCCTCAATCTCAGACTTCTTCAAGTGAAGAGCTTCAGCTATAATATGAGATCTGGGAATCTCCTCCAATCCACTAAAAGGCACTTTGTCAAAAACGGGTATTCCCAAGAGATGGGCATACTCTTCCAACGTAAGCATAAGCTGATAATCGGGAAAAGTGAAGCAACGGTATTGAGGGTCATAAAACTGAACCAATAAACTCAAGAGTCCTTCAACCACATCAATAAATATCACAGATAGAAGCTTCCCATGACATTATTTGAAGTCCAAGGGATCTAATACAAAAGATGATAGCTTCCTTAACTCTCTCAAATCAGGACATCTAAAACTGTACTTCTTAGTGTTCCTTCGTCCACAATCCATGGTCTGAAAATATTTGCAAATAAAACCTCAGTTCCTTGAAGTTATTTTTCGTGTGATAAATGTCATGATGTGCATGAATGCATGAATGCAACAATTACAAATAAGGGATCACACACAAGGCAAACAAACAAAGGTCAAGGGATGAATCAAGTCATTATCAAGACCAATCATCTATTTTGGTGGATTATTGTTTTCACCTTATCAACACCCAAGTTCGATTGATATTGACAAGACTTAATTGGATCAATCGAGAATCAAGGGTTTGTTGTGAGTCACGAGCATGGAGTCAGGTTAAGAACCATCCCAAAGGAGTGTACTAAGGATAAAAAACATGTAGATCATGTTCTAAAAAATTCCCAAAGTCTTAATTCCATCTATCGGATATTACAGGTTATGATGACTGACTCATCAACCCATAATATTCTCAAGAGAAACTCGTCTGAGTGTAGTATCGCATAACAACTGTTATGAAGTCTACACCTGAACAGTCTCCGCACTACGTCCTAAATAGGCCAAGATGGGTTAAATGTTCTACGGTCCCCAGCTTCTCGGACCCCAAATCAGAGAAAGTAATGCCTAACCACAAATAACTTGTGTGACATCAATAGCTCCAAAAGGGTCTCTATTGAGTAGATGGGTCTCAAGCTAACTTATTAATGACTACTCCACACAAGTCGAACATGACTATACCATCCTCCTATCTTAATTGCACTCAAGTTTGGGTTAGAACTTATCTCACCACTCAAAGATCACCAAGCACAACAAGCAGATTACATCATACAAACAAATATACATACATCAAATATACAATTATATACACACAAAAAGTAGGCTAAACCCACGGGAGACTACTCCCCAACAGAGTCACCACTTAATTTCTGTAGCGGTAAATTCATGACCATTAAGCTATGAATAAACTTGACATCAATTAAACCAGAGTTGCCACCGCGCTTTTATTGTTTTCAAGGGAAAAGGAAAAAGTACGAACAAAACCCAAAGATAAGAAGTTTTCAAATCAAAACTAATAAAATTCCAGAGATTACAGGTAAGGGGGTTGGTTACACAGAGGGAATGTGTTAGCCCCCAAAGTGTCCTAGGTACTCCTAGGGAGCCCTTATTTGTGTGTACATGTGTTTTGGTATAAAATATGTTTGAAATAAATAGAGTGTGGGGATGAGAAAAGAATTCATTAATTATATTTTTGTGTTTTACAAGACCTTCGGACTTGTGCCTACGTACCAACATAAAATGAGGGATCAAAACCTCGTAATTCATGGTATCAATTTCAAAGTGAGTGAGTTTCTTTTTAACAAAATTAAAGTTTGAAAGAGGCACAAAAGGCATAAAAGAGTTTGAATGGGTGTTAGTTCTTTTTGTCTTTTGAAATTTTGAGTCAAGTATGGTTAAGTTCATTTACAAGTTTGATCAAGAAAAAGAGTTTGAAAATGCAATGACATAAGGCCAAAGTTTCTAATTTGCAACCAAGTCATAGTTTAGAAATCACAAGCAAAGAAGATTTTAAAAGGGGGGAAGAGATTTAAAATTTAAGAAGTGGGAGAAGATGAAGAGAGTGATCCTAAGCAAAAATTAAAAGTTAAGAGTTGAAAAGATCTGACCAATGGGATGCAATCCAATAGACAAGAATGTCATATAGAAACCCAATTTTCCCTTGGACTTTAGAATCAAGCAATATCAATACACACAATAGTAAGATGAAGAACAACACCTCAAATAAAGATAGCCACATCCAAGCTTAGCAATTCCATGATCTTCTTCATAATCTCCCATGTATCAGATGACATACTCCTTGAATGACTCAGAATAAGGCATTAGACATAGGTTCAAAGTAACAATTGCATCAAGACCATGTAGCAGGCGAACTCAAGAGGGATCTCAATACTTGCTTCAGATAAAAGTTCAATTCACAATGACTGGCTTCAGAGAAGTTGGCATTGGCCAAGTCCTTTTTGCATAGGGAATGTTGCCTAATTCTAAGTTCAATGTCTCAGATCAAATTCAACAGTCCACACAAATCTTTTTTAGGGTTTTTGTTGTTATTATGTACATTAAGATAAAAAAAACCACAAACACAAGCAAAATACACAAACAAGTATATACAATCACAATATAATCACAAGATATGGCTCAAGTGAGCAAAGTGAAAATGGCATTAAAGTAAACAAGTTAAATGGTATGAATAATGGCAAATGATAAAGACTTAAATTTAAAGTGAAAAAAGTAAATGACCTGAAATTAAAAGTTAGTCAAATGTTAGTTGATTAGAAGTTAGTATTGCTTTTGCTTTTCAATTGTTTAAGTCATTATTTGGAGAACACTCAACCCTCTATTCACAAACATGGATCCTTGAACCAAGACATCTTCCAAAGGAAGGAAAAAAGGCCAAGTTTCCACACAATACCATGAAAGGGGGGAGACTTACAATCTCACTTACTAGAATGATATGCTTTTTGGTCAAAATTTAGCATTATGTTAAGCAATCGTAATTGGACTTATGTAGAAGTCACAACTATTTGAGGTCGGGCAATATAATTTTTAGTGTTAATGCATGTTATAGATATGGTATTATAAACTATACTCCTAAAACATACCCCACTTAAAAGAAAATGGCAAAAGGGTGGACCTAATCTCATCCATACTTATATTGATTTTGCAATCAACTAGCCTTAGGATGTAGAGATATCATAGGTCAAATGAAATGGATGGGATAGAATGGATTGAAGATGAAGAGGGAGGGAAATGAAACAAACACAAATTGGTCATGGCAAGACTTTTATCAAATTAAAATCATTCATTCATTTTGGGAGATGAAATATACATTTCAACAATCCCCTAAATCCAATGATTTTAATCCAACAAAGTCAAATCAACTTTGACCAAGGCCCAACAACAAAAGTCAAACTCAATAGGTCAACCAAAATAGCTCAACACAATTTATTTACAATTAGACAATTAAAAATCAATTAAAAATGCATTAAATTAAATTATGGTTGATCAAAATCCTAAAATCTTTTCAAAATACCAAATAAATGACCAAGAGATTTATCATAGGTCACACAAGGTCAAAGGACCTTGGAGAAAAAAATTCATAATTTTTGAAAATTTAAAAGTATTTTTAAACAATTAAAAATATGCACAAAAACAATTAAATCATGAAAAATATTAATATTGATCCAAAAAATGATTTTAATTCAGAAAATGAAAGAGAAAAATATTTGAATTTTTTTGGTGAAAGTCCCATATTTTTTGGATCAATATTAAAATTAATATGAATTAATGAAAATAAGTCAATTAAAATAAAAATCAGAAAATGCTAAAAAGCGTGGACCACTTGATCTCTCTCATTAATTGAGGTGGCAGATCAAGTGGATTAGAGTGCGCTATCCATGGTTAACTTTAGTCAATGGGCCACACGCGTGGTAATTAATTTGGACGCTCAAGATTAAAACAAAATAGAAGGATCATGTGGTCTGAGACGCGCCAACGCATCGCTGGAGCCAGAGCTCCGGTCTTCTTCTCCGGTGGACCTCACCAGACTGGTCCACATTCAACCATCACCAAAATAAAAAAGGAGAACATGAATTTAAAGTAAAAATGCCCAGGAGCTCGAATCTGGCCTCAATTTCACCTAACTCTAAGTATATTAAAAGATACATGGAGTTGAATTTTGAGGATCATGATCTGAGTTACTTCGATTTCACCTCTAAGCAACTCAATCTTGTTGCCTATATTGGTAGGACTTCAGACAATCAAAAATCAACAAGAATAGTGGAGAATTGAGTGAGAATCAAAGAGATGAAAAATTTAGAAATTCACCTTAACTGCAGGTTCAGATGGACATGATCTTGCTCTCAATTGTGCTTGGTCTTGCTTCTGATTCTTGATGGAGTGGAAATGGATAAAGGAAGAAGGAGGACTCTTGGAGTTTGAATCTCAAAACAGTGGGAGATTTCAAACTCGATTTTCAATGAAAATCACCAAGCTTATCCTTTGAATGTGGAGGTTTAGGGTTGTAGCTTCAAAGCTAGCGCGCAAGGGTCCTCAATTCTGAGTGAGAGGGCTCCTATTTATATCCAATATCATTGATAATTGCACACTTCTTTCAAAACTCCAAAAATAGCAATTTCCTTTGCATGGATGCATGGGTGTGTGATAGGCCCATGTAATGATGCATTCAGGTCCAAAAATGAGTGCAAGCAATGTTGAAGTCATGTGGAAAGGCCATGCATTCATGTGTGAGAAATGGAACTTCAAATCTTCCAAATGGTTCTTCAACTTTAAGCCATGTGAAAGTTATTCATTCTTTGCCTAAATGAGGTGAATTTAGACTTTTTAGAAAGATTAGATCAAGAGGAACAACTTTCATGTTGAACACTTTTACATTTGAAGCTTGGATCATGAAGAATTTTGAGGTGGAAGTTTGGAAAATCAAACATATAAAAAACATTCTAAGTACCAAGCCATATGTTCAGTTCTTCCACCTTGAGCAACTTTTTCTATGGGCTTTAAATGAGAAAACTTCCTTCATCAAAGTTGTATCTCTCTCAAAGTACTTCAAATTCGTAAAAAAATTGACCTTATTTAGATTTAGCATGAAGGAGTTATGCATTTTGGAAGTTGAGGAAAATCACTTGTTCAATGGTATTGGCCCAAAATGACCTATAATGTTTCCTCAAATCACATGCATTTAAAAGTTGAATTTGCACTTCCTCCAAACATAAAAAAATGAAGTAGGCATATTGAATTTGATCATGCAAATTGAATGGCTTTCATATCATAAACATTTAGCAAGTTATGGTCTTGGGAAGTTGACCTCCAAATTAGGGTTTAGACAAAATGACCTATAATCTTTCACCATAATTAATGAATTTACAAGCAAAACTAGCTCTTGACTTCAACATGAAAGTTGTTTGGAGTGTCATTTAGAGTGACGTTACTCTTGGAATAATTTTCATATGACAAAAATTGTAGGAGATATGGTCTAGGGAACCCTAGTTTTGATCAGTTGAATTCCTCTGGTCAACCACCATGAACCAACTTGCTAGCTTGACATTCTCTTAACTTTTGGGACTCATGAAGGATCATATATGCATAATATGATGTAATGTGAAGTACCCCTTAAAATATTTGATCAATTGGTGAATAAACTTGTTGAAGAAGTCACACAAGATACCTAGATGAATTAGGGTTTCCAAGGCAAACCAACTCCAAACTCTTGATGATTTATTGATCAAAATAACATGTGAAGATCATGGAGATTCATGTATGATACTTAGAGCCATAGTAAACCACTTCTTGATTGAGCTCCTTGCAATGAGGGTCTCAAACCCTATATATGAACTTGATAGAGCATAGATGAGCATGTGCATTACATATAAAAGAGTTAAACTATACAATGATATATTTTTGGTATTTTGGTTAGTAAACAAAGAAAGATGAAGTATGATACAATCAAATGGTGCTTGGTGATCTCTCCCAATGCAAACCCAATGAAAGAGGGGTAAGGAGGATGCCAAGGTATGATCCCAATGCTAATGCATATGATGAGAATAGCATGAGGGATCTTAGGGTCAAAATTGGGGTCTTACAAAGGCTTGAGATGAAAATGGCAAGTGTTGAAAGTTGAGGTCGTGACATGCTTTATAGGTCAGGCATTTGGTCAAACAATCTTGACATGTTTTCAGCATCTTGAGACCTTTCATGACATCATAACTTTTGATTCCCTTGTGAATTTTGATCCAAACTTAGGCCAAATGAAATTTGTTATAAGTTTGACAAAATGCAAAAGGAATGAGATCAAAAGGGTGTTTGAGCTGAAAATAGCATGGCTACCAAGTAGGGGTCATGACAAGGTTTTGACCCATTGTGGCAACTTAGCTCTTTCCAAAATTGAGATCCTTAAGGGTTGAATTGATGCTTGAGGCTTGAAGAAAAGTTTTATAGGAAGTCCTTAGGAACATTTGGCTCAAAGAAGCTTGATAATTAGTTGAAAATTAAAGAAGTTATGGGGTTTGGACCAAAAGTAAGTCATACTTGCCAATTAGGTCAACCAAACTTGTGTCATTTTGTGCAAAGTTGACATTCTCTTGCATCCCAAGTTAAAATGATGATGGAATGAGCATCCTTTGAATAAAACTTGATTAAGGCTTGAATGATCTTGAGTATGACTTAAAGATTGGATGAAATAGCATGGAAATAAACACATGAACCATCCTTGAATCAAAGAACCACACTTGCATATTTCTTGACCAAAATGAACACTTGTCTTGCCTTGAATTGAGGCATGATTATCTACATGAACAAAGGAACAAACAAGTACCATCTCTTATGATGCTTTGGTTAGTTGGTAAGTAAATCAAGATGAAAAACCCTAATGTTAAGATTAAACAAAGAATATGGCCATTCTTGTGAATCCATAACCAAATGAAATGGTCATACTAATGACATTGTATGATGCATGATATGATTCCATGTATGCAAATGAAACTAAATAAAAGGCATGAAAAGGGAGGGTAAATTTAGGGGTATGACAACTGCCCCTATTTAATCATCTTAAACCTGAAGGTGTGAATTGTAACACCCCGATAATAATAAAATAATTATTTAAATTGAGTTAATAATGTAATTATTAATTTAATTGAATAATTAGAAATTTTATTATTATTATCTTGGAATAATTATTATTATTTGGAAAATATATATATGTGTTGGAATAAGGAAAAGTTCTCATTTGGAAAAGCATTTCACGTGAAAACAGAACAGAGAAGCATCGTGAGAGAAAAGGGAAAAAGGGCAGAGAAGAGGAGCTGAAGAGCAAAGGTTGGAGAACGAAAGCTTGAAGCCCAAAGATTCTGCCGGATTGTTAAGGTAAGGGGGGTTTATCGTCGATTGATGGGTATTTTGGGATAATATGTAATGGGTAGTGAGAAACCGTTGAATCGACCCTAATTGGGATTTGGAATGCTGAAAATTTGTGATGAATAGGTTGAGTGAAAACCGTAATCAAATTGATAATTGTGTGTGTAATCAAACCGATAAATTGGTGATGAATGGTGACGAGTAAGTTTGAGTGGGAAGGGTCTGGGATGGGCACATGAGATCCCTGCCCAAAGAAAACGCGTCTGGTGAACTGTCATGTTCGCCTAGCGAACATAACCTTCGCCTAGCGAAGGAACGCGCCTCAAACTCGCCCCAGCGAGATTGAGAGGTTTTGCTACTGTAATGTTCGCTGTGGACTCGCTGGCGCTTCGCCTAGCGAGTGAGTGCTAGCTGTGTTTTTCACCAAAACAGAATGAGTTCGCTATTACCTTCGCCTTGAGCTCGCCTAGCGAATTAATTTACCAATTTCCTGGAGCTGTTCGCCTTGAGCTCGCCTAGCGAACCAGAGCTTCGCCACTGCCTCGCCTAGCGAGCAAGGCAGAAGAAGTGTTTATACATGTGTTGCTGAGGTGTTTCATACATGTGTTGAGGAAGTGTTTCATACATGTGTTGATGATGTGTTGATACATGTATTGATGATGTATGATGATATGCCGTTGTGATAAAATGTGTTAATGATGTGTGATGCTATGCATGATGCTGTGATTGTATCAGTTGTGTATGCATTTGTGAATAGACTGGTTTGTGGCTTAGAGTGTGAGCATGTGTCTATTCTTAAATTGTTGTTGATGTTGCATTTGCTAGGTGTCTAGCTTGCACAATGTGGCCCATTTGGGGTGGTAGCTAATTCCCATGGTGAGGAATTAGTGAGTTAGTCGTTATTGGACTGTTGTTGATTGTTTGCATGCTAGGTGATTAGCGTGCATTTCATGGCCCATTTGGGGTGGTAGCTAATTCCCATGGTGAGGAATTAGTGAGTGAGTCACTATGTCTCAAATGAGTGGGACTAGTGAGCTTGGTAGCCGTGCCTGGATTTGGACGGTGAGGTTGAACTATATGTTCACAAATAGTCGGTACCGCATGCATAGAGTCTCATTGCATAATAAATGTATGGCATATAATATGAATGGATGTATTCCAGTATTATATGTGTGTTGTGTGTTGTGTTGTTGATGTTGAGTATGGTTGAGATTATATATATGCTATATGTTATTGTTGAATATGATGTTTGAACGGATACTGCCGTTGCTGAGTGTGTAGTCTGGTTAGGGTGAATTAATGTGTTAATTACTTAGCATTACATGTTGTTCTATAATGCTTATTATATTGATTGAGGAACTCACCCTTACACCTATTTTTCAGGTAACGAGAAATGAGTTGAGTAGAAGCTAATGCTTGGAGTCTAGAGTAGTTCTTATGGGTCATGCTCTGATAGATGTAACATCGGGAGGGGATGTCTTAATTGATTTGATATTGGTTGTTGATGATTTACATGTATTGTGTTACATGTTGTACATTGAGTTGCATTTTATTCCGCTGCGAATTATGCAAAGAACCTTATTTTGATTAAATAAATGAGCATGACAGAATATTTTAATGATTTTTGTGAAATGATTGTGTGACACCCTTCGGGGCATAATTACTCTGATGAATACATTGTTATTTTAATTATAATAATTTGGGGTATTTAGAAGGGTGTTACATTAGTGGTATCAGAGCATAGTCGGTCGTGTCGAATCGTAATTATTCTGTTTCCCTGTACGGGATAGGTGTTGTGTAACCCTATCAGTACTTATTGTTTTAGTTTGTTGGATTGTTAAGAAAAGAGATGGCTGGAAGAGGTAGAGATGATGCTGCGATTGCTGAGGCTCTGGGTATGCTAGCTGGAGTACTTGGAGGAAATCCGAATGTTGTGGGAATGGGAGCTGCTCGTCAACTGAGTGAGTTCCAGAAGAACAATCCTCCAATGTTCAAGGGAGCATACGACCCAGATGGTGCTCAGAAGTGGTTGAAGGAGATAGAGAGAATCTTCCGAGTGACGGAGTGTGCCGATAACCAGAAGGTCAGGTTCGGTACACATATGCTGTCAGAAGAAGCTGATGATTGGTGGGTTGCTACCCGCACTGAGTTAGAAACTGCTGGGAATGCTGAGATTTCTTGGGCTGTGTTCAGGGAAAGGTTCCTGAGAAAGTATTTTCCAGAAGATGTCAGAGGAAAGAAAGAGATAGAGTTTTTGGAATTGAAGCAGGGTAACAGGTCGGTTACTGAGTATGCTGCGAAGTTCACCGAGCTGTCAAAGTACTATACTCCCTATAATGAGGCTGCTGGAGAGTTTTCGAAATGTGTGAAGTTTGAGAACGGGTTGCGTCCCGAGATCAAACAAGCTATTGGATATCAGAGGATCAGGGTGTTTTCTGACTTGGTTGACTGTTGCAGAATTTTTGAACAGGATTCCAAGGCTAGAGCAGAGAGCTATCAGCAGAGGGTTGATAGGAAGGGTAAGAATCAGATGGATCGTGGAAAACCGTATGCAGTTGGCAAAGGTTTTCAGAAGCAGAGTGGGATGAGGAGGCCTAGTGGGGGAGACTCTAGTGCTCCTGCTAAGTGTTACAGATGTGGTCAGGCTGGACATCGTATCCATGAGTGTACCAGTAACGATAAGAAGTGTTTCAAATGTGGAAAAGGTGGTCATTTGGCTGCAGATTGCCGGTTGAAGACTGTGACTTGTTTCAACTGTGGAGAGTTGGGTCATATCAGTCCACAATGTCCTAAGCCGAAGAAAGAGAATCAGTCAGGAGGCAAGGTCTTTGCTTTATCAGGTTCTGAGACTTCTGCAGATGATCGTTTGATCCGAGGTACGTGTTATATTAATGGCTTTCCTCTTGTAGCTATTATTGACACCGGTGCTACTCATTCTTTTATATCTTTGGATTGTGCTGTGAAACTTAAGTTAGAGATATCTGAGATGCTTGGAAGTATGGTGATTGATACTCCTGCGAAGGGTTCAGTGACTACTACTTCAGTTTGTTTAAGTTGCCCATTGAGTATTTTTGGTAGAGACTTTGGGATAGACCTTGTGTGTCTTCCATTAGTGCAGATTGATGTTATCTTGGGTATGAACTGGTTGGTGTTTAACCGAGTTTCTATCAACTGTTTTGAGAAGACTGTGATATTTCCTGAGATTGAGGAAGGAAAGAGTTTGTTTCTATCAGCAAGGCAAGTGAAGGAGGAAGTAGCAGATGGGGCAGAGTTGTTTATGCTGTTAGCGACTTTGGAGGCTAAAGATAAACTGGTGATTGGCGATCTAGCTGTGGTGTGTGATTTTCCTGATGTGTTTCCGGAAGAAGTGAATGAATTGCCGCCAGAGCGTGAAGTTGAGTTCTCGATTGATTTGGTACCTGGTACTAGACCGATATCGATGGCTCCTTATCGTAGGTCTGCTGTTGAGTTAGCTGAATTGAAGAGTCAGTTGGAAGATCTGTTGGATAAGAAATTTATTCGTCCGAGTGTGTCACCGTGGGATGCACCAGTGTTGTTGGTTAAGAAGAAAGAAGGTACTATGAGGTTGTGTGTGGACTACAGGCAACTGAATAAAGTGACGATCAAGAATCGGTATCCTTTGCCGAGGATTGATGATTTGATGGATCAGTTGGTTGGTGCGAGTGTGTTCAGCAAGATAGATTTGAGATCTGGGTATCATCAGATACGTGTGAAAACTGAAGATATTCAGAAGACTGCTTTCAGGACGAGGTATGGACATTATGAGTATTCTGTAATGCCTTTTGGTGTGACTAATGCGCCTGGAGTATTCATGGAGTATATGAATAGGATTTTCCATCCGTACCTAGACCAGTTTGTTGTGGTATTTATTGATGACATTTTGGTGTATTCGAAATCTGAAGAAGAGCATGCTGAGCATTTGAGAGTGGTTTTAGGAGTGCTGCGAGAAAAGCAGTTATTTGCTAAATTGTCTAAGTGTGAATTTTGGTTAGAAGAAGTTAGTTTTCTTGGTCATGTGATTTCAAGAGGTGGTGTTGCTGTTGATCCTTCTAAGATAGAAGCGGTATCTAAGTGGGAAGCTCCTAAGTCGGTTGCTGAGATTCGAAGTTTCCTTGGTTTGGCTGGTTACTATAGGAAGTTCATTGAGGGATTTTCTAAGTTGGCGTTACCGTTGACGATGTTGACTAGAAAGGGGCAAGCATTTGTTTGGGACTCAAAATGTGAAGAAGGTTTCCAAGAGTTAAAGAGGAGGTTGACTACTGCTCCTATTTTGATATTACCGAGTTCGTCGGAATTATTTGAGGTTTATTGTGATGCTTCATTGTTGGGTTTAGGTGGTGTGTTGATGCAGAATAAGCAGGTTATAGCTTATGCTTCGAGACAGCTGAGGGTTCATGAGAGGAACTATCCGACGCATGATTTAGAGTTGGCAGCTGTGGTATTTGTTCTGAAGTTATGGAGGCATTACTTGTATGGGTCAAGATTTGAAGTTTTCAGTGACCATAAAAGTTTAAAGTATTTGTTTGATCAGAAAGAGCTGAATATGAGACAGAGGAGATGGTTAGAATTTCTGAAGGATTATGACTTTGGTTTGAATTACCATCCGGGTAAAGCAAACGTAGTGGCTGATGCGTTGAGTCGGAAATCATTACATATGTCTATGTTAATGGTTAGGGAATTGGATTTAATTGAGCAGTTTAGAGATTTGAGTTTGGTGTGTGAGAGTACTCACAATAGTGTTAAATTGGGAATGTTGAAGTTAACAAGTGGTATTTTGGATGAGATCAGAGAGGGTCAGAAATCTGATATGCTTTTGGTTGATAAGTTGACTTTAGTAAATCAAGGTCAAGGTGGTGAATTCGGAGTTGACGAGAATGGTGTTTTGAGATTTGGTAATCGAGTGTGTATTCCGGATGTTATAGAACTTAAGAAGAGTATTCTGGAAGAAGGACATCGTAGTGGTTTGAGTATTCATCCTGGAGCTACGAAGATGTATCATGATTTGAAAAGATTATTTTGGTGGCCGGGAATGAAGAGAGAAATTGCAAGTTTTGTGTATTCCTGTTTGACTTGTCAGAAGTCGAAGATTGAGCATCAGAAGCCGTCTGGGCTAATGCAACCGTTGTCTATTCCAGAGTGGAAGTGGGACAGTATTAGTATGGATTTTGTTTCTGGTTTGCCGAAGACAAGTAAGAATCTTGAGGCTATTTGGGTGATTGTGGATAGATTGACGAAGTCGGCTCATTTCATTCCGATCAGAATGGATTATCCGTTAGAAAGATTAGCCGAGTTGTATATTGAGAAGATTGTAAGCTTGCATGGTATTCCGTCGAGTATTGTTTCGGACAGAGATCCTAGATTTACATCGAAGTTTTGGGAAGGTTTGCAGAGGGCTTTAGGAACTAAGTTGAGATTGAGTTCTGCATATCATCCGCAGACTGATGGTCAGACTGAGAGGACGATTCAGTCACTAGAGGATCTGTTGAGAGCTTGCGTTTTGGAAAAAGGAGGTGCTTGGGATTGTTATTTGCCTTTGATTGAGTTTACCTACAACAATAGTTTTCATTCGAGCATTGGTATGGCACCGTTTGAAGCTTTGTATGGTAGGAGATGTCGGACACCTTTATGTTGGTATGAGTCCGGTGAGAGTGCTGTGGTTGGACCGGAGATTGTTCAACAAACTACGGAAAAGATTAAGATGATTCAGGATAAGATGAGGATTGCTCAGAGTCGTCAGAAGAGTTATCATGATAAGAGGAGGAAGTCACTTGAGTTCCAAGAGGGAGATCATGTGTTTCTTCGTGTTACTCCGATAACTGGTGTTGGTCGAGCCTTGAAGTCGAAGAAGTTGACACCTCGATTCATTGGTCCTTATCAGATTTTGGAGAGGATAGGAGAGGTAGCCTATCGTATCGCTTTACCGCCGTCGCTTGCGAATTTGCATGAGGTTTTTCATGTGTCTCAGTTGAGGAGGTACATTCATGATCCGTCGCATATAGTCCAAGTAGATGATGTACAGGTGAGAGATAACCTGACTGTTGAAACATCACCTATGAAGATAGAGGATCGAGAGTTGAAGCAGTTGCGGGGTAAAGAGATTGCCTTGGTGAAGGTAGCTTGGGGAGGACCAGCAGGTGGCAACGTGACTTGGGAACTGGAGAGTAAGATGAAGGAATCTTACCCAGAGTTGTTCGCTTGAGGTATGTTTTCGAGGACGAAAACTCTTTTAGTGGGGGAGAGTTGTAACACCCCGATAATAATAAAATAATTATTTAAATTGAGTTAATAATGTAATTATTAATTTAATTGAATAATTAGAAATTTTATTATTATTATCTTGGAATAATTATTATTATTTGGAAAATATATATATGTGTTGGAATAAGGAAAAGTTCTCATTTGGAAAAGCATTTCACGTGAAAACAGAACAGAGAAGCATCGTGAGAGAAAAGGGAAAAAGGGCAGAGAAGAGGAGCTGAAGAGCAAAGGTTGGAGAACGAAAGCTTGAAGCCCAAAGATTCTGCCGGATTGTTAAGGTAAGGGGGGTTTATCGTCGATTGATGGGTATTTTGGGATAATATGTAATGGGTAGTGAGAAACCGTTGAATCGACCCTAATTGGGATTTGGAATGCTGAAAATTTGTGATGAATAGGTTGAGTGAAAACCGTAATCAAATTGATAATTGTGTGTGTAATCAAACCGATAAATTGGTGATGAATGGTGACGAGTAAGTTTGAGTGGGAAGGGTCTGGGATGGGCACATGAGATCCCTGCCCAAAGAAAACGCGTCTGGTGAACTGTCATGTTCGCCTAGCGAACATAACCTTCGCCTAGCGAAGGAACGCGCCTCAAACTCGCCCCAGCGAGATTGAGAGGTTTTGCTACTGTAATGTTCGCTGTGGACTCGCTGGCGCTTCGCCTAGCGAGTGAGTGCTAGCTGTGTTTTTCACCAAAACAGAATGAGTTCGCTATTACCTTCGCCTTGAGCTCGCCTAGCGAATTAATTTACCAATTTCCTGGAGCTGTTCGCCTTGAGCTCGCCTAGCGAACCAGAGCTTCGCCACTGCCTCGCCTAGCGAGCAAGGCAGAAGAAGTGTTTATACATGTGTTGCTGAGGTGTTTCATACATGTGTTGAGGAAGTGTTTCATACATGTGTTGATGATGTGTTGATACATGTATTGATGATGTATGATGATATGCCGTTGTGATAAAATGTGTTAATGATGTGTGATGCTATGCATGATGCTGTGATTGTATCAGTTGTGTATGCATTTGTGAATAGACTGGTTTGTGGCTTAGAGTGTGAGCATGTGTCTATTCTTAAATTGTTGTTGATGTTGCATTTGCTAGGTGTCTAGCTTGCACAATGTGGCCCATTTGGGGTGGTAGCTAATTCCCATGGTGAGGAATTAGTGAGTTAGTCGTTATTGGACTGTTGTTGATTGTTTGCATGCTAGGTGATTAGCGTGCATTTCATGGCCCATTTGGGGTGGTAGCTAATTCCCATGGTGAGGAATTAGTGAGTGAGTCACTATGTCTCAAATGAGTGGGACTAGTGAGCTTGGTAGCCGTGCCTGGATTTGGACGGTGAGGTTGAACTATATGTTCACAAATAGTCGGTACCGCATGCATAGAGTCTCATTGCATAATAAATGTATGGCATATAATATGAATGGATGTATTCCAGTATTATATGTGTGTTGTGTGTTGTGTTGTTGATGTTGAGTATGGTTGAGATTATATATATGCTATATGTTATTGTTGAATATGATGTTTGAACGGATACTGCCGTTGCTGAGTGTGTAGTCTGGTTAGGGTGAATTAATGTGTTAATTACTTAGCATTACATGTTGTTCTATAATGCTTATTATATTGATTGAGGAACTCACCCTTACACCTATTTTTCAGGTAACGAGAAATGAGTTGAGTAGAAGCTAATGCTTGGAGTCTAGAGTAGTTCTTATGGGTCATGCTCTGATAGATGTAACATCGGGAGGGGATGTCTTAATTGATTTGATATTGGTTGTTGATGATTTACATGTATTGTGTTACATGTTGTACATTGAGTTGCATTTTATTCCGCTGCGAATTATGCAAAGAACCTTATTTTGATTAAATAAATGAGCATGACAGAATATTTTAATGATTTTTGTGAAATGATTGTGTGACACCCTTCGGGGCATAATTACTCTGATGAATACATTGTTATTTTAATTATAATAATTTGGGGTATTTAGAAGGGTGTTACATGAATTGCATTAGATTTTCGGGTGTTCAAGGTAGAAGAGGATTAAATATAGAAATATCCAAAAAAAAATCCCGTCGAAAAGAAATTGTGTTGAAGTGTGAGGAGCATCAGGTGAACTTGATGGTTTGATCTGCTGGGAATTGACTGAAATATTCCGCTGGGGAGATAGATCAGTTGCAAAGAGAAATGCTCGACATGAAAGATGTATGCAAATATATGATTGTTTGTTCATGATGCATATGCAATGTGAATTAATGGGTAGCAAGGTGAGGCTTCTCTGGTGAATGATAGACTTCGACTTGTCGGTATCAACACCAGAGAACCTGCAATGAAGAGCTCCTTGTTACTACTGTTACTGGGAAATTCCAACTGGCTAGGGACTTCCATCTGACTTTGCTTGGGGAAAACAGACTCTTGGTTTAACCGAGCAGTTGTGTTTGTGCGGCAAGTGCCTATTGTAGCCTACCGATCATCCACTAGGGAACTTTCAATAATCAAAGCAATGCATAAAGTGTTTCTCTTGATTTAGCTTTTCTATTCTCAAAGTTTTATAGCATTAGATTGGAAGTTATTTTGCAAACAAAAATGCGAAAAAATAAAAGAAGTGACTGAACAATAACTGAATTTCATTTATTGTGAAAATTTTGTACGTATGAGGTGTGTACAAGAATGAAAAAATCCATAAAGAGGAGTTTGCAAAAATTGAAAAACAAGGTAAATGGCAATGAGAAATTTGTTTGATTTTCCACTGATTACAACATTGGTTGTTATTCACTATAGCATTGGGCTCCAACACTTTACTTTGATTGATGATGATCGGGTTGATCTAATACTTCCTGAGGTCAAGCTGATGGTGAGATAGCCTCAAGAGATACAATCAAATGCCTTTATCCCTAACTTTTGTATGGAATTTTTATTCTTTTGCCCACCGGGATACCCATTTTTTTCCTAAGTCGCCCTTTCAGGTTTTCAACTTAGCGGGCTTGCATATATTTTTTGTTTCATCCCTAACTTTTGCATGGACATTTCTTTTTTGGGTCCATCGGGATAGCCATTTTTGCCTAGATTGGTTCTTGTAGATGCCAATCTAACAGGCTTTGTATTCGTCATTTTTTTTTCTAGGCATACTATTTTTTGATTGTATCTAAATTCACCAGCATCAGCAAGTCATCCCCATCCATTATGGTGAGAATGAGAGCCTCTCCTGAAAAGGCCTTTTTGTAGATGAAGGGTCCTTCATAGTTAGGAGTCCACTTTCCTAGAGGATCCAAGTGAATAAGAGAGTATCTCTTGAGCATGAGTTCGCCTGCTTTGTACATCCGAGGGTGAACCTTCTTATCAAAATCTCTTTTGAGGCATCTTTGGTAAAGTTGACCATGGCAGACGACCGACAAACCCTTCTCTTTAATGAGATTCAGCTTATCGTATATGGATTGCACCCATTCATCTTCATCGAGATCTGCTTCCACGATGACTCTTAGAGAGGGAATTTTAACTTCAATAGGCAAAATAACCTTTATTCCATATACAAGCGAATAAGGGGTTGCGCTAGTGAGAGTGCGCATTAAAGTTCTATAGCAATGGAAAGCAAAGGGAAGCATCTCATTTCAGTCCTCATACGTCTTAACCATCTTCTAAACAATTATCTTGATGTTCTTGTTAGTTGTTTCGACGGTGCCATTCATCCTGGGCCGGTATGGTGAAGAGTTGTGATGCTCGGTCTGGAATTCTTGGCATAACTCACTCATCATTTTGTTGTTGGGGTTACTGGAATTATTAGTAATAATCTCGCTGGGAACATCGTAGCAACAAATTATTTATTTCTTTAAGAATTGTGTAACCACTTGTCTTGTAACATTAGCATTGGAAGCAACTTCAACCCACTTTGTAAAGTAGTCAATGGCAACCAGAATGAAACGAAAACCGTTAAAATCTTTCGGTTTGATCATATCAATCATGTCAATAACTCACATGGAGAAGGGCCAAGAGGAAGTCAAGACATTCAATGGAGTCGGAGGAACATGGATTTTGTCACCAAATATTTGACATTTGTGACATCTTTTGACGAAGTTGTAATAGTCGACCTCCATGGTTGTCCAATAATAACCATCATGGAGGATCTTTTTAGCCATGGCAGGCCCCTTAACATGCACACCTTCATAACCCTCATAGATATACCTTATAACTGTGCTTGCTTCATGTCTATCCATGCATCTGAGCAACACGGAATCTTAATTCCTCTTGTACAACACATCCCCATTCCAGAAGAAGTTAGCAGAAAATCTTCTCAAAGCCTTCTTATCAGTGATAGATGCTTTCTCAGGATACTCTTGTTTTTTTAGATATCTCTTGATGTCATAGAATAAATACTTATCGTCAGATTCAAGCTCTATTGCTAGACAGTGCACTGGTTCATCCAAGTGGTCAATACAGATGGTAGGTGCTTCATTCTTCCACCTGACTTTAAACATCGATGCCATAATAGCTAGAGTATCGGCTAACTGATTCTCTTCCCCTGGGATATAATGAAAAGTGATTTCATCAAAATCAGGAATCAACTTCACCACGTATTCTCTGTACATAATCAAATTCTTATCCCGAGTTTCCCAATCTCCTTGAACTTGACTAATCACTAAAGCAGAGTCTTCATACACCTTAAGAATCTTGATTCTTAAGTCAATAGTTGCTTCAATACCGTAGATACATGCCTCATATTATGCCATGTTGTTGGTGCAATCAAAGCATAATCTAGGGGTGAACAGAATGTGAAAACTAGACAGAGATGTGATAATTGCTCATATCCCATGACCTTTTGCATTGGAGGCATCGTCGAACACCAGCGTCTATCGCGATCCTGGTTCGGGTGCTTCGTCAGGGCATGTGATATTACAATCTCCAACGAACATGATGTCCTCATCAGGAAAGTCAAACTTCATCGGTTGATAACCCTCCATGGGTTAATGGGCAAGGTAGTTAGACAATATGCTCCCCTTAATATCTTTTAGTGTTACATATTTGATGTCATACTTAGTTAACATCATTTGCCACCAGGCAATCCTTCCACTGACAACGGGCTTTTAAAAAATGTACTTTATTTGATCCATTTTGGATATCAACAAATTTGTATGGAAAATCATATACTATTTTAGGTGTTGATCTGCTCAAGCTAAAGCACAACAAGTTTTCTCCAAAAGTGAGTATATAGTCTCACACTCAATGAACTTCTTGCTCAAGTAATATATTCCATGCTCTTTTCGGCCGGTGTCATTATGTTGACCCAATACACATCTCATTGATTCATCTAACACGGCACGATACATGAATAGTGGCCTACCAAAAATAGGTGGTTTTAGGATCAGTGGTTCTTGCAAGTACTGCTTTATTTTGTCAAATGCCTCTTGACAATCATTATTCCACACAATCACTTGATTATTTCTTAACAATTTGAAAATTGGTTCATAGGTAGCCGTCAAATGAGAGATGAACCTTGAAATGTAGTTAAATCGTCCAAGGAAACCCCAGACTTCTTTTTCTATTTTAGGAGCTGACGTGTCTTGAATGGATCTGACTTTATTAGGATCAACCTCAATACCCCTCTGACTCACAATAAACCCCAACATCTTGTCGGATTGGACCCCAAAGGTGCACTTTGCAGGATTCAATCTTAGCCGGAGTTTGGAAAATAGCTTTCTTAACTGGTCAAAATGGTCATATTCAGTCTTGAATTTGGAAATCTTGTCAACATAAACCTCAATCTCTTTGTAGATCATGTCATGAAAGAGAGTCATCTTAGCACGCCGATATGTTGCCCATGCATGCTTCAAACCAAATGGCATGACTTCCTAGCAGTAGATTCCCCAAGGTGTAATGAAAGTTGTCTTCTCCATATCATTTGGAGTCATCTTTATTTTATTATACCCTGAAAACCCATCCACGAAGGAAAAGACTAAGTGTTGAGTAGTGTTGTCTACCAGAACATCAATATGAGGCAAAAGAAAATCATCATTCGGACTCACTTTGTGAAGATATCGGTAATTCACACACATTCTAACCTTCCCATCTTTCTTCGGAACCGAAACGACGTTAGCAACCCACTGAGGATATTCAACAATGGCTAATAATCCAACATCAAACTGATTTTTAACCTCTTCTCTAATCTTCAGTGTCATGTCGGGTATGGTTCTACGAAGCTTCTGTTTAACTGGAGGACATTCAGGTTTAACTATAAGCGGTGTTCAACAATATTGGTATCCAACCCAGGCATCTCTTGATAAGACCAGGTGAAGACATCAACATATTCATGAGGTAGCTTGACCAACTCACAGTGTACATGCTCGGAGAGGGATGCCCCTATTTTGACTTCTCTTCTAACTTCATCGGAACCCAGATTGATCACTTCTATCGACTCTTTGTGTGGCTGAATCTCTTTCTCTTTGTGCTCAAGAAGCCTTGCAAGTTCAGCCGGTACTTCACAATATTCCTCATCACCGTCTTCGACATGGTTAATCGGAAATCCATATTTACAATGGACTTCATCCAAGTTGTTTTCAGTGGAATTATTTGATCTGCATACCTATAAACTTATTTTAGAATGAGCTTTTTTCAAAAAAAATGTAAAAGAAAAATGAACTTTTGCCATTTTATTTTAGTGAAAAAGTAAAAACAACAGAAATAAAACAGATCTTGATTTTGAATGTAAAAATTGTCTTTCATTGATTTCATAATGTGTCTAAAATAATGGAAACCATTACAAGCTATCCACATGCCTCGGGCAAGGGCAATGGATGAGAAAAACCAAATTCATTACATCTTTTCTGAAAAGACCACACGGACTACAGTAGAGGTCCAGTTGTCTATCTTGAATCCAGGAGAACACTTACAGACGAAACCGGAGACTGCTGGCTTGCTAGAGCTTGCATCATCTACCACTACTATTGAAAGATCATACTGGTAGCCGGCATGGATAAACCGAACTGGATTGAACTTCTTACGCCCCTGGTGTTGGTGTAAGCCCTAGAGGCCAATACTTTTGGTACTTGTATCGAATTATTTATTAATAATAAAAGACTTTTTTGTTTATTATGTTTGCTAAATAAAGTACCTAGAATAGATAGTCCGTTTAACGTATCAAGTATGGCTTAATCATGAGATTCCATTAAACATAAGGACATTATTCTTAAAGTATTTGTAGTCGAGCTTTGTTGTGAAGTGGGATAATATTAAAGCATTAAGACTATTATGTATATAGATGGATGATCACATCTCATGGATCACGGATAAGGAGTTATCAAGTCTTAAACATAGGTATGAATATTAGGAATAATATTTATATTGGATTGACCTGCTATGATAATACCATATAGAATGTTATGCAAAGTGTCATAAGTTATTCTCATGGTGATAGTGGTGTATACCACCCTTCGACATGAAACCACTATGGACCTTAGATGTAGAGTCGAGTGCTTTATTGCTGATCAAATGTTGTCCATAACTGGATGACCATAAAGACAGTTGATGGGTACTCCACGAAACATGCTGAGGGATATGAATGACCTAGGTGGAATTTGCCCATCTTGCGTAACAGGATAAATGTCTACGGGCCCAAGATTGAACTGGACAAGGATGACACGGTCTATGCCTTGTGTTTTCAATATAGACATATGGGAAAAAGAGTAATTATACACATAAGTATTATCACAAAAGGATTTGCCAGATCACATGACATTTTCGTGTCTTGTGTAGCAGTGATGTGTTGCTAGATACCGCTCACTGTTTATTATGTTAAATACGTGATTTAATATGATTGATAATGTCATGAAAACCTACAGGGTCACACACAAAAGGACGGATTGATAAAAGATAAAGTAAATAAGGAACACCGTAAGGTACGGTGCACTTAAGTGAATTATAGAACATCGTAAGGTACGATATACTTAAGTAGAATATGAAATATGGTAAGGTACCACGCGCTTAAGTGATTTTGGCATCTCATAAGATATGGGCCACATACACTTAAGTGATATTTTTAGCTTGCAACCCACACAAGTGGTTCTATAAATAGAACCCTTATGCAAAAGCATTTGTGCAGTTGAAATTTCGTTTCTCTCTCTCTCTCACACACTCAAAGCCTTCATTTGTAGCAGCTAGCACTGATATTGAAGGAATTTGTTCATGTGGAATGAGTAGAGGGTTGTCACCATTTAACATTCGTGATCACTCCTTATATCTGCATCAAAGGTTTCAATCGATATAAGAGGTAACGATTCTATCACTGATCATGCCCATTCGTAAGGATCATTAAAGGAGAAATTTTTTAATTTCCGCTGCATTTTGGATCGCTATTCTCCTTCACCTGGAACTTGGATGACGAGAATCAGGATGGTAACCAAGACCAAAGCGGTCGTGCTTTTCAGCTACTTTCACAATATGACCCCAACCGGAGAGAGGGTCTTTCTCAAGAGTCTCTTAGCATTCTTTGTCGAGGATAACACCACAACTGTTGACTGGCTTTGATTAATGGAAGCAGAGATGACATCCTCGAAATCTAAACAGTGGAAAGGAACCTTAGTTATCCCTTCCTCTATCTCAACATATTGAAAGGATGACAACTCACTAATCATAAAATCCTCCTTACCACAGATGATTATGAGCTTGTCTCCAACCATGAACTTCAATTTCTGATGTAAAGTGGAGGTTACTGCATCGACAACATGAATCCACGACCTCCTCGATAAGAATTTGTAATCAGGATGAATGTTCATAACTTGAAAAGTGATAATGAATTGGTGAGGACCCACACATATTGGAAAATCCACCTCTCCAATGACTTCCCTCCTTGATCCATCAAAATCTCGCACAATCAGTACACTAGCCTGCATCTCTGGTCCTTCAAACTGAAATTCACTCAATGTGCTATTCGGAAACACATTGATTAAAGAGCATGTATCAACCAGGACCCTATAGACCAAGGTATTTGCACAAGTAATAGAGAAGTGTAAAGCCTTGTTGTGGTTCTTGTCATACCCTCAAAATTTTCGCTACCCTATATCATCTTCTTAAAACCCGATTCATAAACATACATTCCAAAAACAACATCTCATATGCATTGACACTTAATGATTCACAATAGCTCCCAAACTCAAAGCATGTGATTTATCTGCAAAGCCCCAAGAGCCTTTGATCATGTAGAGGTGTGCCCATGCCACCCCACCTCTAATCTCATACTCAAGCATCCCAAAAAGCTTGGAGGACCACTCAAGGCATATCACTCATTCCCTAAGTCCAAATTGGGTGGTGAGTCCCCTTTGAAGAAGCTTTAAGACTCATCTGGTCACCCAAGGACCAAACCCTAGCTCTTGATCCTCCTTTGGCTTGTACAAGTCTTGATTATTCATGGATATCGGCTATGCCATTGATAATCCCTCAAATCCAAAGATTGTTCATGCCTCACGACCTTTAAACATCTCAATTAGACCTCTACACCACAAACCCCAGTGCATCTTAGCTTGGTTCTTGCTGAAACCCGAGGCTTAAGAAACCCTAGTTTAAGGATCCTTTTATCATTGATCTTGCTCATTTTTTGCCATCCAATCACCCTACGACTCATTCAACATCATTTCATTCCCATTACAATCAAAATCAACCATTTAAACATACATCCAATCCATGTTACAAGTAGTTGGTTCATACTTGATTTTTCAACTTTCAATGACTTGATTCACCCACCAATTTGACCTAAAATCATTCCACAAAGGTCCAAAATTCATTTACCATCATGATATAATCATATTAACTTAAAACATCCATCATTATGGATTGTAAAGCAAGAAATCACAAAAACCCTAAAACTAGGTCATGTTAGTTGGTCACATTTTGGCAAGAATGTCCAATGAGAAGTTCTAAAGACCATAAATTCTTCATTTTTCAATCTTTTTAAATTACCCTTCGAGCAAAATGTCCTAAATAACTTCCTCTCCAATTTTGTTTCAAGGTCCAAGACTTAATTCATTGAGGAAGGGGTTCAATTTTGCTATTGGCCAAACTCGTCCAACATGCCTACCATGCCCTAAAATCATGTCATGACCCCTACTTTGACACATTGCCATTTCCAAACCACAAGCCCTTTTGACCTGGTTCTTTTTCATTCAATCAAGTTCATAGCAAAGAATAAATGGCCCAAAATTGAAGCAAAGTACACAAGCCAATTTCATTTGGCCATGGTTCAAACTTTGATGATCATCCTGATTGGCAAACTAGACATGTCAAGTCAGAATTTGCATTTCCAGTCACCAAGCCCATAAAACACTTTGATTTGATCCCAATGGTCCCCAAACATATTACATATAATAGTATGGTATAATTGGAAGTCAACTTGGTATCCAAAACATCTCAAATTGCAAAACTCAACCCCATGTGATTTTTTAGAAATTCCCCAAAATAACTAAACTCCAAATGTACAGCAGTCCATTTCATTGCCCTTGTTTGGTCTTGTTTTATGCTAAGGACTAAAACCATTTGGTTGGTGAAGTAAACCAGCTCAAAACATGCCAATTCGAATCCCCAAAAATCCATCCACAAGCATGCTTCAGACCACATGTCTTTTCTGAGCAAACCTCTCCCTTTCTCCCTCCAAACCACTCCATCACCTTCCTTATAAATAGAGGAAGGTGTCCCCTTCATTCTCCAAGCTTTTCAAGCCATAAAACCTCTGCTGCAAAACCGAGTTTCTTCCCTAAAAACAGAGTTGCACTTTTCAAGTTCTAAGTCACTTTAGTTCAAACCAAGCACCCAAAATCCATCCCTTAACCTCATTTAAACTTTCTGAAACACTAACTCACCTTGCAAACATCTCCCATGAGCTATCCACTATCATCTGAGCTCCACTTTGAAACCAATCCCGACCAGGTAGTTCCACTCATCTCCTTCACTAAAACAAGTTACCCTCTTGCTCGAAATCATTCAATAATCATTAGCCCTAACCCTAACCTTATAACTTTGATTGTCCCTTATTTATAATTTAATTTTTATTTTAGGTTATATGTGTTCATTAGAATCGTGGTAAAATACTCCCCACTCAGAGCCAATCAATGGCTAATGAGCGGGGAGAATGTTTTGTTGTTGATCATGCAAGCTACCTTGATGCTTGAATTTGATTAAAAACTCGTGTTTTTGAGTTTTGATTCTGAGTGGTTGTAGGTTAAAGATGATGACCGTTGCGTGCGTTTGAATTTGAAAAATAGTGTTGTCACAATCTGATTAGTTCTCCTACGCGTGAAGTCCATTTATCTATTGTTTTTCTTATTTATTCATGTAAGCGTGCTTTATTATCACAACCGGGCATTTGGCCCAGTGGGCGAGGGGTCAATCCCCTCATTACCCCAAGGTCAGTCAGGGGTTCGACCCCAACGTGTGCACCCTGACCACATTTTCCCACCTTTGAGTTATTTTATTTATTTATTTTTCATGTTTTATTATCCTTTTGTTTTTATTTTTTAACCCCTCCTTTTTTATTATTTTGCAAAAATGTTGAACACAAACCCCCTTTATTTTCCCATCTAGAATTTAATGGTGATTTGTTTTATTTCATTTGGATTATTTTTGATGGAGATTTGAAGTCTTGAAGTTAAGGGCCAATGAAATCTACCTTTTGTCATGATGTTGGTTTGGTTAGGGTTGATTGAACCTTCCTTGTTTTAAACCTACTAATGGATGATCAAATGTTCATCCATGGTACTTTGAATCATGGATAGGTTACCCCTGCACCAACTAACTTGGGTCATTTGACATGTAGATGAGGCCTATTGTTACATATGTTAACTTATGGATTCATCTTATACATTATTGCTTCTTTTGATTATACTAACCTACTAACCCCACCATATTCTTTGGATTATCATATTGAATTGTTCACACCAACCCTCTAACTTTTTAATATTATCTTGTTAATATAACCTTTTTAACCTAATAACTTAACTTAAAACTTTCAACTATGGGTTGTATAGTTTTCCTTTTGTCAATCTATTGATAGACGAACTTGAGGTTGAACAACTTTCTTTGTTGCAAATCTATGGTAAGTTGGTCCATTGATCATCTTCCATACTTTACATCAATTATAAGTTATCCCTTGATGCGCCATATTTTGAATCTATTGACCTAAAGATAGATAATCCCCTAATGTTGGTTCACTTGTTCATAACCATAACTTTACTTTACTTTGATTACTACTAACTTTGTTATTGTTATCATTGTTATTATATCATTATCATTTACTTTTATTGTCATTTACATTCAAGTATTCATCGTCATTGTATAAACTTCATCATACATATTTATTTAATGTCATTTGTTATTATTACATCAAAAATAACCAAAACATGATAAAATTAAAAGACCAAAAATAAGTCATGACACTTAATTAACTTAGACTTAGAGGATCCCATTTAAGATCTTTTCGTGGAGCCTTTTCATTTACTCTTTTGTGACACTTTGTTTCAAACATTTGGGTTTCATCTGTACTTACATTCCGATTGTAAGAATGGCATCATGGCACCACCTTAGGGGGACATGTTTGTAAGACCATTATCCTTTTGTTTAGCATAGGTCACTTTTGCACGCACAAAGGCTTTCTCTTGAGCTATCTTACAATGAGCTCATTTACCTTTCATGTTGCTTACTTTACATTCATGTTGCATAAGTCACATTTCTCAATCAAATGAACAAACCCTTGATTCAACGTCAAGCGGCTTTTTCTTAATCAAAATCAAAATGCTTAATAACTATGATTAGTATTGTGTGCCACGAGCCTGAAATGGTGGAGAATGAGTGAGAATGGAGCATTCCTACCCTCACTCTGATTATTTTGGATGCAAGACGCTTGACTTATTGTCTAGAATATTCACCTCTTCCCCTAGACTTTAGTGTGATCTAATCACAAACACTTTTTTTCATAAACCCTTATTTAAGGTAAAATCACCATAACCCATCAAACCTAACTTTTGTGCCTTAGGGCATCAACCCGAAAAACCTTTTTCTCAAAGGTAAAACCAATCAAAATACACAAACATTTTCTACTCCGAACTACAGAGCTCTAATTCTTCATCCCCGAATGAGTGATACGTAGGCACAAGGGCCACAATCCTTGGCGAACATTATAATAAAACCAAAACCTCTCTTTCACACATCCTTTTAAAAAATAAACAAATAAACGAGATAAATTCCCACGTACGTAAAATTAACCCTAATGGGTCCCATGGAGTGCCATGGATGTGAGGGGTGCTAATACATTCCCCTTGCGTAATTGACTTCCGAACCCAAACTTCGGTTACGAGACCGATACCCTATCCTTTCTAGCGCTTCTTGTGCGCTTATCTTATTGAGGGTTTTATCGAATATTTCCATTCGCCTATCCGGTAGAGGCACATAAATAAAATTGGGTGGTGATTATTTTGTTTTGCCTTCTTTCTCTCTTTAAAGGTGGGCATTATTTTGTTCAGTCCGTCCAGTCTCCTCGTTAATACGAAACCCCAGTGGAAACATTTGTGCCCATTGGCTGTCAATTCTACTTCATTAAAATCCAAGTACCAACTTGCAGTGATATTAGCCACTACATCATTAAATTGATCAACCGTAATGTCTTGCATCATGTTGGCAATATTAAGAACTTTCAGTAGAGCCTTGCAGTGAGCCTCTGAATTGGGTAGCAATGACAAGATTGAAATCTTGGGAGGAGTTTGACCCAACTGGTCAACAATCTTAAAATCACTCTTCTTAATCAGCTTAAGAAACTCTTGTCCCTCTTCTGCAGTAAGCTTTTCAACCTGTTCTTGTTCTTTAACTACTTCTTTGCCCTTAGAAGTGGCTACTTAAGCTGTGCTACTGAAAGTTCCCTTTGACATGAAGGAGCTAGGCGTATCAACTAGAATAGTAGGAAAAACCACATATGCCCCTTCCCGAGGAGGAAGAGGAGTAGTAACCACCACTAGTGCTTGAATAACTTTAAGAGTATACTTCGGCGTGAACACTCGACCACTTTGGGTTATTCCACATGTACCTGCTATGTTGATAATCTCAACATCGGAAAACTGGAACTCTTTTCCACCAATAGAGATAGTTACATCATATTTCCAGGGTGCCGCCTTGGAATCTTGGTAAGAAAAAGGAGAGGGAACGCGGATTTTGATGGATTGTATTTTCTTCATTGGAGCCTCAATCTTCTTTTTACGGTACACGGTCTCGATTGACTCAATGACAAAAACTTCTTCCATGGTTCTAGCTCTTGCAAATTGTAAGATTCCCTGATTCATCAACTCTTGGACACAACCCTTGAGTTCTTCAAACTTATCTGGATCGGTCTTGCATATACCATAGTTGTCATGAATATCAACTAAAACACCATGTTTATCTATGTTTGTTGAGATAACAGATAATGGAGTCTTCAAATCACCCACTAGACTGACCACTTTTCTTTCCTCTTCTTCAAGGATTGCATTAAATGTCAAACTGCAACAAATTATTCTTCACACTTGGCTTCTCCATAGTGAAGGACAAAATATATTGATCAATAAGTTCTTGCACTTTGTTCTTGAACACAATATAATCTTTAGTTGAATGCCGAATATAACCTGCATGGAAAGCACATGACATATTAGGGTTGTGTTTTGGATTATAAGGGAACACTTTCGATGGAATCTCTTTAGGAACAATGACTCATACATGCACCAAGTACGACATTGATTTTGATTCTGATTCTGACCTTGATTATGGTGATTCTGATTTCTATTCTTCTGATATTGTTTTTAGGGAGATTTCCCATGAGGAGGTTGTTGTTGTAGAGCCTGGGGAGGCTGTTGGAACTACGGATGATATTAGAAAGGTTGTTCTTGGAATTGAGCACTGGCTACATATGGATAAAGAAAGTACATTGTAGGGGCCATAGGAGCTTGGTATTTAGGAACACTTGTCGTTACAACATTTCTTTCTCCTTCCTTCTTCTTTGCATAACCACTTGGAGGCTTCCTCGTTGCAAATTGTTGATTACTATTACCACTGGTGATCTTTCCTAACTTGAGCCCACTTTCTACTCTTTCTAAAATCACGACTATATGGGCAAAGTTAGAAGATGAACTACCAACCATCTTTTCATAGTGCAAACCCTAGAGAGTTCCCATAAAGATATCCACCAATTATGTATAAGATAAAGAAGGTCTGACTCTTGAATCCATTTCACGCCACCTTTGCATGTATTCCTTGAATGTGTCATTAGACCTTTGTGACTGATTTTGTAGTTGAAATCTTGTAGGAGTCATATCTATATTATACTTGTACTGATTCAAGAATGCCTCAGATAAATCTTTTCATGTCCTTATCTTCCCTGGTTCCAAATTCATGTACCAATTCAATGATGCCCCAGATAGGTTGTTTTGGAAGCAGTGGATAAGTAAATCATCATTCTCAATATTATAAGCCATCTTCCTGCAGTACATGGTGATGTGACTGCGAGGACAACTCAAACCTTTGTACTTGGGCAAGTCCAATACCTTGAATTTCTGCGGGAGCATAACATTCGGCACTAAGCACAACTCTCTAGCATTCAAACCATGAGCAGAGAAACCTTTAATAGCACATATTCTTTCCTCTAAAAGTTAATAATATACAGGCCTTGGTTGATTGAACCCCGAGACTCTTTGAGTGGAAACCCTTGGAGGAGGTTGAGCAACATTCTGAGCAGGTGGTAGTTGCGGTATAAACTATAGGTACATCTGATATAACAAAGCAGGGTTAAAAGTCTAAGCAACTGGAGTGCCCTTTTGAGAAAATTGTCCCATAGGTTGCACATTAGGAGCAAGTGGTGCCCTAGAATGAGCATACTGAAACACATCAACAAACTCATAAGGATTCAGCTGAGCCGGTTGAGCAGGAATCGGGAAAGTGATATGAGGGCCCCTGTACTCAGGCTATTGGTCCTCAACATTGTCATCATTCATAGTAGGCTGGTGAGTCTCTTCAGTTTCAACCCCTTGAACGGAGAAACGATTTGGCATCTCCCATGGGAAGGCAACAGAATACCCATTGGAAGAGGGAGCAACAAAGGGATGATACGACATGAAAGGATTCCCACTAGAAAACCATGGAGTGTAGTTATGATATATTCCCCACGGGTAGGCAACATAAAACTTACTAGGGCCAGTTGGAAAGAAGGGTTGGCTTACAATAATAGGTTGAACAATAGTGTCAATGGGATCCATCATAATAAGAGCGGTGTCAGCAACAGTAGTTACAACAGTAGCGTTGGTCAAGTTGACAATGGTGGCATTGTCTCTCGGAGCATGGAAATGTTCCAGGATGGTACCCATCTATCCTTGAAGTTGATCTAAGGCCTCCCTGGTTGCAGCATTCTCTTGTTCGTATTCAGCCATGATTCTTTGTTTGTTGGATCTGGTAAAGTATCTAGTCGTCGTCTTTCTTGAGAGGATGAAGACGGACGTAAGCATTTTGTGTTTTGTTTTTCGGATAAGAGATGCATGCATGAATTAATGATATGTATGTAAAAAATGATTCTTTTTCTTTTAGGGAAATCATCAATTGTTATGCAGATGGTAGCCATACAATTGCGGGAAATAAACCATAAAACTTCTCTTTTATTGAATCTTTTTAAAAACTGAAAGGTACCATTGATTACAACTCGAGATTCCGCTCAATGAGCTATAAGAATATTGGCCCTAGTTCTACTTACAAGAAGTAAAGAGACGTCAGCTAGACGAGGCATGCTATATACTATAATTAGGTCTACCCAAAAGATCCTGCAGTAATGCCTCTTTCTGATCCAGAAGAACTTGAAGGTGACAGTTATGTCTCTCACAATGAGTATCTTCTTGCTTGAGTTGATTGGTTTCTTCTAGGTTCTTGTGCGCTTGGTCTTTCATCCATATGATTTCTTCAAACCTCTTATCAAGTTCAATCTGGTGCTGAGACAAAGAAACCTCCAACCGCTTAGCGCAAATCTTTTCTTCTTTCAACTCATTTTTGCCATCTTCCAACTGGTCTTAGAGTTTCTTAAGCTGGTCTTGGCGACTGATATCCATCTTGCATGCTTGGTACCGTGCATCTACGAGCTATTAATTCTTGGTGGCTAGGCTGTCAAAAGTCCCCTTCAAAGGCTTGACCCCATCATAGTCACGTCAATACGAAACAATATCATCAACATCCAAATACATCAGCCTCTAAGACCATTTTAATGCTCCAATGTATACAACAAAAGATCCTCTTTTGGAAAGTGAGTCAGAACCCACTTGTAAAGCAAAGTAATACAACAATTAAACGTCCCACCTCTTTTCTGGTTTATCCAATGGAAAGAAAATAATACATCGGCTAAGAGAGTGGGCACCGAGTTTCTGGAGTCAAAAGTAGTAACAACGGCTTTGCCGATGAATCCTTCAATGTTCAGAAAGAGTACCAAACCATAAATAAGGAGAGAAAATACAGCATAGAAGGCATCCTAGCTTCTACTATTAGCAAACAAGGTGGCCTTCTAGAAAAGGAACTTCGGAGGAAAACCTTTGACATTACCCTTAGCAAAAAGATTAGACTTAATCACATCCTTATTGAGATGAAGAGCTTGAGAAATCATAGCAACCTCTGGAAAACCATCAGTACACATATAGGGAACCTGATCTCTGACTGGAATACGAATGATGTGAGCAAACTCCTCTAGAGTATGAGCCAAAAGAAAATCCTGAAACATGAAGCAGTACAGGGTAGGGTCGTAGAACTGAGCAAAAGTGAGAATCAACCCTGGATCTACCTTGGTCAACAAAACACCCAACAAATTTTTGTAGTCCTTCTTGAAGATATCACCTTGCTCACCAATCAAAAGGGAACCATGCTTCTCTAGCTCATCGAACTTAGACTCTCTGAGTTTGTACTGATATGTGTTTCTTCGGTCAGATTTCAACATTACTATATGAACTACGTTAGGTGACAAACTGATGATTTCCTGAAAATGGACATGCTAAAAATTAATTTTAATATGATGTAATGATAATGCAAGCATCATGGATTCAAATATTTTGGATAGACTGCAAATACTACTCTACATAGGTTCAAAAGTCCGATATTACACGAGAATAAAGGTATGTAGGGTCATAGTTTCCTGCAAAAACCCAATATCCCCTCACAAGTATGTACTATTCTTCAAAAGGAAGTTCCTAAAAGGTCCATAGAGTCATGGATCCAAATTAACATACCATTACCTAAGATAAATGACTCGTCGAACAATGATGCTCCCAAAAGGATCTACTATAGGTGTGATGTCTCGTGTCGACCATGAACTTGGATAAAGATGAAAATGGTAAGGATGTTGACGTCAAAAGGTATAGAGGTATGATCGGATCACTCTTATATCTAACTGTATATATGCCTGACATTATATTTAATGTATGCATATGCGCTCAATATTATTCTACTCCTAAGGAATGATATTTAAAATTTATAAAGCGCATCCTTAGATACCTTCATGGTACATCTAAGTATGGGCTTTGGTTTTCCAAAGGTAGCAATTGTAGTTTGGTTGGTTACTCCGATTCCGATTTTGCTGGTTATAAATCGATAGGAAAAGTACTAGTGGAACTTGCCACACATTTTAAAACTCTTTAGTTAGTTGGCATAGCAAGAAGCAAGTCTTCGTTGCTTTGTCAACTGCCGAGGTGGAATACGTCACAATCGGTAGTTATTGTGCTCAAATTTATGGCTCAAACAACAACTACTTGACTTTGATATTAAACTTCAATGTATTTTGATAATGTGCGATAATACTAGTGCGATTAACCTAACCAAAAATCTAGTATTACACTCTCGTACTAAACATATTGAGATACGTCACCATTTCCTACGTGATCATGTTGAAAAAGGCGACGTCATTTTTGAACATGTTGATAGCAAAAATCAACTTGCCGATATTTTCACAAAACCTCTTGCGATTGAGCCATTTTTCATATTCGACGGGAATTGGGCATTCTTGATATCTCAAATCTTCCCTAAAATATTTTGTTGCATTCACTCTTTACATTTGTTTTAACCTTCATTTAAAAGTTTTCTTCATGTGAGTGCATCCTTCGTCTTTCATCCTATGAGGTAATATCGGTTCACTTATCTCTTTGTTCTTAAGTTTTTCATATAATATGTTGCTTATCTATGACTCTTGTATTTGTTTGGATGTTTATGTTCCAACATTATATGATATATTTGATGTATGATACATTTCATTTTTGTTCACTTCCAAATTTTCATTGATACCAATAAGTGTTTCAATCTATATGTTTATAGTGACTTCATGTTATTACTTCATCATCGTATGTATTTCATGCTAGTATATCTTCATGTTTGAAGCATTTTTGATGTTATTGGTGTTTGAGCATGTTATTTATTTACTCTTGCATGAAAAATGTTCTTTTTGATGAATTTTTCTAGGTCCACGGTGTATGCCTCGACTAAATATATCTTAGGTCGACCAAATGACTTCATTTTTCAAGTTTTTTTCTCTGTTCAGTATGTATCAATGCATAAAGTTTGAAGTCAATACATAAACAATATGTATTGACTCCAAAATTGTATGGGTCGATAAATAGCTTAAGTTTCTACCTTTTTAAACATTTTGTTCAGTATGTATCGACTCCAAATGTGTATGGGTCGATACATTCAAGATTTTTTTTGGACCTCTGAAGCCGACTCACTAGGTCCATGGGTCGACCCATGCGATACCTAGAGATTTTTTTCTCTCTTCACGCATTTTGATTCCTCTTAACTACTCATTTACTATTTTTTCAAACTTCTCATCATTTTCAAGTCAACATATGTTAACTTTTTCCCTTTCCTATAAAAACCTCTTAATCTCTACTTCCAAATCTTCATAAATTCTTATAATTTTTTTTCAAATATCACTTCTCTTCATCTAATTTCTTCTTCTTTGTGTAATTAGAATCAATTTCTCATAGGTTGGGTTAGTTAGGTTATCCTATATCACTTTAAATCTTGACATTTTCATTCACACATTTTGTCAAACACCTTGTGTGCATAACTTTAAATCCAAAATTCATGGCTCCAAAAGTGAACAAAGGAAAGAATGTTGCGGGCACATCCTCATCAACACCTTTCAGTGCTCTCTCACTTCTGCATCACACTTGTGTTATAGAATTTGAAAAATCCGTCAGAAATAGAATAATAGTAAAGCAACATGTTTATGATCATGCGGTTGCTACTAAGTTACACGTTCCATAGATTTTTAATCTTATGGAACATCAATACATTAACAATGTTTTGAAAGTCTCCACTAATTATAATGAAGACTTAATATGAGTCTTTTATGATGGGTTGCAATCAAGGGAATGTTCTTCATTTTGCTTTAAGATGGGAAAGAATTCCTACCACTTTACGTTAGATTTATGGAGAGAAGTGTTTGGTATTTATGTACTCTCTCATGAAGCAACTTTGTCTGATCATGCCTTTCATCGCAATTTCGATTTGAAAAGTTACCTAAAATCATGTCTTAAAGCACCAAGGCCTGAAGGAAACTTGGATAAATCATCAATGGGCTATTTGAAGAGAGATCCTCGTATTCTTCATTAGATTGTCACTTATGTGTTGCGTCCAAGGAAAGGGGGTCATTCTCGAATTGACCAAGCCAAGGTACATCTTATGTATATTCTTTAGAATAAATTTAAGATTAATTGGAAAAGCTATTGAGTCAAGGATGTTTGATGTTAGATATTGTAACAGAGGGTCCTCCTTGTGTTACTTTCGATGATTACATAGATTCTAAAGCACTTTCGTATTGGTGTGCCAAATCTTCAATACATCTCACCTGGTCAGACTCAAGAGTTTAACAAGAGTATAATGATACACATGGGTACAATTGGGATAATGATCTTAAGGTTTATTTCTATAAGATTAAGGGATCCGATAAGGTCATCTATAATTATGAGGATCCTACTGAATTTGGTACAATTAATGTTGAAGAATAACAGGTGGAAGAACAAGTTCACCATGTGGATACAAACATGGTTGATACTAATCTTGAGGACGATGAAGCATGGTTGCATGATGAAGAGCAACACGAAACCCGCAGGGGTAGGGTCAGTGGCAACAAAATTCCTAGACCCAACATGGCATGTCTTATGGACACAACTTTGATGTTGGCTTAAGTGGTGAAGAATCTTCTATTATCACCTTGCTGGAAAACATGAATGTTGAGCAACAAGAGCGCCACAAAGAGGAGTCACGTAGGTGTGACGTGTTTGAAGCTGCTCAAGAGGAGCACTTCAGATTGGTTCATGAACATATGCCTGCCCAGGACAACAATTTAACAACTTTTTTATGTATGCTACAGAGCAGTTCAATCAAATTCGCCAGGACATGGGATTCAACCATGATTCATTATGAAAATGAGAATCATCGTCACTATCAACAATTTTACAGGGAGATGTGTGATTTTTTTGATGCCGAATATGAAAATGATGGTGTCGCTTGGTACCGGGGTAGGATACCTGAAACTAGGGGTAACCGTGATCATAGAAATTAGTTGAGTTTCATTATGAACCAAGCCTCTTTTGCATGCATTTTTGTTTTCATGCTCGTGTGTTTTATTATTATGTTGTTATATTGTGACTTTCATATGACAAAATTTTTATGAATTTCATCTCTTTTGTCTGAGTTGATTATTTATTTATGTTTATGCTTTTTTCACCTTAACGTAATTTTATGTGAGTGCGTATTAACGATGAACAATTCATCTCTACAACACCTGAGTGTTATATATGTTGTTGTATATTTTTCATGACGCTTCTCACATTTTGTGGCATTGTCTCTTTTTGATGTTTTAAAAGGGGGAGAAGTACTTGCAAGACCAAGGTCTTAAGATGAAGATATTTAGGGGGAACTATGATCAAGACGACAAATGTTTCGTAAGTTTTGTCATCATAAAAAATGGAGAGTATGTGAGTGCACTATCCTCTTAATAAATGTTTTGAATGATGTCAAAATTAAGACACTTAGTATTTGTGTACATTGGATCTTATTCTCTATGTCTAAATGTGCATTTTCATATTATGACACTTAAAATCAGGTTAGATAGACTATTACAAGTCAAAATTATGATTTTTTCATGAAAAACAAGTATATGGGATAATACATCAAATTTATGGGTCAATACATACTGAAGGCGTTTTAAAATAAAAACTACTTCCTTAAATGTATGGATATATAAGTATTTGTGGATCGATACATAATACGTGTGGATCGACTCATCCTGGGTTGAAGTCGACTCCTACTGAAGATTTGGCCAAGCAAATGGCTCTGCCTTGTTTATATAGAATCCAAGGCTCTATGTGTCGACTCTCAGGCTCTATGTATTAACTCACACTTATTTGAAGTTAATACATTCTAAACTAATTTTTCTAAACTTGTAGTTTTTGCTAAAAAATAGTTTTATGTTATTTCTCTCTCTCTCTCTCTCTCTCTCTCTCTCTCACACACACACACACACACACACACACACACACACACACACACACACACACATATATATATATATATATATATATATATATATATATATATATATGCATTCATGCATCATTTTTCAACATTAAAACCAATAACATACAAAGAATCTTCTCATCATCTTCAATCTTATTCCATGCATACACACAATAATTACACATAATCATTCTTGTTGGGTATCGTCTAGATTAGATTGATAAGTTCCAATTTAGGATTATTTGTAATCAAATTGGATTGAGTATTCTTTGGGGGTTTCTTTGATAAAACCAATTAGGATTTTTCCTCCAAGATTAATGTTGATTTGGAAGTTTTTGTATAAGATTTCACAATGAGGATTCAACCGAGTGAAAGCTTTAAAGAACAAAGTTTTTTTCAAAGGAGTAGCGGTAACCGGAGGATCGACTTGGAAGTCTTGGGTCACTTGATCTTACTTAAGATCAAGGGGAGAGAAGAAGTTAGGATCAACATCAAATATAGGGTTTAGGGGTTTAGGGGTTTGAATTGATACATATTTCTATTCTATTTGGATTTGGAGGCAGATGTACCCATAGTGAGAATAATTGGGGAACTGCCTAGACAAATCTCTCTCTCTTTCTCTCTCTCTCTCTCTCTCTCTCTCTCTCTCTCTCTCTATCTATATATATATATATATATATATATATATATATATATATATATATATATATATATATATATATATATATATATATTATATATATATATATATATATATATATATATATATATATATATATATCACACATACACACATACACACACATACACACATACAGACACACACACGAACACACACATGCACTCTTTGTATTTTGATGATTCACTTACTATGCAATTTGATAAATTGATAATTGTGACTGTGTTGAAATAATTCAAACTATTTTTGTAAGATAATTGCAGTCTAAACAATTGCAATTGGTTTTTCATATCCACAACACAAAGTAAAATTAGCTTGGTGATTTTTGCACACAAAGTGTTTGATAGATTTTTTTAGTCAAATTTTGTTTTCCAATTCCTTAGAAATTGATTACAAAGTGTTAATTGTTCGAACATTATTTTATAAAACATATTTATTTGTTTCTCATCCTTATTGTACGTTTTGTTACAGTTTATACGCTTATCAGGTTCTTCCGATAATGGTTCGGGATAGACGACTTTTGATCCGGAATTTCTTTCGCTTGATATAGTAAATAATTTTTAAAACAAATTTTTAATCTAAGAAATTTTTATTGGCAATATATTCACTCCCCTCTAGATCGTTGTCCTTGTCTAACATCTGGCACATCGTTATCACCATCTAGACTACTCAATCTTGTTTGCTGAGAGTCTTCACCAGAAGACATTAGAATGTCATGATGAATTCTCATGGGTACAGGCCCGACTGGAGCCTCACGCATTTTTCCATCAGTATCTAGAACAGGTTTATCTGATACATACACCTTGTGACTGAACTTCAACACACCAGCTTCTGCTACACCAACCATCATATCATGTTGTTGGTCATTCACATATCTAAACACATGAGAAGAAATTATGTCATATCCTTTATTCTTCTGCAACTACTTCTTCTGAACTGCTGTAGGTTATTCAAAATTGGGATGACCTCTAGCCTGACCATCAACCTTCCCTTTAATGATCCAATATGCATGAGATAATTCATACTTTTAAGAAAGATGTGGAGATATTTTGTCTGACATATTGGTTGTTCTTCCCTCTTTAGACATAAAGACTTTATCAATCCTGAGGTCTTGCAAACCCCTGAAGCCTTTCTTATATATGTTCTTCTTCATAAGAACTTCTTTACCTTTGTTATTGACAAAATATCCAGACTTGTTGAAGTTCATATTCCTCATTTGATCACACAATTGGTTCATATTGGTAGATAATCCTTTTATCATTAGAATCTCTTCTTGATTGGAACTAACCACGTTCCCTGATCCCTTGATTCTTTCCTTTGCTCAATTTCCATGAGTTGACTTATCTTTAGCCATGCGCATGGTACTTTCACTATTAAAGTACCTATCTTTACTAGAGGAACTTATGTGTTTTGTGTGAGCTTGGTAGCCATTTGATATAGTATTGTATATCCACTTCTTCTTAGCATGGACTTCCTCGCGCCCTCTGATTTTTAACTTAAGACATTAAAAAAAATAGGGCCATGTATGTCCATATTTACCACAATGGTGACATATCATAGGTTGTTTCTTATTGTGATGGGGTGAAACATATTGAGTTCGATGTTGTGACATGTGATCCAACTTAAGAACCTTAGTCTTCTCTTCAGGAATAACAACCTTCATTGGGAGAATCTTCTTGTGTTTATCATTCATGTTCATCCTAACATTGATTCCCTTCACATCTCTAGAAAACTCACTAAACTGTATTTTTCATCAAATAAATTTGACCTACGAATCAAATTACTTTCATAATGAGACATGTGTTCTAGTTGGGAGTTTAATGGTGAAATCTCCTTCTCTATGCCTGTGATGGTTAAGGCAAGCTCATTTGTTTCCTCCTGAAGCACTCCTATGATTTTCTTCTGATTATCTATGGTTAAGCATGTCTCTTTCCATTTGGAGAATATGAGCCTGTATGAATCAAGATCTTCTTCTTTAGTACTAGATTCACCATCAGATTCACATTGACTAGAATAAGCCATTCTAATGTTGGCAGTTTCTTCCTCACTTTCAGAATCAGACCACGTGGTGGAAAGTCCATTTTTCTATTTCTTTAGAAAAGTAGGACATTCAACTTTAATGTGTCCAAATCATTCACACTCAAAGAACTGAGTACCCTTGTCATCATTGGGGTTGTCTTCAATCCTGTCATTGTTCTGGAGAGTGATGTCGGACCTTTTGTCTTGGACATTTGTCCTCAAATTTTTGTTTAGATATTTCAAGGAATTTTTGAACCTTTTACTCATGAGAACTATATCATCTTGCAAGTTCTCTTACATGTCCCCTTGAGTTTCTTTAGTATTGGAAATAAAGACTACCCATTTTTTCTTCTTTTCATAACTTTCATTGATGGATATCTCAAAGGTTTATAGGGAACCAATGAGTTCATAAAACTTTATACTACTCAAGTCCTGAGCTTATTCAATAGCAGTAACTTTCATATCAAACCTCTTAGGTAATGATCTGAGAATTTTTCTGGCAGGCTTTTCTTCAGACATATTTTCACCTAAGGCAAAGGATGTGTTGGCTATATCACACAATATGATGTGGAAATCACATATTGACTCTTCTTCGTCCATCCTCAAATTCTCAAACTTAGTGGTAAGAAGTTGCAACCTTGACATACATACTTTGGATGTGCATTAATGCACAATTTTGAGAACCTCCCGAGCTTCCTTAGCTTCTGAACATATATTTATCAATATGAACATGTTCTTGTACACACCATTGAAGATAACATTCAAAGCCTTGGAGTTTCCAAGAGCTTCCTCATCTTCAACATCATTCTATTCGGCTTTTGGTTTTAAGCTCGTAGTTTCATCTTCATAAGTGATAATTGGATGTTTCCATCCTTTTCTCATAGTTTTCCATGCTTTGTTGCCCATGGATTTGAGAAAGACCACCGTCATTGCCTTCCAATAATCACAATTGGTGCCATTTAAGACAAATGTTTTGTTGACTGATTCTCCATCTTTAATTGTCTCTACTTACCTCCGTAAGTGTAAAACCACCACTCCTTGATAATCAAGTTCAAGCAAATTTGAAGTTCGACAAATCCAACACATCTTTAAAAAATACCTCTGTAATGAATTGAGGCTGTGTCTCCTACCATAAAAAAATTACAATCTCATGATTGTGAATCCCAAGACTGTCTGGACACCTATTTTCTTCTCTGTAAATATGGGTATAAGCCCTATTAACCTAAAGACTTCAAAAATTAAACCATTTGTCACGAAGATCCCAAGGTCTGGGTTACTCCTTCATTATACATTGCAGTGCAATTTAAGAGTTTGTTTATATCTAAACATTCAACCAGCCTCGCATATTAGCCTCCTCTATGACTATCATAATTGAATTAAATTCCGCTTTGAGAATATTTTGCACCCCAAAATTGACCTCAAAGACACCATGGAAATCCCCTTAGTGATTCTGAAATTAAGCAAAATACAAAGAAGCATTTTGCATAAAATCAAGTGAAATATCAAAACTAGTGTTGCACATAAGAAAATATCAACTGCAGCTAATGGATATTGTGTTCCTTCTAATGTTATAAATAATGGAAAATTTAATCAAAAAACAAATAATGGAAACTCTGTTAACATGGTCAATGGTGATTGTATAAACCAAGACGGATTAAAATCATTTATGACTAATCCTATAACACATATTTGAATACAAGAGATTTTAATATACACATATTTGAATACAAGGGATTTTAATATACAACAAGTTCACTCATTGATGGAATATCCAAAACAAATTAAAGACAACAAATTTGAGCATATAAGTAGTCGTCAGTCATTCCCAAAGGATATATTATAGTCTATGTTAATACAATTTTAATAACAAAAATAACATTCATTCATATGATACATGAACACTCAAGAATAATTGAAATCCATTAACTAATTTAATACCTAAAAACATTTTGAGTTGTTTTAAGCCAACTCCGAGACATAACTTTAGAACGTATATTGATAGTCTCTAATACTAAAAAAACAACTTGTGATTATGGACTCCAACACGTTTTTTTTTTAATTTTTTGAGTTTGAGGAAGAAGATAAAGAATAATATTCAAACCTCACACATTATTTTTAGTAAGAGATTTTTCCTTTTCTAAATCAATCATAAATGTTGGTCTAAGCCACATGACATTCTACGTCATTGTCACATAATCTTATTGATTGACCGTGACTAACATAACAGACGAGGAAGACTAACATAGTTCAATTTGTATAATTAATGGATTCAAATAATCTTTTTTTAACTTAAGAAAACAAAATGAATCATGAGTACGAGATACAAGACAAAAAAAATGATATTAAGCCTTGAAAATGACATAGTAACATTTTTTGACAAAAAAAACGAAAGCGGGACCAAAATTGGTTAAAAATAAAACATAAGACTAATTTCGTAAATGGACTAAAATAGAGGGACCAAAATTGTAATTTAGTCTAATTGATACTAGTTGCATAATTTGTTGTGTTGTTGTGGTGGGTGTGGGAAGGCGAAAATTTTTCATCACTTTTTTTGAATTTTGAGTTTTTCGGGAAGGTACGAGTGAGATTCTTCAATAGATAGAAATATCTTTTGTCTTGCATAATTTTGTCTTAATTCATAATAGTCGTTTTTGTAATATTTTAGGGAAAGCATGAAGATGATAGTTGATATGCATGTGACGTGTAATTGAAGTATTTGAAAAGGAAAAAATAATCAAATATTCAGTTAAAGGGAATCGTCTATAGGCAAATTATAGATAAAATTAAACTTTAATATTAGTGATTGGTTCAGGCAAAAGAAACTCTAAATCAATGTTCAAACTCAACCTTTGGTGTCGTAATCTTTTGAGTTGTCTTGACTTGTGTAATTGTTATGAGCATTGCTTCAACATTATTGGTGGTTTCAAGCGAAAAACTCTAAGTCAACGTTCAAACTTGATCTTAGGTGTCATAATCTTTTGAGTTGTCTTGACTTATGTAATCGCTTCATCTTATTTAATGTAACTTCTTTAATTTGACTTTATGAAACGTGTTTTCTTGAACAAAATTATTATTTTTTAATTTAAATATTATATATTACAACGCATTTATATGTATTATATCTTTAATTTTTTTAAATACTACTTTCATCACTTTTAATTCAATATTTTCTTCTAATTTATATTTGTGATAATAGAAATACACTACTACTTAATATTAAGAGCACTTTTAATAAAAATAATATATTATTGCAGATATTATTTTTCATTTACACAGATTTCTTATTATAAATATCATATTCAAATAAATCATTTATTAAGGACATATAATTCAATATTTTCTCTATTTCATATTATATATTATCTTAAAAAATTATAACTATTTATTATTTTCCTTTTTTTATTTTTTTTTAAAATTATTATTTTCCATATATTATATATAAAAAGTATTCTCTCTGTTCCATGTCCAATTCTCTCACCAGTTCAATATGCATGTTGGCTTTTTCTGTTTTGTATTTATACTCTTTTCTTTAATTATTTATAATCATAAAAACAACTTGTTTTTGTGCGAAAAACTCTATTATAAATTTACTAGTAGTAATTGGTATGAATCAAGAATGTAAATATTTTGTTTTGTTTACATTTTCTATGTAAACACTTAGTACATTAAAATGAATCTATTATTGGTATTTTACCATAAAAAAACTGTAAATAACAGGTACTCAATCGTCTAGTTTAATTAATATTCTCATTTACCGTCTTTTTGAAAAAAAACAATATATTTTTTTTGACCGAGGAAAAAATAACATTTTTATTTTGTTTTGGTTCTTTTATTACACACAAGAATTTAATAATAAATAAATAAATTTTGGTTTTTCCTCTTCCAACTAGTTCCATTGTCTTTCTTCTTTATGTGTGTGAGAGAAAGAGAGAGACACAGAGAGAGAAATAGAGAGAGAATGTTCCATTTTTTCATGGATGCTGCTTCGATCTGCGTCTTTCTCAGTTTCAAGACATAATCTTCTTCACATAAAATAAACCAAATTATTCATATATATGTAAGCATGCAATTTTTTTCTTCATCTTCCTTCAATAAACCAAAAAACAAAAGTTTTTTTTTCTTAAATTTAATTCTTCTCTCAAACACCCCTTTGTACAATTTTCCTTTTTTCTTAAACATATTTTACTTCTAACGCAACCCTTTTGATTTTTTCTTCAAAAAATCTTATTGGGTTTTGAAATTTTGATCCCTTTTTCGTGTTTCAGAACATGGGTTAAATTTTCAATTTTCAATTTTTTTTAAAGTTTATATTTTTATTATTTCTTATTAGTGATTTTGTATTTTTAAAACATAAATGATGAACCCTGTTTATTGTAAGACTTGGTTCAATGGTTATGGATTGGGATCTATGTTGGATCTCTTGGTTTCTGTTTTATTGTTATTTTTATAATTTTGAATAAAAAATTCATGTTCATATTGGCTAACATTGATTTCTGTGTTTATATATAGTTTGGGTTGCAGACAAGGATTTTGCTACATTCTCTCACTGGCTTAAAATGTTGCTTGTTTGAGGGTGATTTCATGGGTTGAACAAGAAGAATCATGAGTAGTTTAAGTGAAGAAGTTCAGTTTTTTGATGCAGATGATGATATTGTGTCAATCTCAGATGCAAATGGGATTGCTGAAAACCCTGAAGTTGTTGATTCTGGTTCTTCTTCAGTGGAAGGTTTGTTGAGAGATTTTGGATATGAATTGTGGACTAGGAGTCCGGGTAGTATTCGGGAGCGAAGGAGTAAGTTTAAAACATGGATGGAATTGAGTTTGGATCAGAAAAACCTTGAGAGTTTGGTAGATGGAAGTGGTTGTGAAAGGGAAGATGAGATGAATAGGATGAAAGATGGAGTTGATAGGATGATTAAAAGTTATGGTTGTGTGGAGGATTTCTTTTCGACTCGGTCAACCATCTCTTGTCTGTCTTCGATGAATTCTTCATCAGAGTTCAGTTTGGTGGAGAATTCACCATGCCGAGATGAGAGTTTGGAAAATGGGGTAGGGTCTAATGAGGATCGGGTGGGGCAGGGTAGGGAGAATAATGACCAGTTGGTGGTTTCTGATGAATTGGAAAACGCAAACACCGTAGGGTTCTCTCCTATGTACCAACATGAGATTGGTAACGAAATCGAAGAGACGAGTGTTTTTGAGTCGTGGAAGAAGAGGGCTAAAAAGGGTTTGTTAAAAAAATTACGATCAATGTCATGCATGATGGATGGACAACAAGGAGAATCTGATAACAGGAAGAACGAAAGCGGTGTTTCATTCTCGGGTTGTAAGATTCAACGTGTTAAGGTCCGTCAATGCAGGAAGCAAAGAAAGGAGCTTTCGGCTCTTTATACAGGACAAGATATTCAAGCACATGAAGGTCCGATTTTTACCATGAAATTTAGTCCTGACGGCCAGTATCTTGCTAGTGCCGGCGAAGATGGAGTTGTACGATTATGGCAAGTTGTTGAGGAGGAGAGACATAATGAAATCGACATTCCAGAAGTTGACACATCCTGCATTTACTTTACAGTGAATGATCTCTCTGAATTGACACCCTTGTTTATGGATAAGGATAAGATTAGAAATGCCAAGAGCCTGAAAAAGACATCAGATTCGGCTTGCATCATTTTCCCTCCTAAGGTCTTCCGGTTGTTGGAGAAACCACTGCACGAGTTCCACGGTCATGAAGGTGAAGTTTTGGATCTCTCTTGGTCAAAACATAATGTGAGTGAATGCCATAATTTCAGTTATTTAGCGAGCTAATAATGCATTATGGTATTTTTGAAACTATTTTTAAATTGATTCGGTTCTCTCTTTTTTACACAGTATCTGCTGTCATCTTCAGTTGATAAAACTGTCCGGCTATGGCAAGTTGGACATGACTGCTGCTTGAAAGTTTTCTCACACAGTAATTACGGTATGCATTTGACACCTTTTCTGTTCCTGTTATGTATTCAAGTTTTCACCTTCAACTTTTTGTTTTGGTCTCACTTGGATTTTCCTCACAAATTGTATCTTCTTATGATAATGTTTTACAGTGACATGCATACAATTCAATCCCGTGGATGATAATTATTTCATTAGCGGATCAATAGATGGAAAAGTGCGCATTTGGGGAATTCCTGATTGTCATGTTGTTGATTGGACCGATGTCAAGGAAATTGTCACCGCAGTGTGCTATCAACCTGATGGACAGGTATAACTTTTTTTTAAACAATTTCTTTATGTAGAAAATGAAGATTCCGAGGGAATCAATTTCTGATTGATGCTCTATCTTATGCAGGGAGGAATTATCGGGTCCATGACAGGAAATTGTCGGTTTTATAGTGTATCAGGTATCTTATTTTAAACATTTATATCAATATTTTCCTTTAGCTACATATTTAACACCAACATTTCAGATTGAAAGCGTGTGTGGTGTCCGACACAGACAGTTAGACACGGCACCGACATATGTGATTCAATTATTCAATTTTCTTAAATTATTACCGGTATCAATGTGTCAGTGTTGTGTCAAGCGTCCGTGAGTGTTAGGTGGATCATTCATTATCTTGCTCAAGTGCAAGTGCATCAACTTTGTTTTGTGAAAAACGCATAACTTGTCATAACATAATAGCTTAATGTGCTTGCTTTTGTTTTTGGTTGAATCAGATAATCACTTTCAGATGCAATCACAAATATGCTTACTTGGTAAAAAGAAATCTCCCGGGAGAGGAATAACTGGCTTTCAGGTATTTTTCTCCTTCGGCCTTTTGTGCCAATTAAATTCTGGTTTCTTTTCCATATAAGTTTCTTTTTTTTTTCTGTAGTTAATTAAGGGATTATATAATTTTCAGTTTCTTCCACAAGATAGTAACAAAGTTATGGTTACCTGTGCTGATTCACAAGTCAGAATCATTGAAGGGCTTAATGTTGTTTGCAAATTCAAAGGTATTTTGATTCTTTCCTACATTTTTTAAAAACGGCATGTCATTTTCTATTATATGTTAAATATTTTGATTCTAATGATTTCTTTGTTTTTGTTTTCAGGCCTTAGTGCAGGGAGCCTAATGTCGGCATCTCTTACTTCGGATGGAAAACACATTTTATCAGCGTCTGAAGACTCCAATGTATATCTGTGGAATGTTAGTGACGACGAGTCTCACACCATGAAGGCTAAGAAGATTAAGTCCTGCGAGCGGTTTTATTCAAACGCATCTGTTGTAGTACCTTGGTGTGGTTTGAAATCCGACAACATTGAAAATTCTAAACCATTGGATGTCCTAAATAAAAGTTCACCCCAAGCTCTATGCCTCGATCCACCGTCTTCATTTTCTCTAAGCCAAGATTTTTTCTTGGATTCTATCCCGAAAGGTTCCGCAACTTGGCCCGAAGAAAAACTTCCTACTTCAAGAAGCCCCAAGTCTAAAAAATCCGCACTGCACAAATCTGCATATAAGTTCTTGAAATCCTCTTGCAAGAGTACTTCCAATTGTCATGCGTGGGGACTAGTCATCGTGACTGCTGGTTTGGACGGGCGAATAAAATCGTTCCACAACTACGGACTACCCGTACTCGTTTGAAACAAAACGACCTTTTCTATATCAGGTAGTAGACTCATGCGTGATTCCACGTTTCCCTTTGTCACGTAGGCTGCTAATATGCTTTGAGACTTGAAAGTGACATTCGAGTTTGGCAGCATAAAAAAACCGAGCAGGTTGAGGTCGGTCAAAGGTCATACATACCCCAAACAGGATTCCAGTTTAGTGTCAGGTTGGATTCAGTGACACTAAGCCAGTGATTTTGAGAAAAGCTACACCGGAGTTTCAACAAAATCACACTGTCATCGTGATTTTGTCGATCCAAACACAAAAATATCAGAAAATTGAACCTTTGAAGCTCCATATAGGGGATTAGATGACTTATCGATTCATAACAAGTGGCGACACGAACATGGCTCTAAGAATATGCTGGCCCTTAAAAGAGTTAGAAAGTCATGGAAAAGGCCCCATCAGATATTCTTTAGCAAGAGTCATGTTTGGTTAAAACAAGAGAGATTGATTCTCAAGAGGAAGTGGGTGAGATAGAATGGTGGTGGGGTGATTTGAATTATTGGTTGGGCTAACCAATTTAGAATATGATTGTCTGCTAATCTTTGAATCCATCTCATGGTAGGTCCCTCAAATGCCTGAGGTTGGAAGTGATGATTGATTGGGATGGTCAATTCTGTGCATTTTTGGCTTTCTGTTGCGCCAAAAAATATACAAACAAGTGTAGCTGATTGTAACAGCCAAATGGATACTGCTACAGTACTGACATTAATGTTCTCTGTATATGGTCTTTGTTCGAGACAGACATGCTTTGGTTTATTTGATTTGCTTAGATTTTGTTATCCTTTGTAAAAATGATTATAGACACATTGGAAAAAGAGAGAAAATATGAAGTTATCAAAACACTCAATTCCAATTTCAAGCTCGTTTTATCTTATCTTATCTTAATAATTCAGTATTAGATCATTCATTTCTAATGTACAAAGCAATAACATAAGATAAACTAACAAAGGAAGGAATATGAAGAATTGTTTTGTTACAACCAGAATTTTGCGTTGTAATTTCTTATATAGGCCAAGTTTAACAAATAAAAAAACAAAATGGGAGGATTTCTTAATGTATATTTTATGTTACTTATCCATCACACGAAATTATTTAAATGTCCTCAAATTTTGGAGATGTATCTCCGGACGCATCAAATTCTGAATGAACGTTGAAATATTTTGGAGATACATCTCTGTAATGAATTGGACTGGAGATGCATCTCCGTGCATATTTCGAAGTTACATCTCTGTAATGTATCAGAACTGAATTTTTCATGTTATGCTATGTTTACGTGTATATAGATGCGTATTTAAACCATACCATATGATCGATAATCAAAAATAGACATACATAAATCCAGATGACCGAAAAATATCATATAAAGTATGATGATGTCGAAATAAAATACATACCATAGTACTACTGCTATATACTATTACTAATATATTAAAGTGTATATCTGACTACCTCTCCTCTACATCATCTGTCTCCTCTGCCTTCTCTACCTCCTCGGCCATCAACCCTGTCCTCCGACACTGTCTTTAATACATCAATGTTCCCCGTGACTCTGCCATGATGACATCTAGGATCTGCCGCACATCATATCCATCAGGAAAGATACCTCTGTCAATGTTTGTCTTCGCAATTTCCATAATGCGACGACATCTAGGCAAGACATCTTCATCATGATCTAACTGTGTATGCTCCCCCGCTAGTATCTCCTGATGAATTGACCTAGATGAGTCTCCTGGAGCAGCATGCATCATGTACGGATGTGACGCCCTAAAGAACCATCTGATATACCACTCGACGTAGCTCAAATCGTTCACGACTACGATACTTTGTGCCTCCTCTGGTACCATATGACTCTCAAAATCAGCAAACATGTCATCTATCTATCTACGTGTCAAAGCAAGAGGAGCAGACACAAAAGAGTGTCTGGGAATGGTCTGAGTGTAGCCAAACTGTTGCATGATGCACTCTAGAAGATGAGGAGTAGTGAGACGCTATCCGCGGGCCAACCATCCAAAGTATAACATTATCTCGTCAAATGGTCACGTTTGACGGTGATCAACATAGCTCTTGAAGTGCATGTCCTCAGTAACCAAATGATCAAGATACACTCTGAAAGGCTCAGTCGCCAGGTTCCCTCCAAGCGGGGAAAAGTTAGTAGCACACGACATATCCTCAATGTAAGTCTCAGCATTCGCCCAACAAGAGATGCGCGAGAAGTGCTGGAGGATCCAAACCTGAAATGAAAAGTTTAGATCATACGAATTATCAATAATGACTTTGCATGAAGATGAAATAAAACTGACAAAGAAACATTAAAAGACCAATAATTATTACCGTCAATAGTGTCACGCTGCCAGTGACATGCTTCGTCTTCCACACAGTCCTCTCTCAACTTCGAGTACATGAAGATCAAACAAGCGCCCCCCCAGTTGTACTCATGGATCCGCTCGAAATCCAGGAAGTACCGTAGGTAGACGACATCTGTATAAGTGGTACTCTTGTCCACAAAAATGGAAGTGCAAACCAAACATAGCAGGTATGCTATCATACATGCACTATGTGGAGCCCCACCAACTCGTCATCACCTGTGACCTTATCAGTCTATGCACAAACAATTTTCTCCTTCACCTGGTCAAGAATTGTGCTTTCAACATATTTCAACAAATCATGATACTTTTCACACACTTTCCTGAAATGCATAACGGAATCGACATATAGTTCTTTTGTGGAAGAATTTACTATATGATTCCATGCATCCATTTATTTTTTCCACAACCACACCCGCCTTCACCATGTTTCCATTTTTGAACTCTACCTGTTTCGTCCCTGCCGCGAGGTTTAACCCGACTTCTCACATTCTTTGTTATGTGATACCTATAAAAGAATGAATTAGAAATAAGAAATATCTTTGTAACCGAATTCATCAAAGTGGTATCACGGTCGATAACAATCACTTTAGACATAATACCTTGGTCCTTCAATAGTGCCTGACACACTTCTAAGTCCCAAGTAGCACTCTGCTCTTTTTCACTCTAGAAATACAAACCCAATAAAATATGTCTTCTTAGTTGAGGTAACACCAACCATCTCCAATAATGGAAGTCTATACTTGTTGGTCTTTGTAGGTTGAATCAAGTATGAGCATAGTAGGAAATATGTTGAACAACTTTATAGAATCAGGATTAGTCCAAAATATATCTCTAACAATAACTCCATCCTCGCACGTTCGGTACCTAGACAGTAACTGTTATCATCCAACAATTTCAAGAGTTGTTGCATTTCAGTTTCATCCCCCCTAAGCGTCTTGTTAGTTTGGTACCGAATATTATACACTTGCTTGATAATTTGATATATTTTCGAGTCTTTCTCGTTTCAATGTTGCAATTATATTTTTCGGTTGAACCGAATTCAATGTCATGTCAGCAACACATTCCTTCTCTTTTGACATGAGCCGACACACACTAGGATGACCGACTAATTTTTCACACAAATCATGATTATGCAAATCACATATGACATTAAATCTCCAGGTTTTGTTTGCCAACATGTAATCACACACCTTAAAGGGACACTTATATTTTCTTGAACCGATGTCGTCTCTTTTAAAATTCCAGAGAGAAGTTTTATATTTCCCGCTTCTTTCGCACGTCATTGTCACAAAAGCGCATCTTCTATCCGAACCATTCTCGGACATTCCGATAACCACACCAAATCCAAGCATGGAGGCCTCCATTGAATCATTTGATCACGAGATTCAAACTCTTGCCCGTTTTTAAATTGGTTGCCAACAACATCCGTCTTCACAACAACACCTTAAACATTCAAAAAAATAACTTGTTTGAGGAAAATATCGGGGTGTACCATATCTAATGAAAATAATTACAATATAACAGTTTATAAGCGCCCTGCTGGAAACATAGTTGGAAAATGAACACAAACTAATTTCAGAAATTGCATCTCCAAAAATGTTCATGCTTATGTTCATGCTTGTTACGGAGATACATTTTCGGACAAACACACGTTTTTTCCAGACTAAGAACAAGATTAATGTGAGCAATGCAGTGTGGAATAAAAGATCTTTACCTGAAATTCTAACTTCTTTTGCTCTCTTTGATGTGATGAACTACAAGATTGGAAATTTGGAGTGAAAAGTGGATAGAGAATATAGGGATTTTTGGTGAAGGTTTGTAGAGGAAAACAACAATGACAACAATGGTCATGTAATCATGCAGCTGTGACTTTTATCAGATTATTTCGAAGAGGCATCTCCGAAAATATCTGACATGCAAAGGTGACTGAATATTTCAAAATCTCACCCAAGTGTCTAGAGATATATCTCCGAAAAGTCTACTGAACTGATCAATTATAAATATAAATTTTCAAATATACAGGAGATGCATTTCTGAAATTCAAAAAAACCAATTTATGGAACGCCACTCAAAATAGAATGTATTAATTGTATATTTAATGCATCCGAAGATACATCTCTAAAAACTAAGAGTATTTTAGTATAATCCCCTAACATTATCAATGCTCTTAATTATTTCTATATTCCTATTATTTTCTTTGTGGGTGCACCTCCCCTAAGCTCTCACAGTCACCCCTGGTGGTTGTAGTGTGGAGAAGTTGTTGACAGAGACATTCAAACAGTAAGCTTGGAGAAGAGGGTTTACATATGTTATTGCACGGTGAAATTTTTTTCTACAAGTGTAGGGATGGGTTGTGGCCATATTTGTGTAAATCAAGGTACATCTTTGTGCATTCTCTCACCCTTTGTTTTTTTTATAAACTTATTGCATAACTTCGTAGCATTTTTTTATATAGATCAAATATGTGAGCATTAGTGTGAGAATAGAAGCAGGATATTATTTCCGTAACCCTTTTTAACCAATTTTTATTTTGTTTTCATAAAAAATTTAAACTATATTTGGACCTCTCATTTCTGCTTACATGGATGGAACCATACAACAATGTGATGCGAACCTAAATTGCAGAAGTAATAAATAGAAGAGACAAGACCAATAATTAAAAACAAATAATGTATTAGTATATCTCAAAACCAAAGGAAAATACAGAGCTAAACACCTTCGGAGAACCAATACTTTATGCCCTTAATAACTAAATGATTATGTTATGTGCTTAACATCCTTATAACACAACTTTCCTGACTCATTCAAGGTCTTATCACCATGCCTCATTTATTTGAGCATTACATTACTAAACAATTATCTCAGAATTTGGATTGAAACTAACTCATCCCTATAAAACCGACTTGTAAGGTGATAATGAGCTTTTTTACTTATTTTCAATTAGTATATTTAGAAAATATACTAATTGAAAATCGAACAATGACTATGACTATGCTATTCTATTCATCTATAATATTTTCATTCATCTATCATATTTTTATGTAATATGTAAATGGAGGCAAAGAAGAAAGATCTATGTCTATGCAAAGAAAGTGGTTCAATTCAATGATCTTTAATAGGGGTTTAGAATACAGGTGTGGTTTAAGTAAATCAATAGATCGTTTTGGTCCTATTGAAAATAACGGTGTAAATGAAGACCCATCTAGTTTAACTGATATGGATAATAACATTGATAGCTGGAAGAACAATAGTGAAAATTCTAGTTATAGTCATGCTGATTCTTTAGCAGATGTCAGCAACATAGATAATTTACTATCTCATAAATTTTTTTCAATTAGGGATAGTAATAGCAATATATATGACATATATTATGCTTATGATACTAATGATACTAATATTACTAAATATAAATGGACTAATAACATTAATCGTTGCATTGAGAGTTATCTTCGTTCTCAAATCTGTGAGGATATTGACTTTAATAGTGACATTTGCGATAAGGTCCAAAGGACTATTATAATTTTAATAAGGAGCACAAATGATACAAATGATATATCAGATACAAATGATATATCAGATACAAATGATACAAATGATACAAATGCGATATATGATCCATTTGATATATCCGATACAAATGATACAAATGAGATATACGATCCATTTTTTATATTAGATATAAATGATACAAATGATACAAATGATATATATGGTATATACGATCCAGATGATATATATGAGACTAATATAAAGGATATATGTGAGAGATATAGTGAGATATATCCTAGAAATAGAGAGAAGAGTACTTTTGTTCCAATAGATTATAGCGATCCCAATTGTATGGAAAAATTAGCTCGTTTATGGGTTCAATGCGAAACTTGCTATGGACTCAATTTTAAGCAATTTTTCCGACCCAAAATGAATATTTGCGAACACTGTGGCGAGCATTTGAAAATGAGCAGTTAAGATAGAATCGACCTTTCGATTGATCGAGATACTTGGAATCCTATGGATGAAGACATGGTTTCTGTGGATCCCATTAAATTTGATTCGATTAAAGAATTGGGTTCGGAAGAGGAAAAAGACCAATCTTATATCGATCGTCTTGATTCTTATCAAGAAAAGACAGGATTACCGGAGACGGTTCAAACAGGCACAGATCAACGTGAGGAAATCCATCGGTTGTTCGAAGATATTATGAATCAACTTGACTTGTATTTGCAAACTGCGAAAAATCGTGTGGATTCGGAAGAGGAAGAAGAGGAAAAAGACCAATCTTATATCGATCGTCTTGATTCTTATCAAGAAAAGACAGGATTACCGGAGGCGGTTCAAACAGGCACAGGTCAACTAAATGGTATTCCTTTAGCACTAGCTGTTATGGATTCTGAGTTTATAGCGGGTAGTATGGGATGCGTAGTGGGTGAGAAAATCACTCGGTTGATCGAATATGCTACCAATCTACTTTTACCTCTTATTATAGTATGTGCGTCCGGAGGAGCGCGTATGCAAGAAGGAAGTTTGAGCTTAATGCAAATGGCTAAAATTTCTTCTGCTTTATATAATTATCAAATCAATCAAAAGTTATTCTATGTAGCGATACTTACATCTCCGACTACTGGTTGGGGGATATCATTATTGCCGAACCTAATGCAACCATTGCATTTGCGGGTAAAAGAGTAATTGAACAATTGTTGAATAAGGAAGTGCCTGAAGGTTCCCAATCGGCTGACCTTTTATTCGACAGGGGCTTATTGGATGCCGTCGTACCACGTCATCTTTTAAAGGAGTTTTTAACTGAGTTATTTTAGTTCCATGGTTTCGTTCCTTTGACTTAAAATTGGACTGAAAATGAAAACTAATGCAGACATTTTATTTATGTTTTTCAAATTTGGTGACGAGATCCAATCCGAGTAGATAAGAGGCTATGGCTATGATACAAAAATAAAATTAGAACACACAAGAGTAAAGTAATAAGATAAGAATAAAAAATAATAGGTATAAAGAAAATATGAAATTGAGGTATCCCATTTTATGATAAACTTACCATCCCTTTTTGTTCCTTTAGTAGGCCTACTATTTCCGGCAGTTGCAATGGCTTCTTTATTTCTTCATGTTGAGAAAAGACTTTTATTTTCCACAAAAAAAATCAACTAAATATATGAAAAAGATAACTCAGAATATTCGAAGGATTACTATAATATATAATATATATAGTAGTCCAATTTTTGTACGATGGGACTGTAGAGGGTATTATAGTAACTGTTTTATCGCTTGTTTTTGCTAGAAAATTAATTTGTTGGGCAGAAGGTCTTCCTGCATATCGTTTAGAAGACTCATGGATTGCCTTTGTAGCAGGGTCCCAAAACAGTTTCACTATTTTGTGTGGTTCTTTCCAATTTTTACATTCATTTGGGAGGAAGTTTTTCGCTTACATTCAGATGAAGTTGTCCAGTGTGCCACGAGAAGAAAGGGTCAGGCTGCTTTTGTATGCAATTGTAAAGATCTTTCTAACGTTATATCGAATGAGATTTAGTTGTCGTTCCGGCTTTTCTGGAAGAGATCGTTGTATTATTCCCAGAGTTCCTATGAACGCTAGTCAGTGCCTCATACAAAAAACTAACCCAGATAGTAATGATGTCCTTGTCCTTTCTATGAAAACCAGAGAAAGAGAAAAGGGGACCATTCCCTTGAGTTCTGTTAATGCTAGTCCTCCACGCAACCGTCTAAAAAAAGTGTGGAGTTGCCCAGATTATTGAGTGGACGAATAGAAAATGTTCCACCGAAGGACGAATAAAAAAGCGAGAATAGTCTATAATATATCAATTTATATGAAAAAATGAAAAATTGATATATTATAAGCTAAGCTGCTCTATTACTTGTATTTACTTGTAATAGAACTTATGGATTATTATTATATATACAGTTGAAAAATAAGATGAAACTGAGGACGAAAAATGGCAAAAAAGAAAGCATTCATTCCCCTTCTATGTCTTACATCTATAGTCTTTTTGCCCTGGTGCATCTCTTTTACATTTAAGAAAAGTCTGGAATCTTGGATTACTCATTGGTACAATACGAAAGAATCCGAAATTTTCTTGAATACTATTCAAGAAAAAAGTATTTTAAAGAAATTCCTAGAGTTCGAGGAACTGTTCCTCTTGGATGAAATGCTAAAGGAATATCCGGAAACACGTTTACAAAACCTTCGTATCGAAATCTACAAAGAGACCATCCAATTGATCCAGACGAACAACCAAGATCATATCCATAGGATTTTGCATTTCTGTACAAATATAATATGTTTCCTTATTCTAAGTGTTTATTCTATTAGGGGTAATCAAGAACTCATTATTCTTAACTCTTGGGTTCAAGAATTTATATATAATTTAAGTGACACAATCAAAGCTTTTTCTATTCTTTTCTTAATTGAGTTCTGTGTAGGATACCATTCGACTGGTGGTTGGGAACTAATGATTGGGTCTGTGTATAAAGATTTTGGATTTATTTCGAATGATCATATTATATCTTTTCTTGTTTCTATTTTGCCAGCCATTTTAGATACAATTTTTAAATACTGGATTTTCCGTTATTTAAATCGTGTATCTCCGTCGCTTGTATTGATTTATGATTCAATTCCATTCCAGGAATGACTGAAAAAATGACCCACTGATCCAATTCTAAAATTTGTTTTTTTTATATAAAAGCTAAACATTCCAAATTTCACTTATTCGTTTTACTCGTATTCTTCCTATAATATAGGAAGAATACGAGTAAATAGCAGAATCATGGATAGGGAACTGAGTAACCTACCTAATCTTATTGTAGAAATTTTCAGGATCAAGGATTGTACCATGCAAACTAGAAATGCTTTTTCTTGGATAAAGAAAGAGATTACTCGATCTATTTCCGTATTGCTCATGATCTATATAATAACTCGAGCACCCATTTCAAATGCATATCCCATTTTTGCCCAACAAGGTTATGAAAATCCTCGAGAAGCTACCGGCCGGATTGTATGTGCTAATTGTCATTTAGCTAATAAGCTCGTAGATATTGAGGTTCCACAAGCGGTACTTCCCGATACTGTATTTGAAGCAGTTGTTCAAATTCCTTATGATATGCAAGTGAAACAAGTTCTTGCTAATGGGAAAAAGGGGGCTTTGAATGTAGGAGCTGTTCTTATTTTACCAGAGGGTTTTGAATTGGCCCCTCCTCATCGTCTTTCGCCCCAGATTAAAGAAAAGATAGGTAATTTGTCTTTTCAAAGCTATCGTCCCACAAAAAAAAATATTCTTGTCATAGGCCCCGTTCCTGGGAAAAAATATAGTGAAATTACCTTTCCTATTCTTTCTCCGGATCCTGCTACTAAGAGAGATGTTTACTTCTTAAAATATCCTCTATACGTAGGCGGGAACAGGGGAAGGGGTCAGATTTATCCCGACGGAAGCAAGAGTAATAATAATGTTTCTAATGCTACAGCAACAGGTGTAGTAAACAAAATAATACGAAAAGAAAAAGGTGGATATGAAATAACGATAGTAGATGCATCAGATGGACGTGAAGTGATTGATATTATACCGCCAGGACCAGAACTTCTTGTTTCAGAGGGTGAATCTATCAAACTTGATCAACCATTAACGAGTAATCCTAATGTGGATGGATTTGGTCAGGGGGATGCAGAAATAGTGCTTCAAGATCCATTACGTGTCCAAGGTCTCTTGCTCTTCTTGGCATCTATTATTTTGGCACAAATCTTTTTGGTTCTTAAAAAGAAACAATTTGAGAAGGTTCAATTGTCCGAAATGAATTTTTAGGAATGTGAATTTATCAACATATTAAGCTGGTAAAAAGAACTCCATTTTTATTGATAAATTCTGTAAAGACCATTGGTTCTTTCTAGTTTTTTTATACTATATTTAGAGAATTCCTTGTACCGTACAATTAGTCAGTTATAGTATGTATATTGTGAAGAAGACTATAGAATTAATTCGAACCATATGATTATGTCGCTGTTTTCAGATTATCATGTTCTAGAATAGAAATCTTCGAATTTCTATTGTAATAGAATTAACTCGATACTAAACCTAAAAAATAGGTAGGTACAGAATATTAAGTAAAGTAGAAATAGAAAAGCGGAAAACAGGATTCTATGATGGATAAGTTGTCTTTTCCTAGAGTCCGATTCCTTATTGTTTATGTCGAAATAGATACGTAGTGAAGGAATGGACAAACAAAAAAGAGCGGGAATTGAATTCACCAAATACAAGTTTCTTAATTAACTTCAAAAAAAAAACAATTGAATCATGAGTCTATATTAGAAATATATTTCTAGTAAGATTCCGTTTTCATTCAGATCCTAAAAACAGGATCTGGAATTTTTTGAAACATAGAATAAAGTTATCTATTGACTGACTTACAAAAATATTCTGATTATGAAGAACTCAACGGGACCCACTCGAATTCATCAAAGAAAGAGTGGATCCCTGTTGAGTTCTTATGCTTTCATTTCGAAAACGAAATTCATGCGATTATTACAGGGATGATCCCAATCCGGAATATGAACCATAAAAGAAAATACCAATTAAACCGATCACAACAATACCAGCTACAGTACCTATTATCCAAAGAGGAATTCTTCCAGTAGTATTGGCCATTTATCCCACTTTCCTCCACATTTGATCAAGTAGTCAGTCATACTAGAGACCTAAACAGTCATACATAATTATGAAATGATATCCTTCCGAATAGGATAAGAGAATTCCTAATATATATATACTATTCTCTTTTCTTCTATTAATTGATTAATTAATTGAAGAAATAATTTGAGAATAAAACAGCAAGTACAAAAATGAGTAATAAACCCCAGTAGAGACTGGTACGATTCAATTCAACATTTTGTTCATTTGGGTTTGATTGTGTCATAGTTCTATAATTCGGATTAGGTTTATCGTTGGATGAACTGCATTGCTGATATTGATCCCAAAAAAGAAACGGTGGGTACCGCTAGTCCGTGAACAGCCAACCATCGTACTGTAAAAATGGGATAGGTCCTATCTATGGTCATTGGAGCCTCCTAAAAAGATCTACTAAATTCATCGAGTTGTTCCAAAGAATCAAAACGGCCAGTTATTAAAGGAATTCCTTGTCGGGTTTCTGTAAAATACTCGTTTGGACGGGGGCTTCCAAATACATCGTAAGCTAAACCCGTGCTGACAAATAACCAACCCGCAATGAATAGGGAGGGTATAGTAATGCTATGAATAATCCAGTATCGAATACTGGTAATAATATCAGCAAAAGAACGTTCTCCTGTGCTTCCAGACATGCCGAGCTCCACATATTCTTATACAGTCAAATGGGGATTGATTCCATAAAAGATCAGATCAGTAAGTAGAAATTTACTGAAATTGAATTTTTGTGTTACGATCGTCAATGGAGTACCAAGGGTCTCTTTCGAGTAGACGCAATCAGTATAGCTATCCTTCTTGGAACACAACAACGAAATTTCACAATCAGTGACCAGATCAAGTACTACAAAATAAAATTTCTTTTTTTGCTGGTTGTTTGTTTCGATGTACTGAATCGAAAATTCCTCCAAGTTTAAGACTATAATAAGATGAGGGTTCTTTCCATTGATTATTAGCTTCGGACAGAATCTTGATTTCTATTACTAGTTCTATAAAGATTTCTTACTGGCGAGCTACAACAATTGCACCTATCAAAGAAACTAAAAGAATTATTGAAATTAGTTCAAATGGAAGAAAAAAATCTGTTGATAAATGAATTCCAATTTGTTGACTAGTACTTATCAAATCTTGCTCAATAATCTGATTTGGTCTTGTAGTCCAAATAATTCCGTACCATGATGTATCTGAAATAATAGTTATTAGTGAAACAAAAATACTTGTACAAACTATCAAAGTCATTCCATCCCCTACGGTCCAAAGATTCAAATCTTGGTAATATTCGGAACTATTCATGAACATCACAGCAAATATGATTAAAATGTTAATAGCTCCCACGTAAATAAGTAGCTGTGATGCAGCTACAAAATGAGAGTTTGCTAAAATATATAATAAAGATATACAAACCAGAACCAGTCCCAACGAAAAAGCAGAAAAAATGGGGTTGGTAAGTAATACTACTCCTAAACTTCCTAATAGAAGACCCGATCCCAGAAAGACTAAAAGAAAATCGTGCATCGTTTCAGGCAGATCCATTATATGTAAAAAAAAAAAAGACAAAGAAATATAAATTTCATGACCTTATTGATATCACCAGGAAAAAAAATTTATATACTTCAATTTTTCTTTGCATTGAAAAACCTAAGTAGTTTAAATTGATATAGTTAGGGTTATATAATCAATGTCATTCCACTCTTTTCTTTATACGAAAGAGTAGTTTGAAACGATATTAAAACTAAAGTATAAAGGTAGATAGAACATATATAACATTGAGCGGGTGCTATACGCGAACAATTAGTTGATCTAGATTTAAGAATTATTATGGATTCTTCGTTGCTAGAATGGAAAGAATTAGGAGAAGAGGGGTCCACTGACAAATGGGAAGATCGAAAAGTTGGAAGAAGAAAGAATTTTCGACGCATGGAATTAGCTAAGCATTTTCTCCGAATTGAGACCAATTATTCAAATAGATGGCGGTAAACTAATGAGTTCGGATATTAATGAACTCTATAGAAGAGTTATCTATCGGAACAATATTCTTATTGATCTATAAAACCGACTTGTAAGGTGATGATTGCTCCCACTTATAAATACAACACATATCATATCTCTAAGGCAACACAAAGCGCCGCAACTAAGGCAACTAGGAACGAACCGCAATTAAGACGGAAAGTCCAACACACACCCTCACGCTTGGACCTCAATGAGCCCAAAGCATGGACGATACGGGAAACCCAACAATAGATCTAAGATAGGCTTTGATGCCATCTCAATATTTGAATTGGGTCTAACTCATCCCTACAAAACCAACTTGTAAGGTGAGGACTACCCTCACTTATAAACACAACGTGGGTCATATCTCTAAACAATGTGGGACTAAATTCACCCCTTCAAAACCAACACAATGAAAGTGTTAGGGGCTGCAATGAAGGCAAACCAAAGTATCACAATTAAGGCAACTAAGAGCGGACCGCAATTAAGGCGGAAAGTAAAACAAATTATAACTTCAATAAATTTATTTAATATCTATGAGCATGGCAAAAGATTGCAACCAAACCCAAAATTTGGTATTGTTTTTGATAAATTGTATCATGACCTATGCACAAGGATAAATAGATCAGATGCATGAACAAACATGCCTTAAAAGGATCCTTACAGTGGAAGCTGTGAGAAAACAATCACATAAAGGAGCGCATCCTAGGCCTAGTTATAGACTGTGCTCCATCAACAAATATAGTTGTTCCTGTCATGTAACATGACCCATCACTGATTAGATAGATGACTGTAGAAGCAAGATCATTCTTAGCATCAAGCCATCTCTCAAGTGGTGCTGCCTCCTTCACTAACTTCTCCGCCCTTTCCCTTCCCACTGATAATGGGAATTCATCATCCAGGTGAAGGCCTCGTGCAATAGCGTTAACTCTGATCTGATACTTCCCTATCTCCATAGCGGATGCCTGAACAGAACAAAACAAAATGATAGAGAACCAACTTATATAGACAATAAATAATGTTTGAATAAAAGATAATATTAAAGATCATCAAACTTATTAATATTTCCAAATATGAAATGCATGTAAAATCTTTCTTGAATTGTTGTGCAATAGCTAATTTATAGTTAATTAAGCTACAATATGAGATATTGAATAATCAAATCGCAGGATAAAATTTCAGAACTTAGTACAGATGTATAGGAACTTCATGTACCAGTATCTGTTCAGAGTAGACATAAGTTATATAATGCCGTATGACATACCACATCGATACCAGCCATATAATTTTATTTATCAGCTGTAAACAATCCAAGTTAGATAAGAACGTCTCAACTGCTCAAATACTAATAGTGTCTTTTTCCTTTTGCTAAGGGAAGACTAATTAGATACCTCAACTAAACATGCAACACATCTTTTGTGCATATCACCTCAGCCAAATTAAAGCCGATTCTTCCGATTCTAATCACATGCTTTAGGCTTTAATTTGATCACAACCTTGCCTTCCAGTCCAATTACTGATGTACATAAATTTTATAAGTTTTAGAATAAAAGCAGCTCCCAGTTTACAAACAGATTGAATAGTAACCAAGTTGGTTGTATGGGAGTTATCATTTGAAAAGATAGTTAGCTGCCTTGCGAATGCAGTTGTCAACCCAAATCCTCTATACAGTTAGCTACCTTGAGAATTCAAGAAGAGAAGCAAGAAAACGTAGCATCTCAAAATGAAACAAAAATCATAAGTGAAGATGAAACGACACAGATGAGTAAACACAGCGAAAAAAGAGAGCAGAGATCTGAATATAGAATAAGAAAAAGGAAACCAAGAAATGCGGAACAAAGTCAGGAATGCAATGTGCAAAGACGGATGCAAGTGTAGCAAAAGAACGATGATGAATGAAAATTTTGAAGCAAAACAGAAACTTAAATAAAAGCTTTCAACAGTGGGATCCAAGGAGATGCAACTCACCACCATCCCAACTAAGGGCTGCCTTATTTTGGAATTGTAAAGGAGCGCCTATGTTTTGGTGGAGACAAGCCATGCTGTTGCCATACTCTGTTCTTTGGGTCAAACATACCATCCAAATCAACGTATATTATTAGGAGTATTTATGTCTTATTAATTATGTGTTATGTTTAGAATAAATAGGGGAAGATAAGTGAGAGTTTACTATTCTGGAATTTGACAAGGAAAATGGCCATTTTGGCATTAGGAAGGCACAGTCTCTAGAAGTTTTACAACATTGATTTGTAGTTCAAAGGGATTTTCCCTATTTTCTTTTTTATATTAGTTGGTTTCTGTTAAGAATCTCACATCAGATAATATATGATTTGAACATGTGTTTATAAGTGGGGGTAGTCCTCACTCTACCAACCGGTTTTGTAGGGTTGAGTTAGGCTCAATCACATTTCTTAACATAGTATTCTGATAAATAAAAAAATACTCAATTTCCAATTATTAGAGCAAAGGCAGGAAAGCCACTTAGGAGGATGCCATCACTATTCAAAACCAATTCCCAACATTTTCTTGGGGACAACGATGCAACTCTTACAGGATATTTTTAGGGAGAAGAGGTGTGGCCAAACAGATAGAAAGGATAAGTAGTACACTCTAGGAGGAGATGGAGGGAACAATGAATAGAACTATAACTATTTTTTAGTTAGGTCATTAATTGATTGGTTGTAAATAACAGTAGTTAGTTATGAGTTAGAGAAAAAGTATTGGGTATGAAAAGAAAGAAGAGTTCGTAATAGAGATATACTAAGATGGTTGCAAGGGAGTTAGCCCTTGTGAAGGTAGTTAGCTACCTGACTTATCAACCTAATTATACATCTGTTCTCCTCAGATTTCATTTTTGATCTAATCTTGATTCCTTTTATGTTTTACCAATTCCCCACTGACCCTAAATACTATCCTATCAGTCACCCATCACCATCCTTTGCATAATTCTTATTATAATTGCTCATTTCTAGCATGCACCAAAAGCATATAATATCCACTCAAACAAATATATTTTAAACAAAGCTATTTTCAGAAAAGTCAGACAAAAATATGATCTTCGATGACAATCAAACAAATTTGTAACGCAAAACCACAAAATTTCATTACACAAGGACATCTTATACAAGAATCACCAAGTCATGAAGATCTTCCTTCTTATTTAGAGAATTATGACATAGTAAAAATAAGGCCTAAATGCAATTTTGTTCCCCCTATTTTGAAGTTTTTTAAAATTTAGTCCCCCATTTTAAAAACCAGTTTTTTGGTCCCTAAAGTTTACTTCTCTTGGGATTTCCATGTACCAAATATTGTATTTCCACCAAATGGATCACAATTGTGGCCTATAGCTGGTCATGTACCCATTTATCCTCATGTACCATGTCATTAATGAGACTCACAATTCGAGGGAGACCATGGAAATCCCAAGGGAAGTAAACTTTAGTGCCCAAAAAGCTGATTTTTAAAATGGGGGACTAAATTTTAAAAAACTTTAAAATAGGGGGACCAAAAATGCATTTAAATCTAAAAATAAAAGGACAAGTCAAATTTGAAAGGCTGATTTTCATATAAATGATTTGACCATATCATAATAATCTTATTTGCAAAAAAGAAATAAAGTTAAAATAAAAGTTTTTTTTCTAGATGTTCTCATACCCGAACTAACTGTTGAACTCCAGCCAGGGCTGAGGCATATGCAGCAGCTCCTGGATAAAGCCCTCTTTCAGAACCCATTATCGATGTTAAAAATACAATGGACCCTCCAGTGTTGAAGTTACGCATCCTTTGGCCAACAGCCTTTAACAAAAACCACGGAGCCATAAAATTTACCCTAACAATTTTTTTGTACTCGCTCTCAGCTAACTCGAGATGATCTTGCACCTTTCCTGTTTCAAATGAACAAATCCCCCATTCATTCAGCTAATAGGTTAACACACACAAAATAGGCCAACACTCGAGCAACATGTAAGAAAACAAAAAAAAATCAAAATTGGCCAAATTGGTCTCTAAATGGTCTAGTATTTTGGTATCAACCTCTTGATAATGAAAACTATGCTAAAGTCACTAATTGATATTTGATTCATCTAAGCAGTCCTGAATGTGCATACACTAGTAATACTAGCCTCAGAAAACCTTATTCAGGATAAATAAAATGCCTAACATGTTGATAGGACTAAGAGCATTTGATTGAGCATTTGCTAGACAAGGTTTTCAACGAAAATGATTCGATTAAAATTGAATTTGAAGTGAACCGATTTACGTTCGAATATTGTTGCTCTTTTTTTTGGTCTTAACCCTCTGGTTCCTAGGAGAAAAATAGATCTGATAGTTCAGAGTTTGACTGAAAAGTAAATAAAGACTAACCAAAGATTGTTTTAATCCGGGTTCAAACTAGATACTCTTGATCGATTGGACCTTCATCGAAGCTCATTAATTACTTAAATCTAATCATCCAGTAAAAAGCAAGTTTGATCTAAAACCTAGTATCAACCTAATTCAATAACAATTTTTTATCATCATACAGTCAACATTTGAAGACAACATCAACCCCTAAATTTGTCTCAAAATCATGTTATAGTTAAATTGAATATGATTTCAAAGGATTACACAAATCCAAACAAGCCATATCATCACAAAACTCAACTTCCAAGTAAATTCACTTTTATCTTCAAACTTCAAATTTTAATTAAAAATGACAAAACTCAACTTCCACCAACAAAACTCAAATTTTCTTTTTAGAGTAAAAAACAAAAAACACCTAATCAGTTATAACTACACTAGATGCTGAATTTTGCAAAACCAAATAAAACAACCATATCGATTTTACCTTCATAAGAGTAACAGTTAACAAAAGCATCCAATCTCCCCAAAATCTTACAAGCCTTATCAACAGCATGATGAAAAACGGATTCATCTTCATTCTCAAAATCCAATTCAACCACATGCACAGAAACAGAACCGGTAACCGAATCCGTTATTTTCTGTGCAATACTCTGTAAACTCGTTGCGTTTCCCATCAAAACCAATCTGAAAACAAAAAAATAAAATCAACAAATAATTGAATTGAAGAGAGTAAATAAAAAACTGAGATTTAGAGTATTGAAATTGAAATTGAAATTGACCTGCATCCTTGTTTGGCTAAATGGAAAGCAATGCCGTGAGAAATATCGTCGGCGTTAGAGGTAAGCAATACTGTCTTACTTGAAATCGCCATTTTTGTTTCAGTTTCTTTCAAAGCTTGTTGAATACTTAAACATTTGAATTCATTGTGAAACACGTTCGTTTATATAGAATGTATATTCGTGAAAAGCGTTCTTGTTAGGATATAATAAAATAATAATAATTTTTTGATTTGGTAAAGTTTTGGGTACAACATGGACAGTTCAAACAGTTTAAAGGTAGGTTGGATTGGAAAGTGTGATTCAATTCAATGTAGCTTATATAGGTCAACAAAGACTTAATTAATTGTTTCGCTATAAAAAGGAAAATATCTAAAATTATTAAAACAACACATACTCCAATAAAAATATATCAAGTACTTACCAAAAAGTTTTTAAAAAAAAAATAATTTTAGAATTAGACAAGATACTATTATTATTCATCTTTGAATTCGAGAGTTTAAAATTGTGATTACCTTGATAGGGAAACTTCTCCTCACGAGTCTACTTTCAACGAGCTTCTCTCTAACGAAGGTGTCGGAGGCGATTGTGTACTCAGCTTTATGGTCATTCCCTCCGTAGCCATTAGGAACTCTCCTCCCTCTGTTTTGGCCCCAGTAGAGGTGGAGGTTGCTACTTTGAACAGGGTGGAAGATCACCCTCCATTAGAACTTACAGGTCTGCCTTTAGCCAAGGCCCGAGCGACGTAAAGATTCAGGATTACTTCAAACTTGGGACTCAATATGCTAATATCAATTGGCTTAGGCCACCACTTGTTAGTTAGGCTAACGAGGTTCCTCGAAGAAGTATCGGTCTTATGTAGCCAAAGCATGCGAGCAAATATAGTCGGGTGTGTTTTGGGATATTGGGAACCCCCTCCTTATTGGATAACCTTACGACAGTTAATGAGGCTAACGTAGAAGTGGGGCGTCCCTCTTATTTGTTGGTTCTTCTAGTAGAACTAGGCAAAAATATCTGTAACAACTTTGGAAAATGATTTATCCTTTTCTATTAGTGTGTGTTCTCTCGGATAAACTTGCGGATGCCCACGACCGGGTTGGTATAGGAAGTGTTACGGTTCTTAAAGATTGCCCATTTGTAGCTTCCTCTAAGTGCTTGGGCTTTAATAAAGGCGTTTTAGCTATGGACTGACTACCAGGTTTGGAAGCTTTCATGTCGATTATTTTTCAATAAATAATAGGTTAAATAATAAATTAAATAAATAATAAGTTAAATAAGTGTTGTTCTAGTCTAAAGGGTGTAGGTATATCTAAAGTACTATTTACTAAAAGGAAGGTTAAAAGAAAATGACTCGCAAGGATGTCGCATCCACTGCCTACGTATCTCATCTGAGTATGAGAATCAGAGTCTTCGTAGCTCGGCTACCTATGGGTTAAAGAGAAGTGTGCTCGGTAAGACGTCGCGTCTTATGCCTACGTATCTCATCTGGAATGAGAATCAGAGCAAAACGTAGTTCGGCTAACTAGGGGTTAAGGATTGCCATTTGAACATGGACTTACAAAAGAGGACACCAGCTGTGTCAAAGGAGGGTGGACAGTGTGTTCAACGTCCTCGCAGTAGGTGTCGCAGCTCGCTGAATCGAGTCTTAGGCAGTTACCTCTTTGCAATAGGACGGACTGACATGCCACAAGATCGGAGACGCACAGAAGGTTTAAAAGTGGGGAAGCTCTGCTCTAGAGTTGTCATGCAATATGGACCTATGTGTTAGGATTTACAAAGGGGAACATCTACCTAATGTTAGCATGCAAAGAATAAGGGAATTCTACCTGTGTTATCATACAAAGGGTTCTACCTAATGGGTGCAACCTAAACGGAACAAGAGTCGACGGATGGAGCGCGGAGAGGAGTTACGGATAAGGGTAGATGGCGATGCCGGAGGCAATCAACTTACAGGTAGATGGCGATGCCTGAGGCAATCGACTTACAAGAGGATGGATGAATGAGTGCTGGTTCTGTTAAGTTTTGAAAATGATTACTCGATGTTGCATCGAGCTTTTGATCTTATTTTGAAATGGTTATCGGATGTTCGTTTTAATTCTTGTATTAACAGGTGACTAAAGAAATAAAGAAATAAATATTATACACTTTATGGGAGAGGGGTACATTTGTTATGAATGGGGATTGTTCATGGCAAACAAACAATAAGAATATATGCCTCATACATCATATAAGTAGGCAACAATTATCAATCAGATCGGATAAATAAACAATATATAATCAAACCAAAGAATCAAATAATGGAGCATTTAAACAATGCATGGGAGTATGAACATGTTAAATAATCAAGCAATAGAAAGCATGAATGAGAGAAACAAGTATAAAAGATAACAGATGAATCAAACAGATGAAAATATGCACACGAAGGGTCCACTGAATAATTTAATCAGGAAATGAGGTAAGGACCAAATAAAATCAAGGTAAAAGGCCTCTAATACATGGCATATGAGATGAACAAGGGAGGATCAAAAGATCTCTTCAGTTGTCATAAGTAATCCCTAAGTCAAACATCGATCATAAAGAAGTCAACTGAAAATTCAAATCAACTTAAAAAATAACAAATAAATAGCAAATTAATCAAGAAAATTATGAAAAATTAAACTAAATAAGGTGGGGGCAGGACATCATCATCCCCCAAAAATATTTTTAAAATAATGAAAATTGGAAGGTTAATTAATTAAAATAAAACAGAAGTCAAATTAAAAGTCAATTAATAAGACTAGGTTAAAAATAAATCAAGAATAAATAGTAAATTAATCAAGAAAATTATGAAAAATTAAAATAAATAAGGTGGGGTCAGGACATCATCATCCCCCAAAAATATTTTAAAAATAATGAAAATTGGTACGTGAATCAATTAAAATAAAACAGAAGCCAAATTAAAAGTCAACCAACCAAACTAGGTCAAAAATAAATCCAAAATAAATTGAAAATGTGAAATAAAATTCCAAGAAAAGGTCAGGTTGACCAATAGACAGTGGTCAACCTTCATCCCAAAAATCAAATGCTAACAACAATTTTAAGTCATAAAAATAAAATCAATAAAAAAAGTGTGTTAAAATAGACCATTTAGAATAAATAATTAAAATAAAATATTAATATTAAAATAATACGAAAATAAAAATTATATAAAATTAAATAAAACGTTAAGAAAAGTGAAAAATATTTTTGGGTAATTTTATGGACGAAGAAAATATTTTAAATAAGAAAAAGAAATACGAAAACGGAAGGATTAATGGTGATGAACATGGTAAGCAAACGTAGATATATCAAAACATGGCCATGGAAGAGATGATTACCTAATGGAAAATAGAAGTGGAATGGAATCTGATATGTGATGAAGCTTTGCCTCCTTGCCACAAAATTCCAATGCTCCTTTAGGGTTAGGGTTTCAGCTTCTTAAATAGGGTGGATTAGGTGTTCTCATGGGCTTTTTAATAAGTGGTTTATCCATAAGAATAAAAGTGTGAAGTGAGGTGTAAAATATTGTTATTTTGGGCCAAACTTAAGTGAATGGATGTCCAATGCATGGCCAAAAGAGGTAAAAAAACATGACTGGTTTGTGCAGCATGCTTAGAAAATCTGATTGGGCCAGCCAGACCCAAAATCTGCCTAGAAAATTAAGTCATGGTGCCCACTTTAAATGAATGTATCTCTCAAACCATGGATCCAAATGAGATGATTCCAAAAGGATGTGAAATAGGACATGGCAAGGTACAATTGTTATGGATAAAGTATTTTCAAATAATGCCTTGAAGTGTAAGAAAACTGGCCAAGAAGTCTTGACAAATTTTCAAGATTTTGGACTTAGAAATTTTTCTAAGTGTCCTAAAAAATGTCTCACTTTGACTAAGCATAACTTTCTCAAAACTAATCCAAATGGAGCAAACTTTATATCTCTAGAAAGATTGGAACAAGAGAAACAACTTTCATGTTGGAGAAAGTTTCAAATGGAGCTTTTATCTTGATGCAAAATGGGCTTAAAGTGAGTGCAACGATCATGAAAACTTGCCCTAAATGGAAAGTCAACCATTTCCAAATTAAGTAACTTTTCCAATTCCTGATTAAATGATGAATCCATGATCCAACCTTGATCAAAAATAACATGTAGGATCCCCTAGGCATGGATTTTGAGATTCCACTCTCAATGTCAGGAGTTGACTTTTCTGGCCCCACAATTGACTTTTCCCAAACTGTCTGATTCCCGATTCCATTGATCAATTGAAGCACTTCTAGCTCAAATAAAGAGCTGATTTTTTGTATGTAGACCCTTGTGGACATATGGAGGGCCATGGAAAAGAGTTTCATCCAAAGAATCAGAAATAAACTGATTTTATACCAAACCCTAGTTTTAGGGCAAAATGATCAGGAACTGATTGCACTGATTGCCAATGGATCTTTCTGAGATAATTGTGAATCTTCCTAGGCCAAGATGCCTCTCTAATCATGACATGGATGATTTCCTCTACTTCCAACCAAACATTGTCTGTTGCAGGTAGCCATGAAACCCTAATTTCTGATTAAATCCAGATGAACACTCTGATAGCTTTGAATCCTTCACTGATGAACTGAGGACTATAATAAGATACTTGGACCCCCCTGAGACCTTTGAGACTTGTATACTTAGAAAATGAAGTCTAATTCTCAATCTTGCTTTGTGTGGGCTCCTTCTGTTAAGGAGTGATCGATCAAAACCTGATCTCCATGTCACTAATGCAGTATGCAATGAGTATGACCTAATATGATGCTAATGAAGTGTAAAACATAATCCCATGCTTCCAGGAAAAATGAAGGGTAAATTTTGGGGTATTACACTTATTCATCCTTCTGCCAGGTCCTCGATAAGTTACTTCTTCTTGTAGGCTTATAAGATTTAGCTTCGAGTAAATGCACCAATAAGATTCTAAGGTCTTGGTCCTGAGTTCATTTTAAATAGGATCCTCATAAATATGTTGTCTCCTTAAATTTTTAGTCACACTATCGTATGATATCGTTTCTCTGTTTCTCTGTTTTTTTTCTTCTGCCATATCCTCGATAAGTTACCTATTCTTGTAGGCTTCTAGGATTTACCTTCGAGCAAATGTACTGATAAGATTCTAAGGTCTTAGGCATGAGTTCATTTTAAATAGGAGCCTCATGAACATGACGTCTCCTTAGATTCCCTTGAAGTTGTAGTCACACTATCGTATGGTATTGTTTTTTTATTTTGATGTTTTTTTGTTAATTTACGTGTACGCGTGTTTGTAATTTGTTTGATATTTAAATATTCGTGTGTATGTGTGTGTAATTTATTCGATATTTAAATATTCGGGTGTGTGTGTGTGTGTGTAATTTGTTTGATATTTAAATATTCGTATGTTTGTAATTTGTTCATATTTGAGTTGTATTATGTTTTCAGCTATTTAGATTGTACCATTAAGACCCCTCATTATCAATAAATTAGAGTGTTGATCCATGAGAGTGTTCCTTTTTTATCCTAGCAAATTAATTTTTTTCGTTTCATTAAGTGTTGCTTGAATCACACAAGTTAGAACACTTAAATCAAGGTGTTAAGTCATTTGATTCGAATCATGTATAATGTCTCTCGAATCATGCTTACAGTGAAAATTGAAATTTGCCTTTGGATGATTTGATTCAATCATGTATAAGGTGTTGAGTCATTTAATTTCTGAAGCCAAAATTTGCCTCTGGATGATTTGATTCAATCATGTATAAGGTGTTAAGTCATTTAATTTCTGAAGCCAATGTCTTGAAAGAAATTATTGTCACTTATTATGCTACGAAAAGTGTATATGAATGACTTCTTAAAATGTTAAGCCATCAAACCGCTAGAACCTCCCCGTCTCAACATGTTGTCCCTAGTTTTGAAAAAGATGTTGCGCATATGGATCAGACTGAAGACTCGTGTAGTTCTTGAAAAGAATACAGTGACAACTTGGATGAAGTTGTCTCAAATAGTGATTATGTTGCCTTGTTTATGTGATTTTCCTTGTTGTTTTGTTGAGTTGTAGTTTTTTTTAAGAATTGAACTGTTTATTTTGGCTGGATTTAATATGCTTATTTTGATGATGAGTTCTCTTGCCTTTGTCTCCTTTGAGGCAAATATGGGGAGAAATCGACACACTTATATTTTTGGCACACTCATGGTTGTGATTTTGAAGGTATGCTTAAATCTTCACAATGTTGTTTGGCCTAAAAATAGGCAAAATGGAGTTTTCTATTATAATTGATTGGAACATTTTCGTAGACAACTTGTTGTGAGACGACATTTCTCTAGTTGTCACTGACATGTGTCGCTAAGAATGCTATATGATCACTTTAGCTTTTATTAAATGATTTGTTTTAGATTTAATTCAATCAGAAATTTACAAATATTGTGTTTGGAAAAAGATTTTTGAGCCTAATGAGTAGAAGAGATTTTATTAAATCATAAATCTGATTGATGAAAATTTAATTGGATATGATTTAATTAAAATATTTTATTTTGTTAAAAAGATTTACTTTGTTGAATATTGTTGGATTCAAGCGACTTTTGGTTGAACCCTATTGGGATTTTTAGTGAATTGTATTTCTATATAAAGACAAAGTTCTCCTTATTTGAAGACTCAAGATTTGAAGAAAGATTTTCGATGTGCCGTAATATGTTTTTCTTGGGTCTTTGTAATTTATTTATTGTGCAATACTCTATCTTAGAGAATCTTTCATATTCTAGAAATATAGAGTATTTGGTACACGACAATCTCGAATGTGTGTGTGTGTGTGTGTGCGCGTGCGTGCGTGCGTGCGTGCGTGTGTGTGTGTGTGTGTGTGTGTGTGTGCGTGCGTGCGTGCGTGCGTGCGTGCGTGCGTGCGTGCGTGCGTGCGTGCGTGCGTGCGTGTGTGTGTGTGTGTGTGTGTGTGTGTGTGCGTGCGTGCGTGCGTGCGTGCGTGCGTGTGTGTGTGTGCGTGCGTGCGTGCGTGCGTGCGTGCGTGCGTGCGTGCGTGCGTGCGTGCGTGCGTGCGTGTGTGTGTGTGTTAAAATTCACAAGTACTATTAAGAGTTCATTCGAGATTGTCGTGTACCATTGATTAATTGAATTAGTGAATTTTCTTTTCTCTGGACATAAGCTCTCCAGGCATAGGTAACGTTGCATCAAACTTGATTATCAATTATTTGTGTTATTTATTTATTATTTACTTATATTATTCACTACTTGATTCAGATCATCTTGTTCGTATTATTTAAACATTGTGTGGGACATCTTAGTTATGGGTGAATAAAATTTCAATTCCTACAAATAAGAGATCACAAAAATCTTATAATATCATAGCCAACAAAGAGAAGAAACTAATGAGAAGAATCGTTATAACATGGAGCCGATAATGAAAAAAATCAACAAAGAGAAGAACCAAAGCAAAATATAGATGAACCAAACTAACAAAGAGAAGAACTAAACCAATAGAGAGAGGATGAACCACTAAAAGGATAAACCATCATATATCAAAGTCAAATCAAATCATACTACGTTAAACCAATTCAAATAAAACTAATACAAATCATACTTAAACAAATCAAATCAAAACAAACTAAACCAAAAAAAAAAACAATTACCAAAATTATTACCATCATAAAATGGTCTCAATTTCGTGTACATCGAATATTGCCGTCTTATTTGTTTTTTATTGCTAATATATTGAGCAATAAACACAAACATCTTTCACCATTTGAAGAAAGTACTAAACAAAGGCTTTAATCAAACTCATATATTCCTAAAATTTAAAAGTGGAAAACTTTCATATTCTAACATTTTTTTAAAAGTGTAAATATTCCACCATTACCAAAATTATTACGAACATAAAATGGTCTCAATTTCGCATACATCATATTGTTGTCTTATTTATTTATTAATGCTAATATATTGAACAACAAACATATGCATTTTTCACCATTTGAACAAAGTACTAAACAAAGGCTTTACTCAAACTCATATACTCCTAAGATTTAAAAGTGGAAAACTTTCATATTCTACCATTTCTCTACTTACGTTTAAACATTATTGAAAAAAACATAAGTCTCACAAAAGATTTATATAGAGTGACATCTCTCACCTTACAAATCGATTTTATAAGGATGATTTAGGCCAAAAATATAATTCTATCATGGTATCACGAGTCTATCGATTCGGCCACCCATAATTTATATATGCGCACCAAGTCCAATAATGTTGGATGCAAGAGAATGTATTGGAAAAACCAAGTCATGTGTATCGAATATTCGGGTCACCCAACAGTTATACCCACACACCCTAAGCTCGATAGTGTGGGGATGAGGAGGTGTATTAGAAAAAAAATTAAGTCTCAAATTGATTAAAGATAAAGTCCACAAACAGTTTATAGTTTATATAAAATGCACCACTCACTTTATAAATCAATTTTGTAAGGATTAATTATACCAAAACTCTAATTCTATCAAACATAAACATAAATACTTTCATATGCTATTTTTTTTTGTGGAGACATAAATTCAACCAATCTAATAACGTGATGAACAAATTAAATTTGATAGTTTACCATCATATCAAGCTCACTAAAACAAAATTAAGAGCTAATGTAAATTGTTTATGATTCAATTTCGATTTTCAAGCATACAAAATAAAAGAGACGATATATCAAAAACAATTTTACAATTCTAAAATATAATTCTAATATATATATATATATATATATATATATATATATATATATATATATATATATAATATATATATATATATATATATATATATATATATTTTGTTAGGACTTAGAGACAAAGATTGCTTGATTGGAATGCCTTTCTAAGATGTGACAGACCTTCTCCATCATAGCAAGGAAAGAGATTATTCCAACATCTTAAACAAAAAGTAACATTTTCCCTGTTTACTTTTGTTTCAGTCATGAGATATGTTCCAACAAGAACTCCCCCAAATACAAAGCAAAGCATATCTCAAAGATACTTCTTCATACACACATGTTCCTTCCATTCACACCATCCACATCACTCCTCTTTTACAACACCAAAACCATGGAGAAAACATCTCTTATATCTTTGGCTTCAACACCTAATGCAATTTTATTGCTTCTTGCTCTAACTATTTTCCAAGGTAACCTTATCTACCTTCTTAAATTTTCATCATTTGATTAATTACACTAGTCATTTTTTTTCTTTTCATTTTGCAATCTTTTACAGAAGTGCAAGGAATTGGTGTTAATTATGGCATAATAGCAAACAATCTTCCACCACCATCTCAAGTTGCAAAGTTTCTCTTACACTCCACCATAATTAACAAGGTGAGAATCTTTGATGCAAACCATGAAATCTTACATGCTTTTTCCGATACCGGAATCGAGATAACCGTAACAATACCTAATGACCAAATTCCAGACATAACCAACTTAACCTTAGCTCAACAATGGATCAAAACCAATGTCCAACCTTTTATCCCTTCAACCAACATCATAAGAATCCTAGTAGGAAATGAAGTCTTATCAACAGCTAACAAGCTTCTTATTACTAGCCTTGTCCCTGCCATGGAAACTCTACACATTGCCCTTGTAAGTGCCTCATTAGACAACTCTATTAAAGTGTCCACACCACATTCTTTAGGTATTTTGTCTAACTCAAGTCCACCATCAAGTGCTAGTTTTAGACAAGGCTATGATATACATGTAATCAAGCCAATGCTTAGGTTTCTTAAAGATTCAAATTCTCCTTTCATGGTTAATCCTTACCCCTTTTTTGCTTGTACTTCAAGCAACCTAGATTTTGCGGTTTTTCGTGTAAATTCGGGGCTTTTTGATGATTACACTAAACTGAAATACACCAATATGTTTGATGCGCAACTTGATGCTGTTTATTCGGCAATGAAAGTTTTGGGCTTTGAGGACGTTGAAATTGTTATTGGCGAAACGGGTTGGCCTTCGATGGGCGACTCGGCCCAGATTGGTGTTGACACGACGAGTGCTTCTGATTACAATGGAAATCTTATAAGGCACGTTACTTCTGGGGAAGGGACACCTCTAATGCCGAATCGGACTTTTGATATCTATGTTTTTGGTTTGTTTAATGAAAATCTAAAGCCCGGTCCAATATGCGAAAGGAATTTTGGGCTGTTTTGGCCTAATATGAGTCTTGTCTATGATGTTCCAATAATGAGAAACAATGTAGATGTTGCTAACAATCATTCTAAAGCTTTATTGTCAATAATGATAGCTTTGAACTTCTTGATAGGTTTTTGGGCATAAATCTTCTTGCACTGTTGTTCATTTCTAGCAATGCCTGTAAAAAGCCTGACCAGTTGGATTTGAACTTCCAACAACCAGGAAATCTGATATGGGCCATAATCATGCAATTTTGAATGGCCACCAGATCAAATATTAAATGCTTTACATTCAAATGTTCTAGCTTGTTTGGATCCACATCTGCCAATCAAATTTTCGCATCCCGATGCATGTTCACCCTGAAATTCACGAAGCTACTATATGATATTTCACCATGATTCTACAAAATCAGACGCGAATCCAAACGAGTACGAATCGGCCAAGAAGCTGAGGCGAGCAACAAAATCCATGAGTTGAATGTGCTAGAATTGCGGGTCAATTGATTAAAATGGGAGGGTCATGCTCATGCATTGCACTCGAAGCCATTAGATCGAATGCGGATTCCACTAAAGGAATGCATATGACACTCGAGCACTAGACATTTCTAGTTAAACGTTAATGTGTAGGTATCATGTTCGACATTTGTGTCAGTGATTCACCGCGAAGTGTGTATGCTTGTGTTTTTGGTAAAACTAGAGTTATCAACAATGCAAAATTATGATGAAATATATCAAAACTCTAGAAAAAAAAGTATCCTTACTTGATTGAGAGCTTTCCCTAATCAATTTGGCCACAAAACAGCCTCCCACTTTGTAACACTGCTTGGTCAAATGAGCATCTCAGCCAGAAGCATCACACATTGATCTGCAACTATGAATGGAATACTCATTTGAGCAAGAAAAATTACTAAGAGAAATAATAAACTTGCTATGAGAAGATTTTTGGTTAATGGCTGGTCCTATTGAGAGGAATACCTTAAGAATATATATAGTTATTAAAAGTGGTTGAGAAGACCATGTTTGTTGAGATTTGACAGTCAGCTTCAAAATGATTAAAATAGAAAGGACTTTTAGTTGCACTAGACTCATAGGAATGGCAGTTAACAAGAAGAAGGTTCATATGCCAACAACTCAAACACCAAACATAGTCTTTGAAATATTTGAAACATATACTAAAAAGAGTTTTCTACTTTTAGTTTTGGAAACTAAAAGATTATTCATTCTATGTGGTTAGAATTAATTTTCAACAAACTGTTTTTGTAAAATTATTTTTGATTAAAATATATTCAGAAAATGTACAGCGTGGTTAAACTAATTTTATTTATTAGTTTTAGTTATTTTAAAATAAATAAAACTCATAGTATAAAAACTATATATCACTAAACGTTTGAATATAGCTTTTTTTTTTTATATATTTTTTAATTTTTAAATAAAAAGAGATTGAAATTGTTTTTTTTCCTTTATAAATTGTCTGAATTCTAATTTTTGTTAAAATCAAGTTTGGGGTTGAAATTGCTTCTGTGTATATCTAACTCAAATATCTATCAAAATCAATTTTATGGTTCAAAAGTTATTTTAACTTAGTTGATGATTTTCTCCCAAATTCATTAAACATTTTGATGATGGATCCTAAATATGGTGGTATTGATCTCCGATCTAGTGGTAATGGGATGAATATGCGAGATTATCACTTCAACGTTTAAATCAGTTTTAGAGTTTAAGAGGAGCGAAGTGAAATTATGAGATTACAAGTGTGTACCTTAAGCCTCTCACGTGTTGATTATATATGTTGGATAATTTTGATTGAGCTTCGTCTGGTTGGCCTAGATATTTTGATCCTCTGCATTGGGCATTGGGCCGGCTCAAAATAGTTGTCCCAAGATTTGTCGAATATTTTATCAACGACAAGTCTTTCAAAGTTGTGGCCGACTTCTCGTTATCAAATCCGACCACAAAGAGAAGTGGGAAGGAAATGGAGCAGTTACAGAAGTAATGGAGAACACGCGCATTAGATTTCTTTTTTCCATCATTGAGACGTTTCGACAATTTTTCAGGCACATGGCTCTAGGCTCACAAGTTAGGGCGTTGACCTTTTTCTATAGGGAATTCCAGTGCACTTGAGTTCACTTGTACTCTCAATGTGAAATTTGACTGTTGATTATAACAGAAACATTTGTTAGCTCAGATTTCCATAATTCAGTTAGTAGTCACTTTGTTCTGATGATTATAAATGTGTTTGATAGTTCTAAGTATGAGAGGTTTTCTAGCAGTTTCCTTGATAGATAAACTTCTCTTGATGGGTCTTCCTTCAACGCTCTCCTTTCTAATGACAATATTTAAGATGATCGCACAGTCAGTTCCACACCTACTCTTTCTATAGCTATATGAGATTTAACTTCCCCTACTTTGACTCAACTAGAGAAGTAAGTTGTTGTCTTGAACAACGAAGAGGCTCGAACTTTCATCAGGACTTACCGCACCATTTATGACCAAAATCTAAGTGATTTTGAGATTAATTATCATCTTATGCATGTGACCCAACATGCTGTGGTCGATTGGCTCAGGCCATCAAACATCTTTCAGGTTGGCGAGATACCTCTAAAGACTATTGATCTTATGGACACAGTTAGTTATAGCAAGTATAACTAGGTGAGCTCTGAAATACTAGAAACCCCTTCTACTTTAGATAATCCTGCAGCAGTGAGGGAGGCTAATATAAAAGTAGATCATTCCGTGTCAGACAAAAGGATACATATCAGCTTTATGGAGTGCTATATTTCTTTCTATGAATGTTTGTTGACACGGATAATTTTTTTGCTGCCTTTGTTCGAGTTCAAAGTGAAGGTTTTGAGGTTTTTGAAGGTTGCCCCCTCACAACTTCATTCTGGCACCTTGGATTTTATAAAGGCGTTCCAACTTTGGACCAAGTACCGATTGAAATTTTGTTGTCAGGAGGACAGATGTTGGACCAGATGTTTGAAACAACATGTGCAATTGATTTATGACAAATAACAGATCCTAGGGACAAATGTCAGACACGATGTCTGGGACAATGTACACTAGACAATCCAATTTTTCAACCAAGTTACAACAACTTAACTTATACAAGATGATAGAGCCAAAAAGCAATAAAGAACACAAGAAATTGGTAACCTAGTTCAACCACACATATGTATGGGGGACACTTTACCCAAGAAAGAAAACTCACTACTTCGAAATAGTACAATTAGTCTTATAAGAACATCAACCCCATGATATTCAATGTCTCTTCCTAATCCTAATGACTTTCTATTTAAAACTCTCCCTAAATATGATAATCCCTCTCACTTTCTCTCAATCACTAACCCCTAATGATCAACTTCAATAACAACTCTATTGATTGTTGAATTTACAACTCAACTAAGACAAACCAATAACTATGTCAAATTACTGAAACATAGTGTGGTGTACATAAGTTAGATTCAACACTAATCTTTATGATAGCATTAGCGTGGAATACAAAAAATAGAAACACTTTGTTCTCAAGCTTATAAAACTAATATCTTTGGACAAAGTTTTACAACTCAACAAGGAAACTAACCTCTACGCCTTAAGATATAAATGAAGGCGCTAAAGTGGTGCACAATAATAACTTAAACAAAAACTCAAAAATATAAATCCTAACACTAAGAGTCTCTGATAAGTGCATACCTCAAACTCTAGGTCGGAGTCTCCTTAAATAGCAATGAAATTTTAGATTTTTCTTTGTTGGATTTCAGATTTAATTTTGTCTAAAATAATGGCAGATGTTGTTGGATTTGATTTGCTCCATAAAAATCTCCAACAAAAAATATGATGAGACGTTAGACCCAAACCAATTCAACATCTCTCTAATACATATGTGATATATAAACTCTTGTACTATTTATAAACAAATCGATGTGGGATTTTAGTTTTTTTTTTTTTACATCTCAACTTTTTCATTTGTATATACTATTTCGATTTCACTTCCATCTTCGGGTTGCTGATAAAATATTCAAAAAATACTAATTAAACTAGAAGTGAAAAACCATTACACAAAAATATTTCTCAAATTATATATCACTTCATGGTGCTCAAGTTCGTTTGCAAATATGGCCATATCACCATTTTTATAAAGGCACACCATATGTAAACAATCCTTAAAACAATGTCTTGAAAGTTTCTCATAACTAGTCTTAAATAATTGAGTCCAGGACTCTTGAACTTCATACTCCTTCATCTTCCATAAAATAAAATCATTTTGTTGGGAACTGTGAGCAAACAAAAACATTCCATCAAAACCTTAACAACTGGTTGAATAATTGGCACCTCAACAAAGAAAGAAAGTAAATGAAGGCTACTTACTTGGAATTCTCAATTCTATAGAAAATAAATAAATGAAGAAAGCATTTTTGTTTTAATATTGATATGCGATAAAGGCTAAAGTCTCACGTTGATTTGTTTATAAATAATATAAGAGTTTATATATCACATACATATTAAGTATGTTGTCTTAAGTGGATTAGAGAGATATTAGATTGGCTAAAGTCTCATGTTTTTGGTTAATCAAAACTCTATTCATATGAAAAGGAATTATAATAGGAAGAATTATGCCATAATCACTATTCTTCATTAGCTTCTTCTTTTAAACCTCTGTTGGTTGTTCAATATTGGGAGGACCTCCAACCTGACCATCAACTTTCCCTTCAATGGCAACTCCTTGTATGAATATCATAAAGTCCATAAGTGGTAATTCAACAACATGAGTAAGATGTTGAAACCTTTTTTGTGACATCTTGGTTTGCTTCTAAAGTTAACAAACTCCATAAATGTTTCCTTCTTCAATTTTGAGATCAGTACATATATGAAAACTTTCTATGCAACAACTCTCAAGCCTTCTTTACAATGGCTTAGTTTCAGTTTCTAACATATCTTTTATGATGTCTGAAACATGATCTTCAACATTCTACTCTACAATGCCAACAACCATCTTCATCTTAAAAAAATTTCTTTCTCTTATGGCTGTCACAAAATGTAACATAGTTTATTTCTCCTATCAACTGTCTATTGCAGCTACTTTCAAAATAACAATCTTAACAAGAGAATACCTTGTGGGAGGAACAAGCGACATGAACAAGAATATTAGGCTCTCCAAGCCAAACTTATGGATGATGCCTTTGAGACTTATCATTCCACTAAGTATGCATATGTTAATGGTGTGGTTGACTACCATACAACTTATAATAGTACAAAGGAATGGAGGAGACACAATTAATGTAGTGATAATCATGTTTGACCAAATATCGAAATATGTTACCTGACATTGTGCAATCTGCTTTCTGGGTAGGAATAACACACTTTGAATTTGATGGCTCACCAGTATGTATAACCTCTTTCATGTCTTTGAAGGTCACAACATTATTTGCTTGATTAGATTCACCTTCTTCATCATTAGTTACATTGAATATTCTTCTTTGTTTCCTTGAAACACTTGAGCATTCAGCTTGAATATGTCCAAATTCTTTGCAATTAAGACATTGGATCCCTTTGCACTTGAATGAGTAGTTGGGATTTTGTCTTTCACCATATTTTTCTTTATGCTGAATATTTTGACATTTGTAGGCACATTATTCTCAGATATCTTGTCAAGTTTTCTTATAACTTTAGTAAAGATCTTGTTTAGCAAGAACTCAAAGGGAGGATGATATGGTTGTGGATGAAGTTTCAAATGTAAGAATTTGTTTAGAGATAGATATCCAACATGAACATATTCAACAAAAGCACATGCCCAAAAGCTATTTTAGAAACAAGGTAGATGGAATGGAAAAAATCGATAAGGTATTGAAAGCCATTTATGCCTTGTTCACTGTTACATAGCCGAAGAAGATATGAGAACAACATCATCAATACCTAAAGTTCATGGAAATCCTACCAAACAAAAGGAAAAAGAAAGATGATGTGTTATTTGTGTCATATATGTCGCCCCTAGCAGAGAAGCAAGTGGTCAAGCTAAGGACCTTAAATAAGCGTTGTGTAGGAGGCAACTCATGGACTAGTGTTATTTAGCTTTATTTTAATTTTTGATTTGCTACCTTATCAGTGTTATTATGGAAAAAGAATAGAAAAATCCACTATAAAAGAATGAACAAAAGTGACCATCATGGAAACTCCCTTGCATATTGACATTTGACAAAGAAAAGAGAAGCATACCACTTGCACTCAATCTCCAAATACTTCAGCTAGTAAGGCTTGAGCCAAAACTTTCCATTGTTCCATTTTATTCTTATGAGAGTATCCATACATTAGTTATTTTCAAGAATTTTCATTATTTCTTATTCGAGTATATTGGTCTCATAAATACACATTGAGACAATTGTTTGTAAACACTCTAACCCTTTTTAAGATACCATGTTTAATATGATTATATTATTTGCTAACCACTTTGAGCTTAAGCCCTTCTTTCAGTGACATAGCCATGCTATATAACCAATTGACTTGAAATATTAAATATTTTCACCCTATTTAGAGTTAGGTAGAAATTTTTAGTTTCCTTGTCTAATGCAAAATAATAAGTTTGAAGTTTCTCTTTGAAGGTAGCAACATTTATGTTTGGGTTTGGGGTACTAGAGAAATTGATAAAAAAGAAAAAGAAAAAAAACAAGAAGTTAAAAATGATTTCTTCAATTTTTTTATAGAAAAGATTGAAAAATATGATCAACAAAAAGAATTTTCTAGTACCAAGTGAGCAAGAAAGAGTGATATGGAAGGATTTTGGTAACAAAAGTAAAACTAGGTACTTAACTCCAAAGATTTAAGCCTACTATCCTAAATTATCTTAACCTGGCATAAGCCACGTTACAATCTTGAAAAGACCTCAAAAGTGTGTGTTTAAATATGACTTTGAATGATTCGATTAGAAATTTTACAAACTCATTATTAAATGTTTTTGTACGTTGATTGTATTATTACACTGTCAAATTGAGTGCATATATGTGAGATGAGAGACATGTTGAGTACTTGTATATTTGAAAGAACTTTTATGAGTTACTTGGATTGAATCTGGGAACGGAAGTGTTGATCAACAAAAATAAGAAAGGTCACATTCATTGGTAAGGGTAAGCACTTTAATTATGATGAAATGTTCAATGTGCAAACATGTTACTTGAGGACAAGCAACAAAGTAAGTTCGAGGTTGTGATGGAATTTATTATTACTTGATTTTTATTAGCAAATTCGGATGAAAGCATTGAAATAATGAGCAAAAGTCATGTCAAGTGTGAAGAATGGAGCAAAAACTAAGAGTGGAAAATATGTGACTAAGAAAAATTATGAAGAAAAAGAGAAGAAAAAAAGAAGTTGTACCCCTGGATTTCACACGCACGTGTTGCATCCCATCGTGCTACGATGAAAGCCTCGTCATGGTGCGGTGAAATCCATCAGGGTGCAATGTTGCGCTACTCTTACACACAAAGTTTTCTATAAATAAGGATTTTTATGTACTTTTGAGGAATTCCAAATTTTGATAAGGAAAGTGATGGCTTGGGATACCATAGTTACGATTTTGAGGTTTTTGGAAGCCATTGAAGACCTTTATCTTCCTTGATTTTCAAATTCTCTCCTTCTAAACTCATGGTATTTGTTATATTCACTATGAGTAGCTAGATTCCTTAGATTATGTCTTTTTAAACAAACTTGTTTGTACTTATTGGACCATACAACTCTTCGATGTTAATCAAATTATTTTATGTTATTGGTATTATTTATTTGTCCTTGTGTATGTATTGACGAATGCACGAATTAATATCAGATGAGTAGGTATTTTTGACTGTTAGTCTACTGGTCGAAACTAGGGCAATTATTCAACTTTGTAATTAACTAGGAATAGGTAATTAGAAATTGTGACTTTTGAATTAATGAACTTATAACACCTAATTTAACTCTGAATTGACCTAAGAAATCAGGGAATTATTGTGTAGATTAGTGAATTGGCCTAAGAAATTAGGAAATTTAGGGTTTTAATTTTAGTCTTCTCAAATCTGTCATAGCATTAACGCTTATTCTTTTCATCTTCTTCGCCAGGTACATCTCATCTCTTCTTCACTAATCTCTTTTGTCTCATTTTCTTTCTTTTTATCTTCTCATTTTATATTACTTTTCTCTTTTCCAATTTAACTTTTTATCATGCCTTTTCTTCTCCAATTTCTCATCTCTTCTATTCTTTCTTTTTCATCTTCTTAATTCTCTTATCTCTTCTGTTTCTTTCCTGTTTCATTCTAATATTTTTGATATTGTTTTATATTTTTTATTTCACTTTTGTCTAATATAATTTTTATATATTACCTAGGAAGTTGTTGTCCAAAAAATGATGAGTTTTTTTTTTATTATTTGGTAATGTATTAATAACTAAACACAGAGTATGTCGTCATATATATATATATATATATATATATAAAATACAATTTTGTTACATTACTAAACACTGCAATAAAATGACAATTATAGGTCTGGTTTCTTTTCAACCATTATTCTATATTCTCTTAATAAAATTCCAACTATATAACCGATTTTCCCTCTCATTCTTCTCCCCCATGCTTCTCTAATTTTTCTCCGAACCTCAAAACTAAGGCACCTGAAAAATGTCAAAGGCGGTGGCTTACATCCTACTAGCCACCGCCACAATAATTTTCTTCAAATTTATTTCTCCATTGAAACATGAAGAAGAAAAAGGTAGCCTTAGTAGAAGGTTCGGTTACAAAATATTAGAAAGAGCGCCAATTTTCGACCCTATTGTAACAAAGATTGAGAGAGAAGTAGAGCAAATAAAACAACAACAAAAGATGAATTTTGATAATAATAATAATAAGGTTGTTGTTCCTGATACGGGTTTGGAAAGTACAACCTCGATTAATGAGGTTGCGGAAACATATCAATTTCTTACCTCTGGTGGTAAGTTGAATACCACATTAAGGTTAATGATTTTGTTTCCTTTGTTAGATAGAGAAACCAAAGATGGTTTTATTGTTTCTAATGAGTTGGAAAGTTGGATTACTCAAAGAGCTTTGGAAAGATTGGATTATTCTACACAAACTGAATTGGAATCTAAGGATAAAGATGGTGATTCGTCTCTCTCGTTCAGAGAATATCTACCTCATTTATCTGAAGAAGATATAGGTAATTTTTTTCTTTAAATTATATATAGTTCAGATTATTGATTATTTGATTTATATAAAAAATGATTTTTTTCTTATAATAGAGAAAAATGAAACAACACATGGTGAAGCAGGATGGTGGATGAAGAAATTTGAAAGTGCGGATTCTGATCATAATGGCCTTCTTAATTTCACAGAGCTTAGAGAGTAATAAATAATTTCAACATTTCTTTTTCCATATTCAATTTTTTTTATATAAATATATTTTATTTTTTCTTCTTGTTGGAACAGTTTTTTGCATCCAGAAGATAGCAAAAATCCAGAAATGTTGAAATGGATGGTTACAGATAGATTTAAGTAAGCTTTATTGTTTTGTCCAATATATTAAATTTGAACCCTTATATTGTTTTTATTATGACTTTAATTTGTTTGTGATATAGGCGTATGGATAATCATGAAATGGATGGGAAATTAAGTTTCAATGAATTTGAAGAGAATGTATATAGTACATATGAAACCTATATGGATTTTGAAACCTATGGAGTTGATGTACCTAAAGTAACTGATAAATTTGCTGAGCTTGATGTGAATAAGGACCAGTAAGTAATTTTAAATTTTATGGTTAAGTAATTATTGGTTTTTAATCTCTATGCTAATTAAATTACTATTATGTGTTATGATTTTTGCAGATTTATAACACCTGAAGAATTGTTGCCTATACTTCCTTATATCTACCCTGGAGAGTTAGCCTTTGCTAAATATTATACATATTATTTGATGAATGAGGTGAGTTGATGTTTTTTAAATTGCGATCTGCAACTGCAATTGTAATTATCATATAAAAAATTTAGAATTCACATTCATAATTGTGACAGTATTTGAGATTGCTGGTCTTGTTTGATGCAGGCGGATGATAATGAAGATAAGAAATTGACATTAGAGGAGATGATAAATCATGAATTTATTTTCTATAACACAGTTCATGCAGATGGTCATGCGGAAAGTGATGATGATCATGATGAGCTATGATTAAGAATCAATGAAAATGTAGTGAATTAGTTCTTCTTATTTTGGTTTTGTAAAAAAAAAAAAAAAAAGAGAATGAAGGGTAATCCAATTTTTTCTCACATTTTTAGCCTTTCTTTTTAACTTGATGGATCATGAATTAACATTCTCACGAGGAAGCTTCTACCCCTAAATAAAGATGTAGTAAAATCTTCGTCATCAAATTATTGGTAAAAAAGTCTCTTTCAAAATTTGGGTTCAATTCATAAGGTTAACGTTGGATTGATTTAAGTAATTTTAATTGAATTATTTGTATGTTAACGTTGGATAGATTGAGAAACATTTGATACAAAAAAAGATGGTCTAAGAACCCTAAAGGTTATTCCCTACAGCTCATACGGTGCGAATGAGTAATTAAAATATCTAATTGTGCACATAACGTTAAAAACATAAGTCTACGGTTTGATGAATATAATACTAACCTAAATTGTGAATCATGAGTTCAATTTGTTTATATGCAATAGAATTGATAGCCACCTTGTGAGTAGGCAATGTTGAACATTGATGGTTTAGGTTTGAGGGGAACCAATATTTTAGCCTTAACATGAAGTGTTGATATGTTGAGGTTCATAAGATTCAGTGTAAGCTTTATTAGGCAGTGTTGATATGTTTAGGTTCGTGATAACCAGTGTTGATCCTTGATTTTGTAGTAGGTTTATGAGAACCAATGTTGATCCTTGATTTCATAGTAGGTTTGTGAGAATCAATTTTGATCTTTGATGTTGTATTAGGTTTGTGAGAACCAGTGTTGAGCCGTGTTATTGTAATAGATTCGTGAGAACCAATGTTGATCATATTGTTGTAACTAGTATGGAGGATATAGAGGATATGATGGATATATTTTCATTTGTTTGTCATTAGCATGCATTATAATATTGAAGTTAGGATGGAACTTCAGTCTGGTGATTTTTCAACCTTAGTTTGGCGATCTTTCGACCTTGGTCTGGCAATTTATGACTTCGGTCCGGAGATTTATGACTTCGGTCTTACGTAGTAGACTTCGGTGCAGTGTTCAAGATCACTCGGTAACATATCTCTGATGTCCAATGATTGATACCACATGTATGGGAGTATAGGAAACAAGCATTTCATACTTAATTTTGTCTATATTGTGAATTTTATATCTATGTTGATTATAAGTAATATTGTGTACTATCCTTGTTGTTTCTACACCATTTAATGTACGAAATATACTTTCACCCCTTATTATTTCCATGTGTCCACCTATATACATTTATGTAGATAATTCCCAGGTTGAGATTGATGAGTGATCGTTGCGTTTGTGGAGGATGTCATAGTTGACATCTTCAATTTGTTTTAGTTATGATTATGTTTTTGTTGAATCTTTGTCAAACATTAGTATTATTATGTATTATGTTATGATATTGTAACATCGGGTTGGGAATACTTTTTTATGTGTTATGATTTATTTTTAAATGAATTACTATGTTATGTTTTGAGTTTAAAAAAAAACATTTTGCCTTTGAAAATAAAGTTGAATGTTCTGTCAATGTGACACCCTTATTTAATCTGAACATTTTCTGCAATATTTTATAAATTATTATTATGGTTTATGGTGTTACAATAATCACATACTCATGTGGAGGATATCTTTGAGATCTTCTCAACTCAGATTTAACCGATGGCTCAAGTGAAACCTTTTCAACTTGCTCATCATGATAAGGTTCTTGGTTTTTGTTAACATTATCATCGTTTAAATGCATATCTCCCTAATCAGCAAAATTTCAATTATCCGTGTAACTTCTACCATCAGATTTTGGCTTCTCTGTTTATCAAAATCTTTAATAGTTTGGTGTTCAAGAAATATCACATCACGAATTCTGATAATTTTCTTGCCAGATGGATCCCACAATCTATAACGAAACTCTTAATGACCATAACCTATAAACGCACATTGTTTAGATCTTTTATCAATCTTGGATATCTCATCTCTTGGAATGTGAACAAAAGTCATGCAGCCAAACACTCTCAAGTAACCATAAGAGACAGTTTTCCCTGTACATACTCTATTTGGAACATCATCATTTTTCACACCCCAAAATTTGCCATACTTTTTTTATTCAATTTGTTTGGCTTATGGTTTTGTTCATTTGCATACTTGTTTCTATTTGATCATGCATTCATCGACATTTGCATATGGTAACAAATTTATACCAAATGTTCGATGATAATAGATTTAATTGGTTTAAGTGGATTTTCAAGGTGGATAATATTTGGTATTTATTCAGTTTTATTTGTCGTATTACTTGTGGTGTGGATCATCTCTTTATTTTAGATTCATAGGTATTTCTGAGGGTTGCTTGGTTTCAAAGAAAATGGCAAAGTTGGAATACGAGTAAGATTTCAGTCATTTATTAAAAATGTCATTTCTCAAAAATACTAAAAATCATAGGTTAAACCACTCAAAATTCAAGCCAAAGTGGTAGAAAATTCAAGGCAAAGGCATTACTAGTGACTATTTGCCTTACATCCTAACTTGGTACTTTTGCTAAACTTCAACATCATTGGTCTCTAACTACTCTTAACTACCTATTTCTCCACAATCCATCCATTTACCTAATTACCCTTAACTACCATAACTTCCAAACTAACACAAACTTCTAAACATCCTAGTCACTATTAACTATTAATCCCATGGTTGAAATTGATGATTCGCAACTTAGGATTAAATTAATTTCTAACAATTGATAAAACCAATTACTTGGATCACAATCCAAGGATGATCATTCACCTGTCAAGTCTATATAAACATGTTATTTCTCATAATTTTGGCCTTAGCTAATATCACTAACCTAATTTATAAAATTCACAATTAACCATTATTTTTTTTTACCATTTTTCTCTTATTTTTCTCTCTCAATTCATCTTCTCTCTCACCCTCACTAAAGTTCATTTTCATCATCATTTATAACTTCACATTGAAGTTCTAAAATGGTGGAACTTATCCATCAACAATTCTATATTATCATCAACAATTATCAGTCAACAATACAAACATTATTCATCAATATTATGCACTCATGATTTATCTTCTACATTCACTCATCGTCAAGAATAATTATCAAACCTTTAAAATTAATTGGATTAATGAAGCTTATTCTTGAAGTATTCTGGGTTTCTTTTTGTCGTTTCGATTTTCAACACTAACCGGAGCAAACCTTCGCTCCGTCGGTAATCCTTTATCTCTTCCACACCATTACTATGAATTATTGGATGTTTTCTTGTTGATTAATTTAAGCTACTATTTTAGAATTACTTATTAGAATAATCACTTATTTTGGTATAGAACACATAAACTTGAAAATAATGATTTTTTGATTCTTAATTATTACTAACATGTGAATATACCATTTTAATCGTTTTTTTTCGCTGAACATGAATATATAACTAGTTTTTCGTTCTGGTGTATATTTCAACCGAACCGACGTATTCTTTAATCGAATTTTTTTGTACGCTTTCGCAGCTTTTTCGATGTAATTCATAGCTTATTTCACAATTTGCAGTATGTATTTGATTTCTTTGTAAAATTCTGATTTCAACCATATATTAACTCATCGAATTCGAAACCGATATTTCAAGCATGTTTTTACTTGTTCTATTAGCTTTAGTTCGTAGCTTTTTTCAATATATTTAGTAGCCTTAGAAAATACGTTAATATCTTTAATTTTCAATATATCAGTAGCTTTTTTTTAATATATTAATAGCTTATGATATCAACTATGCATTAGATTAGTAACATAACTTATTTCATGATCTGACATTAACAATCCTAATATATCCGTGTAATCGATGTATTGGATATTCATGGTTGTTGTGTTGCGATTCACATCGGTTTAGCATATGCACGAGATAAACATGTTACACACAAAATATACAACAATTTATTCTTTCCATTCCATGTTACTAATATCACCTTTTTATCTTATCTTAATTATGGGTTTTTACTTAATATAATATAGTTACACTTCTAACTAATATTACTTTAACTTTTCTTTAATACAATAACACCCCATGTCAATTTTGAATTGGTAACTAAATCAAATTTAGAAAATAATCATATGTATTTTCCCACAAAAATTATTATAGGATTCTTTTGTTTGATAATAAAAATAGAATTTTAATTCTCTTGATTAATTAGGATTAGATTAGATTAGATTATATTTAATTAGAATTAATCTTGATCTCTTCATTTTTATGATCTTTAATTCATAGTTTCATGATGCTTGTTTGATTCTTCTTAATAGTTTGTCTTAATTCATGGCTTGATTTCCCTTGTTTGATTTAATTATTTGATCAAATATACTTTGATCAATTAATTAGATTAATAACTTCAGAATATTTTAATATTACTTTCTCATGAATTTACATGATCCCTTAGCTTAAGATTTGTTTATAGGCAATTGATTCAATTAACTAATTAATCATTGGATTGTTGTACATAGTCTAGCTAATTTCTCTGAATCTCACTGATTAGTGTTGATCAAAGGTCACTTTGGTCAACCAAATCCTTTGTATTGTGTTGTAATCCCCAAGCCTATTCAAAGTGATCAAAAGACATTTTTATCACTTGATATGGCAAGTCTATTGCGCTCAAGCTCTATTGGATATGTTGAATCTCAAAAGCTCAAGATCTCAGGGTTCGTATGCAAGATCAAGACTTCAAGTCAACATCAGTTAAGCATAGCTAGCAACGCGGACTACTTCTCAAGCACGATAAAGATATCAACACTTGACGATCATAACTCAGAGTGTGTGGCACGAGCCTTAAGAAATGAGATTGAAGAATTTCATTAACTCATTCTGAATATATTTGGGTACGAGACGCTTGACCCAGTTGCTCATCGAATCACCTTTATTCATAGACTTTAGCACAATTTGAATTACGTGATTTTCAAGTTTTCTTATACAACAAGTAGCATCGCATCATTAAGATCAACACACATGATCTCCTATTAGCAACTTGTTAATTTTAATTCTAGCTGCACGTTATAAGCCTTAAGCAACAAACAATGGATGAGAGTGGAGAATTCCATTAACTCATTCTGGATATCCTTGGGTACGGGATGCTTGACCTAGTTGCTCAAGGTATTCGCCTTTGTTCATAGACTTTAGTGCAATTTGAATCACATAATTGATAAGTCTTCTTCAAGCAAGTATCAAACATACAACACTTCAATAATGGAGCACTTCTGCTGTTAGCAACTTGCGGTTGTACACCCTCTTTCATTCAATTTTTTACCTTGAGAGGTGATAAAACTTGGCACTTGTTCTTTTCCTTGTAAGGTGGTAAACCTTGGCAATTCAATTTTGTGCCTTGTAAGGTGGTAAACTTTGGCAGTTGCCTTGTAAGGTGATAAACCTTGACATTTGTTTCTCTTTACCCTATAAGGTGTTAAACCTTGGCAATCCAATTCAGTTCTTTGCCTTGAGAGTCATAAGCTCTGGCATCTGTTCCTTGCCTTGAGAGGTGGTAAACCTTGGCATTTCAATTCCTTGCCTTCATAATTATAAACTCTGGTAGTGATACCTTACCTAGAAGGTTGTGAACCTTGGCACTCCTTTTCAGCCTCGAAGGATTGTGTACCCTGGCAAATCAATCTATTTTCCTTTGTTTCAGCCGTAGTAGGTTGAACTACGATTGCTCTGATTTTATCATTGCACGATGAGAATATGTAGGCACGAGGGTTCGAATCCTCCACAAGCATACTTATTTATTCCTTCTGCCTTAGGGCATTCCCTCCATTCATCTCCATGGGGCATTAATCACAACCTACATTCATATTCTACCTTCATTCACTTCACATGGTATACCCTATTCATTGAGCCAAATACAATATCTTTTTGTGCTTCATCTTGTATCTCCTTATGAGCCAAGAGTTGTTTGTGCTGTAAAACCAAACACTTAATTCCTTTCTTTTCGGTTGTTCCAATACAGTGATACCATGTCATAGGCCCCTCACTTGTTGGTTCATACCAGTTTACTCTTGGTTCATATTTCACCCCTTTTTGGAGTTCAAATCATATTATCCTTTGGTTTAGATCATAACTTTATCACAACTTATTTTCACCTCCCACCACTAGTTCTATGAACTACAGAGCTCTGAATTCCTCATTGCACTGTGAGGATACATAGGCATGAGGGCCCTAATCCTCACCGAGTACTCTAGCTATTTCCTTTCCTTCATTCTTTTGTGAGTAATCCTTCATATATGACACCCATTCGAGCTAAGAACAATCAAAACGGTTCCCATGGAGTACCATGGATGTTAGGGGTGCTAATACTTTCCCCTTGCATAACCGACTTCCTTACCCAACATATCTCCTTCCCTCGTGTTTTATCGATGTTTTCCCTTTCCTTCGGGAATAAATAAAGTTCGATGGTGACTCTGTTGTATGTTCAAGCGTGCGATGCGTCCAGGTATATTTCTGCTAGCTTCACAATCAAGTGGAATAGAAGGAGAAAAGATTAATCAAATCCACTGCAAGAAATGGTAAGTATTTGAAAAAATATTTGAAAAATACAATCCTATGCTACAGGAAATTCGAATTTCAACATAATAATATGCATAAATACGAAATGCCAAAGTGGTGCCAAAATGTCAGTCATTACAAGAAAAAATTACAATCCAAAATATTGAAAATTCAGAATATGCTTAAGCAGAAAATATAGATTTAAAGTCTTCAAGTTTGGCCTTGGAGAACGTAAGCCTGGTGTTCAATCGGTCACTTGCCTCTTCTAAAATGTCAACCTCATTCCCTAGTCGGAGATCAACTTCACCATGTTTAATGCCCTTGGTAGCTTCTTGATCAATGATCTCTCTGATGGGCGGTAATTTGTCCCATTCAAGCTCAGCCTTTTTCTTTTCCAAACTTTCAATTTCTTTGTTTAGTTCAGCAATTCGGGCACGACGACTTGAAATTTGGTCATCGAAAGTTGATTCTCAAGTTTATCGACCTCTTTTTGAGGTTTATATCTTAACAAACCTAGTCGAAGTAAACTTCGAATTGAAACAGGAACTGAACCATGGGATATAGGACTTTTTGCTTGTTAAGTTCAGTCAGCAACTTCTGAATATCTGTGCCAAGTCGAGCATCTCCTTCGATAGCATTGAGGAGGTTGACTTCAAATATGTTATCTTTTGAGTTGTCGGATCAGGAGGTTCACCGATACTTCATTTGAGTCAACCAAAGAAGCATTAGAAGAGTTTGAAGATCTTGTTCCAGTCGAAAGCATGTGTAGTTTTTGAAGCCTCCTTAAAACCTCTACAGGATTCTTCCGTTTAATGGCCAAATTTTCTTCTTGACTAAGAGAAGTGTTAGAGGAAGAATCTTGGATGATAGGTTGAGTTGGATTCCCTCCGACAGCAGTAGGTTAGTTTTCCTTCTCCATTTGAATATTTTTGACAACATGTTCGGTTGGCTCTTCATCCACCACCTCAAAGCCCTTTCCAATTTTTAGATTTTTCTGGGACAAATTACCATGAACAAAGGCTAGTGTTTCGTTGAATTATTGAATCCATTGGGGAGATAATTTGGTGGCATCGACCTCCACTTCAAAATTTGGCTCTTTGGAAGCGCTTGCATCTTCACCATCTCGATTGATCTCTGGATGAACAGAGGAGAGACTAGAGTCAATGAACTCCAACCAGTGAATGAGAGAGAAAGTGGGAGTCAAACTTTCAATACATTTTGGCTTGTCTTCTACGGTCTCTTTCGAATGTGGTTGTACCTGAAAGAAGAGGAACGATTAGTTTCGATAGTAAAAAATGAAATTGACAAGTGATAAATACAAGTAATACCTCAGTTTCCTTAGTCTCTTTCTCTTTGATATGGTGGCCTTCTTGTTGCTTGCCTCGTTTCTTCTTGTCAGACTTGACCAGGTATTGACCTTCCTTGTCAGTAGGATCAATAGTATAAATGTGTTTCTCCTTGGGTTGATCTTTCTTTCGAATGGTGCCCTTCTTTTTGTTGAAACCTGGTTTAGGAAAAAGGCTTAGGTTTAGAGTTCAAAAGATCTAATTTTTTTCGCTATCATATGAACTCTCAACCTCAACCAAGATCTCTACTAGATCCAACTCAACCTAGAAAGTTTGGTTGTTTAGTTCTAACGAATCATCGAAACCAAAAGTTAAGGAAATCATATACATACCTGTGTCGATGTAACCTTTGTGGTTTTCTTATTTTTATTGGGTTTAGTGGTTATGGGGCAACCTTGGTCACATTCCCGACTCTGAAAAGAAGACGAAGTGTTAAAGTCATCTTGAAATTAGCCAACACACAAATGGAGAAAAAGACTTGCTTTTTTCCTCTAGGGGTCTTCTTCTTTTTTGACCTCACCAGCATTAGATGGGCCTTCAACATTGCTTTCGCCATGTGTTTCAGTTTCACCTATAATGAAAACGTATGAGAGGTCGAAGGGATAAATAGAAAGGAATCAAAAATTGGTTGATGTGTACCTGATTTTTTCTTAGGGTTTTCCTGCAGGTTGGAGAAGCCAATCGTCAACCTCCTGCGAAAGTTTTCTTCAGAAAAGTCATCTTGAAAATGGTTCGACCACCAATTATTGAACTTCACTATGGAGTAGAAGGAAGGTTGGAATCAGAATGTGGGCAGTTCGAGAGCTTGTTGACGTGTGAACGCCATACATTCTCTGTACTCTTGAACAAAAAAAATTCTCTCTGACCAACAAATTTCGTTTTCCCAAGTGTAAGAGATTTTGACAACATTTTCCTGAAACCAAATTGCCTTGCCACTAAGTTTGGTAGGTAACCAATGAAGCCAAAACCAGTGGTCCCTATCTCGATGCGGGTGGATAGGAGCGTAAGGGTTTAAAAAGTTGCCCAAACAACATTCGACGTTGCAGCTGTGGAAGGAGTCACACTAGCGAACCTGTTACGAAACCAAGTAGGGCCAACACATCGATCTAGGAATGATCCCATGGTCGAAACAAAAGTTTTGGAGTCGAGAAATAAATTGATATACTTCATAAGCGATATTTATGAATGAGTGTCGTCTGGGGTAACTAAGGCAAGACGAGTGTCTTCATGCTTCTAGCATCATTCTCTTCCATTAAAGCCTTCAAGATGGTCACCTCTAACTTTGGTACAAATGTGGCATTCAACCAAATTTGTAAGAGCCACAAGGGGCCAGATAGAAGATATCTTTTGTTGGTCTCAGGGAGGTGTTTTAGTTTGTAAGATGCGGTACCTAACGATTGGTATATAGTGGCTAGAAGCAACTTGCCAAGAGATGTCTTTGGACCTCATGGAGTTGAATTTATAAGGGGACATACTTTTTGGTTATTTGCAAAGAGCTCGAGTAAAAGAAATATTAAGAGAGCCAAAGGGTTAGAAAAAGCAATGTGCTCTTGGTCAGAGACCTTTTCTATTTTGGTCTTATGATGGTCGGTAATTCAATTTTTTAAGTTGAATCGTTCAAAGACGACCTCATTTACAGTTTCACTATTGGGGTGAAGGTTTCACCTGTGGGTCGAAGCCCAGTGATAGCTGCTACGTCGAACAGAATAGTTGAATCACATCGAAAATGCCTAGGTTTTCTCATTGTTCCTTCTTCTTTTTTTGGACTTTGTCGAGCTAGGCAAGATATTCCTTATTTTGGGGATGAGGTGCTAATTGAAAGATGCACTAGGCGTTTTCATAAAATTTAGGTCGAGAGAGCGTTCTTCGAACGCGGAGGGCATGGTAACAGGATAACATGGAAATAAATTCTTCACCTTCTCAGGGTGTGATTGAGCAGTGGGAAATGAATCTAGGAAAACTAAGAGTTTATCATAAAGGGAGAAGAGAATGAGTACCTATTTAGCCTAGATGGAGATTTTCTCCTTGGAGTGTGGTGGTCCAGGTAAGAAATCTTTCCCCTTTTCCTCCTCTGATGTCAGAATCGTGAATGCCAGGGGGTTCTTGCCAATAACTGGTATGGAGGTGGTGAAAGTAGTCATTGTTTCTCTTGAATCTTTTTTGAAAAGAAGTCTGAGAACATTAATGCGTGTGAATGCTTGGAGTTAGAAGAGTTTTAAATGAACAACTGAGGTTGGTATTTATAGAGGAGAGTGCATGAGTAACTGTCAGAAAAGTGGCATACATGTGGCAATGGGAGACGATTCCTCTTCAGGAAGTGGAAGAGTTAGTGGGCTAAGTTATTGCCCACTCTCTTAGGAAGTAGGAGCAATGACAGGTTTTGTTGGAAAAAACCTTGTTGAGTGGATGTTTGTGGAAATACACAATGATGATGCTAACGTCAACGAAGGGATTTGAACAGTATCGAAAATCGAAGCAAAAATTCCATATTTCTCCCTTTCAACATTTATGTGGTTGAAAAATGACATTTCGAGGGAATATTTGTTACCTCATATTTTCGACACAGATGAAAAAATGTGAGTATTCAGGGTTAAATTTGGCCATAATGGAAATTTTCAAGGTTTTACCTAGAGTCAAAATAGTTATTTTTTACCAGGAGACCACTTAACCTTTTAGGGAGAATTCCCTGTCGGGGGAGGTTGGGAAGTTGGTCAAGAAGTCCATGGAAAACCTTGGTCAAAGCACAAGACTTAGTGAAATTTGGGGTTACTAGTTGATGTGGCTCGTATTTTTATCGAAGAAAGTTGGATAAGATCATACGGTTATTTAGGAACACATGGAGACCTGCCAAAGACTAAAGTTTCATGAAGTCGAAGACGTGACAAGTTTTGTTGAGTCGGTCGTTATAGATGATTATGTTAGGATTAATATATAAACAATATTAGTTTATAGTTTAAGGATTCCGTAATTTTACACAAATTCTATAGACTCAAAGTATCCAAGTGTTTAGCGAGAAGATATTGATTTTGAAAATATATGTATTTTCGCTTAATTTTATGAATTGAATTCCTTATTTTAAGTCATTTACTGCATTAAAAGTTATTTTTAAGTTCTTTTCATTTTTGACTTTAACGTCAAATGTGTTTCATACTTATAATTTTTGTACAATCTGTCATGAAATTTGTTCGAATTGAATCCCTTAAGTGAAATACAATTTGTCTTTGTTTATCAAATTTCACAATAAATACCTATTGGAGATAAAGAAACAACATTCAATGCACTTCTTCTTCATCTTGAGAACACTTATTACTACTTATTACTTTAGGGAAAAGGATTGTCTCCGGTGAAAGTGTTCACCGGAGAAATAATAGTGTTATATCTGACCTTTAAAAATCAAACTTCAATTGTTTTATATATTTTTTTTTTGTGTGATATAGATCTCACTGCACACACTTTACACGGGATACAATCTTCTCCTTTACTTTAGACTGTGATGAAATGGAATATCACGTATTAATATGATATTTGATGTTATTCGGTGTTTTGGACCGGTAATGGGTGGCTGCTAGTCTCACATTTTTTTCTATATAAATCTTTAGTGTTTATATAGATTAAACAAATAATATAAAATGTAGACTTGTAGGTTAGAGAGTCCTTACAAGGATTTGAGTTAAATATAGAAAAATTATTTTAAAATTTATATTAAATAATCTTCAAATAAATTTTTAAGTAAAGTTAAATAATTTTTTTAAATTATTCTATAAAAAATATTTAATAATAAATTGTTCTAATAATCATCGTTGCATTATTAAAAATATATTTTATGTCCTAATCATCACTTTCACGTCAATAAAATTGAACGGAGACCAATAAATTTAAATAAATATGCATTTAAGGGACAAAAAACTTATTTTTAAAATTAAATAACTAAAAATTAAAAATTATTAAATTAAAGACCAAAAATGTTTTTAAACATTATATATATATATATATATATATATATATATATATATATATATATATATATATATATATATATATATATATATATATATATATATATATATATATATATATATATATATATATATAAATATATATATATATATATATATATATATATATATATATATATATATATATATATATATATATATAAAGTTATTTTATATATTTATTTTGTTATATGGTTCAAAAGAATTTAAAAGTTATTTTATATGTTTATCAATATATTTTTTAATTTGTATGAGGGTTATAATTCGAATTAAATATACTCCATTTTAAAATTATTATATGGTAAGTTATAATTTTATAATCACTCAAAATTAGAAATTTTGTGTTTAACTATATATGATCTTTTTATAAAAAAATATTTATGAAATTTTCATCTTTAAATATTATATGACTTATATTAAAAATTGGGTTCAACTCATCTCTATAAAACCGACTTTAAAAATTAGGATTATTCCCACTTAAAAAACAACACATGAAAGTGTTGGGAGTTGTAATGAAGGCATACCAAATGTCGCAATTAAGGCGACTAAGGGCGGACTTCAATGAAGACGAAAATTCGAACACAACCCTCACAGTCGGGGCTCAATGAGCCTAAAGCGTGGACGACTGAGGAAGTCCAACAAGTGATCTAAGATATGCTCTAATATCATCTCAAAAAATTAGGTTATCCATACAAATCAGTTTGTAAGATGATGATTGTTCTCACGTATAAACCCAACACATATTATATCTCTAAATAATGTGAGAATAGATTTACTCTTTCAAACGTAACACAATAAAAGTATTGGGGTTATAATATACAATAAAAGTAAATCAAATGTCGCAATTAAGATCACTAAAAACAAATCACAAAGAAAGCAGAAATTTTAACAACTTATATAAATGTCATAAAGATAAAAATATAAATTAATAAAATATCTTTCATCCTATTATAAAGCAAACATAAGATCTCTACCGAAATTATAAAGTTCTGACAACTGTCATTTTACAAATTTTGTATAATAAATTTAAACAGTTTAAATTTTAAGATATTATATAGTGTTTATAAAGTTTGGGTAAAATAATAGAACTAGTTGAAAAATGAAATAATGGAAGAAAAAGACATGTAAAAAAAAATAATGGAATGAAAAAGACTTGTTAACAAGGTGTAGCGTGTCAGAAAAATATGGTCCCACGTAATGTCACCGCTTGCTTCCCCCATTTTCCTGTAACATTCATTGTATTGAAACTTCAAACAAACAAAACCAAAACGATAAACTCAACCTTGTTCATAATTGTGACATCAAAGTCACATAAAAACACAAAATAGAATAAAAAACAGATACTACTAATTGGAAAGACAAGAAAAAAATAGATGTTTTTTGGCTTAGAGATTCACATATAGTCAAAATTACAGTCCAAATTTGTTGAACATTCAAAGAACCAAAACAACCTATAATTTATAGTACCTTTGAATTTGATGGTATCTTGAAAGTTAAAGAAATCGAATAAGGTATTCTCTCTCTAACCTTGCTAGCTTTTGTTTATGATCTGAATTATCTGATTTTGGGTTGTTTAGTTCGATTTTTTGTCATAATTGAAACTTGAATTTGAATTTGATAAACAAACTCTGATTCCAATTTGTTAGTCTTGTTCTGTTTATGCACAAGCGATTACGAGTTTTTTTGTGGATAGATAGATTGCATCTAATGTTTCTAGTTTATTTCTGACTGATTCAACAGATGAATTCTCCATAAAATAGCTCATAATCTGATCGAGAAGTAATGGCATCTGCAGAAGCTAGAGCTGGTTATGCAGTTAATCGTTGTTTCACACGAGATTTCAGTATGTCCCCTTCTGATTATCAATCTCCGGTTTCGAAAAAACTGGAATCTGATTTTATTCATAGTGATGATTCCACTGATTCTGACATGAAATGGTGGCTACATGTCAAAACTAACTTGGGCAGTGATGCAAATTATTCCTGGGAGTCTAAGTTCGATGCTTTTAATGTCGATATCGGGAGCGATCAATCGGTCAAAAACCTTGATTCGCTTTCGTGTGTTGGAAGTGTTACTAATACTATAGCTTTAGAGCAGCAATGGAATGTGTATCCAAAATGTATACAGAAAATCAATGATACTAAAACCGCGAAAATTGAGGCTGCTTTGAACAATGACTTGCATTTAGCACCTAGGAAGAAAATCGAAGGGGAGTTCTGGTTTTCGGATGATGTTAGTAGTGTCTTGGTCTCAAAACAATGTAAAAGTACATCGTCTGATTTGGAATCGTATTGGTTGCGAGGTGAAAAAACTCGACCTTGGTGGGACACTACAGGAAAAGACGACTTAGGTTACTTGGTTGCGAAGAAATCTCGTGACAATGACAATGACAAGAATGTTGTATCCTCTTTGAGCCGGAAATGTGAGACGCGTTCTTCGGAAGCGGATGGTTGTCAGTCTACAACCTTGACTTCTGGCTATTCATTTCAGGATTCAAACAGAACTTTCAGGTAATGCTATAAAAGAACACATTGCTTAGTTTTATTGATTACTATGCCATAAGACTTTGTATGAAACTGTTATGTTATACACATTTTCAGTTCTAGCGAGAGCAAAGACTCTGATTCAAGCAACATGAATACCGAGAGCACGGCCAAGGCAGAGCTACTGAAAGCCTTATGTCGATCCCAAACTCGGGCGAGAGAGGCTGAAAAGGCAGCACAGGAAGCCTGCGACGAGAAGGAGCAAATATCGGCGTTATTTTTCAAACAGGCTTTGCAACTATTTGCTTACAAGCAATGGCTGCATGTTTTGCAGCTGGAGAATATATGTCTTCAGTTCAAGAACAAAAACCAGCCATTGATGGACTGGGACAACCTCTTTTCCTGTAGGACTGGAAAACAACACAGGAAGAATCGAGGAAAGGTTACGGATAGAAGAAGACGAGGGATCGGAAAATGTGTTTTCGCTTTCGCCGTTGGTTTGGCTCTTGCTGGTGCAGGTTTGCTTCTTGGTTGGACCATTGGATGCATGTTTCCATCCTTTTAAATGTCACTATCTGTTGTAATGATTCACTAGTTTTGTCTCTGAAATTGTGAAATTGTAGAACATTATGAAAAACAACCTATGCACATATACAGAAAGTTTTATATTCTTTAGATTACTAGATTGTTAGATTATGATAGACTTTGTACTAGTAAGTTAGGAGTTGCCAAATGAACTCAAAATTACTTGTTTCTTGTTATTTGTAGAACAATATGAAAAACTACTTTATATTCTTTGGAAATGAGGAGTTTTATATGTTAGGAAAAACAGAGCATAGAGAAAAAAGAGGAACATAATAACAATGTTGTTGTCAAATCACAATTAGATAATAAAATTATGTGAAAATTGTTACAATATATAAACTATTCTTAATCATTTCAAAACTCCAGTACATTTGTATTTTGCAAAGTAAATATTTAATTATTTCTCATAACACTCTAAAATAAGAGTACAAGAGAAAATATAAAAATAATACATAAATTTTTATTGTCTTCACCGACAATCATACTCCATAAAGAGTATAGTTATTTGAAATTACATCACTTCAAAAATTTTCACATTATCTTCATTGATAATCATAGTTTTAAAAAATTATTATACTCCATTTAAAGAAGAGTATACTTCATTTGAAACTAAATCACTTCAAGAATTTTCACCTGACAATTACAATTTTAAAAAACTATCACACTCCATCTAAAGAAGAGTATACTTCACTTAAAGTTAAATCACTTTAAGAATTTTTCCATGTTGAAAACTAGGTTGAAAATTTATGGTGCAACTTCCATGTTGGTCGGAAGCTCTTCAACCATCGACATAAATGGATAGAATGTTGGATTTATAAGAGAGAGAATCCATTTATCAAACACCTTAAGGTTTTGGGCTGAGATGTGTCGTCTCCCTCTCTTGTAATCCTGGAGCATTAGTTTCATTGATGATCCCGTCTTTCCCGGACTCTCCAACAGTAGTAGAGCCGTGGTTTAGGTTTGTGAGGAAGTAAGAGCTGGATCCGATGTTGGATCCTATCATAGGATGTGGGGGACTTACACTTGTGGGGGAGAATGTTGCGTTCAAGTGTGAGTGATTAAAGTTTCATATCACCTATAAATGGGTAGAATGTTGGATTTATAAAAGAGAATACTCATTTATCAAACACCTTAAGATTTTGGGTTGAGATGTGGTATCTCCCTTTCTTGTGATCTTGGAGCATTAGTCTCATTAGTGCTCCCAGACTCTCCAACACCATTTTCTTGATATAGTCCTTCAAGTTTCTCCCAGAGCTCTTTGGATGACGACGTACCAAGAACATTCGCAAGAATATTCTTAACCAAAGGCATGCAGATTATACTCGAAGCTCTCAAATCTAATTCCTCCCATTTCTCATTGTCCATGTTGGAAATGTTTCCTTTCAACGTCTTGTGTAATCCTAATTGTATCAAAACATCTTTGACTTAAATTTTTCATAAGCCAAAGTTACTTCTTCATCAAATTTCTCTAAGTCAATCTTCACTACACTTGAAAGTTTTTACATTGTAACCAAAATCTTTTATGTAGCAAAATAAAATTTTCAACAACCCCAACATTATATTCTTTAAGTTACTTGTTTCTTATAATGACTAAAAATTGTAATTCATCGAGACTATCAAATTATTAGACCTAAAATTATTGTTAAATGTACTCAAAAGAAAGTATTCCCTAATCAACGAGATTGTGGTGGAACTAATGAAGCACATGTTTTAAAACCACTATTGATGGAGAAATTGTTAGTGTAGATATCTTATAAAATGAAGATATGAATAGTTAAAAGAAAGTATCCCCTGATCAACGAGATTGTGGTGATGGAGATATTGTTAGTGTAGATATCTTATAAAATGAAGATGTGAATACTCAAATGAGAGAAAAAATAGTTGAAGAATTGTCGTGAAAGAATAATCAGAAACTATTTTCAACTAACCCAAACATTATATTCTTTAGGTTACTTGTTTCTTACGATGACTAAAGATTGTAATTCATCGAGACTATCTATCAAATTATTGGACATAATATACTCGAAAGAAAGTATTTCCTAATCAACGAGATTGTGGTGGAACTAATGAAGCACACGCGAATATGAGAATTGGTGATGACGTCCCAAACACCTTTATTAACTGAATTGATATGTATATGCATACAAGTTTTTCAATAGCCATAATTTTCACCGGTGAAGATGAGCGCTCTATTATACGCCCCTTTAGGTTCGGTAGCCCTTTTCTAATAAGCGAATATTGAAGTACGAAATTAAACGGAGCTCATGATAAAACGATAGGGAACGATCTAGAGGGGGGTGAATAGATCCCAAGTTAAAAAACTTGAACAAAAATTGTTTTAAAATTTTTATAGCGTATCAGAAGTGACTCGGATTGAACCGTCTAACCGAACCGCTATCAAAAAACTCGGATATGCGTATATTAAGTGATAATAATGACAACAAATTAATTAGAACACTTTCAATCATAATAACTTGAATGGAATGCTACAAGTAAAGACTATTTCCAATGATAAAACATAAAAAAAAATACTATTGAGTCAAATTATCGAACACCTTGTGTGCAATCGATTTCGTTTAGAATTATATATGATTTTGTTGATTTTCAAATCTAATCACAATCTAATTGATTGTGATCTACTCAACAAAACCTCTTTAAAAGGGTTATCAAAAAGTTTAGTCAAACATATTGATCACACAATCGATGAATTCAACACTTTGTAAGTGAAAAATAAAAAAGATAGATAGATAGATAGATAGATAGAAAGAGTACACAAGAATTTGTTTAGGTAGTTCCCCAATCGGTCTCGCTATGAGTACGTCTGCCTTCAATTCAAACTCGAATTGAGATAATTAAATTAGCCTTACTTTGAAAAAGTAGAATACAAGAGAAATGTAGCAATCCAACCCTATAAAAGTTTGATGTTGATTTTGACACTTTCTCTTCCGTTGATCGAAGCTTGATCAAGTAACCCAACAATACCAATTTGATTCACTGTCTCACGCTACTCATTTGCAAGAACCTTTAGTTATTCAAAGCTTTCACTAGATCGAATCCAAATTATAAATAGTTATAACCTAAGATTTACCAATATGATCCACCGTCCCACGCGACTCCTTTGCAAGAACCTTATATTCTTCAAAGCCTTCACTCGATCGAGTTCAAATTGCGTAATCTTGTCCAAAACCTTCAAATCCCTAATTGATCTTGAAGGAAAACCCCAACTTAATTTACTTATTTGAAACCCTCAAAGATCTCAACCCAATTTACAATTCAACAACCTAAATTGAACGTTATAAACCGATTATAGATGTCACCCAAACATAGAATGATTATGTGTAGTTTGTTTGCGTGTATGCATAGAATGAGGTTGAAGATAATGATAACAATTTGAAATCCTGGTTTCATTTTATTTACTATAGAACCTTACTAGAAATGAAGTATATATATATATATATATATATATATATATATATATATATATATATATATATATATATATATATATATATATATATAGGCAAAAAGGAATGCAAAAGATTTGAAAAGGAATGCAAAATTTCAAGATTTTTAATGCATGCGTCGACCTATGTAAGTCATGTGTCAACTTGTTCGATGCACGTGTCGACCTGTATAGGTCATGTGTCGACCTATGGAGACGTCACATCAAACAAAAGCTACAGACTTTAAAAATGAGTTACATGTGCCGACCTGAAGCTCGTATGTGTCGACTTGTAGAATTTTGTTTTCTATTTGTCGACCTATAGCACGTATGTGTCGACACAGAGACTGTTTTTTTTACACAAAACCCATACTTTGGTACATGAAACCTTTCATAAACCTTTTCAAACATGTTGTTATGCTTCCTAATACTAAGATATACATTTATACTCAGAGGATGTTGTCTAATATACATAAATGCTAAAGTATCATAATTTTGATATCATACAAAATACATCTAACAGAAAACTGCACTCACAGATAGCAACTTTGTAATGTACATGCAAAGAAACAGATGAATCTAATCAAAGAAATTATAGGGAAGAATCATGGAGCAATGACCATGAAGATCGATAGCATGTCGGCTATTAACCTGACAAAGAATTCGATAGCACATAGAATAAGCAAACACATGGAAACAGGGTTCCATTATTTGAGAGAGCAGGTAACAAATGGAAAGTTAAGCCTGAAGCATTGTAGATCAGGCAATCAGATTGCAGTTATAATGACGAAGGCTATGCAGGTCGAATTGTTCAAGAGATTAAGAACAATGATAATCTAGATATCTTAGACACAATGAATTAGGTGTTGTGTTAAATATGTAATTCTTTGTGTCGAAGTCGAAATAATGTGTTTGTATTTGACGGGTGTCGAAAGATATTTTAGTGTGTGTCGAACAAAGTCTGTATTAATTGTATTTGATAGAAAGTCAAATACAGTTTGTCGAAGCATGCAGTCGAAGCATGTAGCTTTCGAATGAGTCGACATAGTTGAAGAAGATTGACTTTGCTTAGTTTTAGTTGAGTTAATTATTTTATGATTACTTGGAGTGCAAGTAATGTCATCTATAGATAGAGAGAATCTCTATTGCATTTGTATCAAGAGAGAATAACAAGCTTTGTAATAGTTGTGTAGTTTCAGAAATCACAGGTGTGATTAACACACATTGTAGCAAACACTTATAGTGTAGTTTGACAACAGTACATTCTTCTTCCTCAAGAATTTCTCTTTTCTCTCACTTTCAATTATATTGTTTTCTTATTTCAAATCTCAGTGTAATGTAGAATCATCTGACAATCAATGAGTGATTATTTAACCTGAGTAAAAAATGAAGAACAAGAGGCATGGCCAATCAGAAATATTAATTCTTATTCATCAAAATTGATTAGTTAATTTCAAGATTGAAGTTTTCTCAGTAGTTCATATGATTCAACTAATATTAAGAACCATAAAGAATATGACACCAAGATTGAAGTTTTCTCAATAGATCATATGATTCAACTAATATTAAGAACCATAAAGAATATGACACCAAGATTGAAGTTTTCTCAATAGATCATATGATTCAACTAATATTAAAAACCATAAAAAATATGACACCAACTTGTATGACTCAAACTAGCTTCGTTGAAGATAATTTTATTAACAAGCTCTCTCATAAAATTTACCCGAATGCAAAAAAATTAAAAAATGTTGCTATAAAATATCCAATCAATTGAGATAACATAAGACAGTGAGGAACAATAGGTAAATCAACTATGTATTGCAAATCATGTCTAAAATCATCAAGTGGTTGATGGTGAGATCTCAAAAACGTTGATCATGATAAACATATCTTGAGAAAACTTTAAAAAATTAATAATTAATATTTTATAAAAGTTGACCCCAAATTTAAAAAATCAAAGAATTTGACTATTTATAATATTCAATTTAAAACTGATTCTCGTCAATCTCAATTTTTTTTCCTTTTTATTTTATGGATTTGGTTTATGCGCCTCATTTTAACAAAAACTTATTTTAATTTTAAAAACAATATCAACTCATTGGTTATATAAAGTGAGGTTAAATCAAGTATAATAACTCATATTCCCAAGTGTGATGTAAGCATTTTAAGCTATGTTTAAAATGGTATAAAGAAATAAAAGATCTAATGTGAAAAATGGAAATCACGTTGTGGTAATTTCCAAATTCACTTCCCTTTAAGTCCAATCAAACTAAATAGTTTTTCTTAAAAATAAAAATCTAATTAAATACCAATAGGTTGACAATATTATTTTAAAATATTCTCCGTGACATTACTTAAAGAAAACTTTTTCTATTTTATGTTTGACTCAAGTAAACATTTTGTATTAAAAATTTAGGTTATGGGAGTCCTATCTCATTACAATATTAGAAAGAATTACCAAATTGCGGAATTTCAGATTGCAATACATGATCAGATACGAGTAAATGATCTTTTATAACAGAAAAAGAAATAGTTAGAGCGTGTGATAGAAATTAAATAAGCACTTAAAATAAGCACGTTTAAATGAATTATCTGCCACGTGTAGATATTACCAGAGACGGCCACGAGCAAACAGAGTAGCACCCTCGTCCTCAGCTTCGTTGATTTGAATTCAATTTTGGAGTTGGCATTTTGACTTTGACACTCGCCGCGTCAAGCCAAACCCATTTCGAACCACCGTCCCACGTGGCATTAACCACTTCTTATCTGCCATCTGTACCCGCCAACTACCTCTCTCTCTGTATAATACTTTTCACATTTTTTTCATCTCTTTCTCTCTCTCTTTCTCTTCCCTTTGCAAATTCGTTTTAATTCAATTCCCGTTATCTCCCTCACGCGCCGTCACAACGATGCCGTATTGCAACGTCGGAACGCAGATTTCCTCCCCAACCACCTCCTCATCCGCCGTCGCACCCGAGGATGCTCAACTCAACAATGACGTCAAAATATTTTACAGAACTTACGGTCGCGGTCCCACCAAAGTCCTTCTCATCATAGGTGTTTATTTCCATCATCGCTTCATTCATCTTCTTCTTTATAATTATTTTATTTTTTTGCTTGTTTAATAAATTTTGCTGAATTTTTGGAGATTGAATTCATTGAATAATCAGGATTGGCTTCGTCATACGAAGGGTGGGGCCCGCAAATCAAGGGATTAACTGGAACTGACGTGCCTAACGACGAAGACGACGCCGTTTGGAGTGGAGGTGACAATGAGGCCGGTGGTGGTATCGAGGTTTGCGCTTTTGATAATCGGGGCGTGGGTCGGAGCACCGTGCCTATCAGAAAATCCGATTATTCGTAAGCTCCACCTTGTCCATTTCATCTTTTGTTTTCTTATTCACCATGTTTTGGATTATTAATTTCAGTCATATACACTATTTGGCTTAATTTAAGTAACATTGTTTGGCTTTTTCACCAAACAAGTCTTTAATATGAAGTGATTTTGAATATTGGTGAATGATTGTTGAGTGCAGAACAAAGATCATGGCAAAGGATGCTATTACTTTGTTGGATCATTTAGGTTGGAAAAAGGCACATGTTTTTGGCCACTCAATGGGTCAGTATTTTCTGTTTTTTATTTTGTCAAAATTCAGATGGTTTATTATAAGATTGGTTAGACTAAGTTTATTTATTTGTGTTTGCTTTTAATTATGTTTGTTGCCTAATGAAACAGGGTCTATGATAGCTTGTAAATTAGCAGCAATGGTTCCTGATAGAGTTCTTTCATTGGCGTTGCTCAATGCAACGGGTGGGGGTTTTCAATGTCTTCCAAAGGTATTTTTGTTTTTAAGGGACTATGTGATTAGAGCATTGATGATCGACTTTTGCAGCGATTGTTAAATAATTGGTAGCCACACTTTTTAATTAGAAACTCAGTTCAGGATGAGTGAACTTTACATGAAAATTTTGCAGACTTTAGATGTTTAGTGTGCTTAGTTTGGAAGTTGATGCAAATATGCTGCTTTCAAATTAGTTTGAGAAGATAACTTGCTAATTAGTATGGTTAAAAAGCATATGATCAATCAGAATATGCTACATTAGATATTTTTAATGTTGGTTGGATTAATTTCTAGCGGTTAGGATCATCCTATTTTATTTCTTCAATGGTCATCGTTAACAATTGAGGGAAAAGTGTAGATAAACCATGACAAATTTCTTCAACCTTAACAACAGAAGAAATAACAAAACGATTCATTGGGAGTAAAAAAGTGCAATTGCAATTCTTTAAACCTATTCCAGTTTTAATGCACAATTAACAGGATTGTATTAGCAATTAGATATATACTGTTGAAATTATGATCTGTCTGATACATGTACGACTGGCGCCTATAAACTATCATAAGCCTTTACACCAGTTTAGAATCTGCATCTGGTCCTTATAAGAGGTTCTTGTTCTAATTTTTACAGCTTGACCGACGGACATTCTCAGTTGCTTACCGTTTCTTGAAGGCAAAGAGTCCTGAGCAAAGGGCTGAAGTTGACTTGGACACCCACTATTCACAAGTACGCATGTTCTTGGTTCTGTTGATTATTTACTGCTGACATATAATAAAGTTGTGTCCTTAACCCTTCTCCCCAGCTATATAAAACTACTGTAAAAGTAACGATTTAAAAAGAATTGATTAACTCAGGTTGTATTCATGTATTATACCACATAAGAGAGTCAGAATTTTGTAATGAATTAACATTAAGCTGAGGAGGTTATCTTGATCTTCCGGTCTTAGATCATATCTGAAGTCTGAACTACAGTTAAGAACAGCCTAGAAATCTATGCTAAAGCCGTCTTTAAGATTAATATAAAAAAACAAATTGTATTCATGATGTGCAGGAATATCTTGAGGAATATGTTGGAACCGTGAAGAGGAGAACGATATTGTATCAGGTAGAGTACATTAAATAAGCATATTTTAGTTTAGGTTTGTTGATGCTTAGAATGCTTGGAAGTTTATTATTTTGGTGCTTTCAATTAGGTGTTGTTTGTTTCTATAGTCTAATAGCAAAGTATATTTATATTTATAAAGAAAACAGAAAATTATGCGGATAGTTGCAGCTGCTTGGCTGCAATTAAAGTATCTAAATTCCAAAGGTGTGCAACCTACCTGACTATAAATGCAGAAAAGTGTATGCATATTACTATGACAGCATATTACTAATCTCAAACCTATCCATATCTATGTAGTAAAATTGGCTAGAGTCTAATATATATCACTAAGGATTATTTAGTTAATAAATCCATTAAAATAGACTTGAAATTGATAGATGTCACTTATGATCATATAAGCCAGCTAATATCCATCTATACTCTAAACCACTTATGCTTTCTGGAGTAGTACATTGAATACAGACCTAATAAAATGAATCATTGTTTTATAATAGAAACTCCATTTCCTTGCCCTTGTTCATTTTGAACATTCAAATACTGGAAAATTAACCCACCATTTAGTTATCCACTCTCAACCCCGCCAAACACCCTATGTCTCGTTACCGATCAAAGTATTGCACATCATTACGTTGTGCTCGATTTTAGTATTCAAATTCTTTTTTCTTAAAGTTTTTCTAAGTCTCTGTCATCCCCTCTTTCAGCAATATGTTAAAGGAATATCAAGTAGCGGAATGCAATCTAACCACGGCTTTGACGGTCAACTCAGTGCATGTTGGAACCATAAAATGACACAAACAGAGATTGAAGCAATCAAATCTGCAGGTTTTCTTGTTTCCGTCATTCATGGCAGGTGTGTACTGTGTGTGGAGACATTAATGTATGCTTTAGAAATGAAACTTGACACTCAATCATGCACAGATTATTCACACACATTAGGCAAATTATGCATGAAAATGCCATAAACATGAGTCACATGCACATTAGTATCTACTTCATAGTTTTAACGAGATTGCTTCATATTCAGGGATGATATAATTGCTCAGCTATATCATGCGAGAAGACTTGCCGAGAGATTTCATCCAATGGCTCGGATGGTAGATCTTCATGGCGGTCATTTAGTGAGCCATGAGCGGTCTGAAGAGGTATAATTTGCATGTAATAGTTACCTAATAAATTGAACTATTATATCTCACTTACTTCAGAATTCGCCAGTTGTACTTTGTCTCTAAAGATACATTGAAAATGAACTAAAACGTTTCAAAATTCAGGTTAATCAAGCACTTTTTGACTTGATAAAGGCCTCAGAAGTGAAGATGATTCCACATGATTGGACTAACTTGCCAAATGCATTGTCTTGTAAGTATTTCATTTGTATATGATAATAATGTTTTTTTTTTGCCTTGCAATCCAACACGAGCTCACTCATGTGACACCTGCCATGACTGTTTTCTGTAGCCTGGTTGGTTAACTTGTGGTAGTAATAATGTCCGACCTCCAAGCAGAGATTGACCTGGTTGGTGGGTTAGGGCATATGTACGCGGTCAAAAAGTTCTACTAACTATACATGACTTACCATTAGTCCACATAATAACCTAGAAAGGTTTCCACTAATACAAGTCTGATTTGGTTAAAATCCTAACTTTAAAGAACCACAACCATTTTCACTCTTTCAGAATTCACCTAGTTCCTCTCTTCTCAGCAGCAAACCCAATATTCATTTTTGGATTGTTAAACTCTTAGTTGGTTTCCTACTTGGTTAGATGATTTAATTAGCACCCAACAGCCCAAATCTCTACAGCCACACAGCACAGAGCTATGTTTCATCAGTGTGCATACCCGGTCCCAGATGAATTTACAGGTGAATTCCTTTATGATGACCTAGCTCTAATGCACTGCCAAAAGAAAAATATCTTCAGATTAAGATTGGTTGCATGAAAAACTGACTCGAGGAAAGAAATTTAACTAGCAAGTTGGCAAAATTGTTTTCTCCTATTGGGGTTACTAACTTTTACTTCTCGGTCTGTCACTTGCTCCCTGTAAGCTCAAACAAAAGTTCTAACATGACTTCATTATTAAAAACATGACATCTCTATTAAGGTCTTGTTTAGAAAAAGCAACTTAATTAAACATTTATAGCATAAACACTTTATTTTCATATAAGCTATAAGCTACTTTTGTAAATTATGCTGGAAACTTGTGAAAGTAAGCTAAAAACAGTTTACGATGAGTTGTTTCTATATGTTCTCCCAAAGAGTTTTACAAGTGATTAAATAAAAATTCGAACAAGTCAATTCAATCAGACCCTAATTCTAATTCTAACTGCACTATGTTCTGATGAATCCTGTCCTAGGCTTATCAAGTCATAGTTACGATACTGTTATATTTTAATGAATTCTTGTTGAAATGTAAACAGTTAACTAATCTCTGTAATAAGTTGCAATGAGTCTGAGCTTATGGGGATTGAGCTGCAACAACCTATCTGGATGATATTAGAAAATAGTGTCACTAGAGACAGTTATTAGTTTGATTATTTGCACACTTTTTTTCTCTTCTGATAAAGCCAATTGTGCAGGGTGGGATGAGAAAAGGGTGTTATTGGTCAAAGACAATCAGAGTGGAAGCAACGTCTCCATTAAGTACCACTTAATAGAAAAACTACATCTCTGCCTACTATACTTCCTTAGCATCCTTATTATGTTACTTGAATTTGGAAGAAAGCTTGTAAGGAGATTAAAACCAGTTCGAGTTGGAAATTCCATCGCATACATTGGAAGTCAATAAACCCCTTCTTTTTTAATAGGTAAACTATAATGAGTATTTGTTTTACAATTTTGATTACACTGCACATAATGGAAGTCAATTAATCATTTTGCTAATTGCAGGTGGGTAATATATAGATGAGACTCGTGTGCAAGGCAATTTTGACTCTGCTTTCTCAGGCGGATATGAAGAATGACATGAACATAACTCTTATTGACATGATGAATGTATATTCAATAACACCAAAGGGAGAGAGAAGAGGATGGGCAATCCATTTTTCTTTGATTCGATTGTGTTATAATATAATGTTGTATGTTTATTCTAACTATTAAACTATACAAATTCTGCTCCATGCTACTGGATGAATGTCGTGACTCGTGACCTCATAATAGAATATACATAACCAGATATTTTAGCAATGAAATTTTGACAAGAAATACTAAAACTAACACCAAAGAACAGTTGAATTGAGTAAGATAATTGAGTATAAATGACATGCAAGAAAATTAATTAATATAAACAACTAAAACATGAAGGGAAACATAAATTAAAAGCCTTAGCACGTGAATGATTAAGAGACAACACCATATTCATAGCAAAAAAGAATGATGTTGGGAGAAAACATACCTGGTTCGGTTTCAGGATAGATAAGATAAGAGCGATGTTGGGTTGGAGAGCATTGGGAAAATGCAAGTTCAGAAGACAGACAATGTTAATAGAAGAAGTAAAGAAAGAAAGTAACGCAGAGAATATTTGTTCTTGTACCAATAATATACTCCTTTTTCGACTTGGAAGGAAATATGAAACCAAATATTCCAATGGAATATGCTCAAGCCTCAAAGGGCCTACCTAGTGACTTGGTAAAATAGCCTTATCCATGAGATAATTTCATTTAATTCAATGTAACACGTTTTTTTATAGTTTTCTTTTAATAGTAAAGGTCTGTTTTAATTTTTAAGAAAAAAATAAAAACTAGTTTAATCTCTTAGAATAAAAAGTGATGATTCTGACAAGGATGCGACACAAATACGCACACTCACTCCAATATCGATAATGCAAAATATATAAAACATTGATACCGTTAAATATATCAAATTTGCTCAGTTCGGAATTATAAATGATTGGTGAAATGATTAGGTAATGTCTTGTTGTGGTGAATTTGTGCTTCTGGCGCGGTAGAGAGAGGAGTTGACCTGCAAGATTAGCACTCCAATACTAAGTCAGTGAGAGAATAAGGAGTAATATGAGAGTAAGAATGAATTTGAATCATACATTTTTCTTCACGTTGGGTACCTTATATATGAAAGTTGGTTGAGGTGACCAAGACCTGAATCGACGTGAGGCTTTCTCTTATTGGACATTTAGCTAGCCCAAAACAGTTGCCCCTAATGTTTATTGTGGCATAACAACCAGAAGTTTTTCAGAGGACTCAATTGGATTTCTTGTACTGAGGTCACTGCTTGGAGAAGTGGGAGAGGTTTGGAAGTTGTCGTGAATAACCTATAGAACAAGGGTATTAAATGTTACTCTCATCATCGAGACGTTTTGCTAGATCTTTGTGACCTGTGGCTCCATATTTCTTGACTAAGGTGTGGTGCCTCTTTCTAGGGTGCTTAAGTGCACTCAAATGTCGTTGTAATCCCGAGCTAATATCCAATAGTTGTTTTTCACCTCCCAATTTTGTTTCATTTTGAGTTATTGATTAATTTATCTTGTTCCCATATATAAGGGACACTTAGCGTTTCAAACCCTCTTTTCACCCTTTTGTGCAAACCGTAAGTTTATTATCTTCTACAAACACTGATTTTCTTCTTTGAGCTCCGGTGACATCCATTTTATCAACCTTTTTCTTTCTTCGGGTCCTACATTTCCTGGTTCATCGCAAAATCTAAGTCATATTCATTTAATTGTTACCACCATTTTTGGACCCTTCAGGTACCGTATCTCTCTCTCTCTCTCTCATTTACAGTTCATTGTTCTCATTTCATCGTTTTAGTTATGGTCTACATAAGAGATGTACTTGTAAATATAATAAATATATCCAATAGTGATAATGTTTCTTCCGGTATTGAGATAGTGAACCCAAGAATGCCAAACATTGACCTTTTAGAGGTTAATCAACCTATTAAAAAACATATCGTATGTAGTGATAACTCTAGGTCTGACGGGGATTCCGTTAAAGATGGTAGTGAACTTTTAGTTCTCATCTTGTCGGAAGTATAAATTATTCCTCTAAAGGAAACAAATGGATGAACCACAGTTGTCATGTTGTTAGGGTTGTAGATGTCGGTAAATTTCCTCTTATATATTCTTCTTTAGATCTAGAACCCGTTGACGTCCCCTAAAACGAATGAATGACTCACTATTTTATTGATATTTTTAGGGTGATTGATTAATGCATTTTCATGCACATTCTTTCACTATTATGTCACGACAATTCTAGAGTGTCTTTTTTGTCATTTCTACTGTTTTAGTGTGTTTATTAGGCTTAGTTTATTTTTTACCTTTATTTTAATTTAGTTTTTTATCTTCAGCTTAAACAGTTATTTACACCTTCCCGTTGTGCAGGTAATAACCTAAGTTACGAGAATCAAATTGATGTGTTCTAATATGCGTTGGAAAGCTGAAAGGATAAGCTACAAGTTTGGTGTTGAAGTCAACTGTTGATTAAAAGTGTAGAAGGATTGAATAATTTGTTTTAGTTGCAGACTTGAGAAAATAATTAGTTTTAGACCGATTTTTTGTATTTTCCAACCTAGTTTGGATTAGAATCTGAATTCCTTGTTTTGTTTAACCTAAGTCATTCGTGGTACGTCCCATTCATCCTATTCATTATTCACGAAAATATTCATTGCTTTGTATAATTTTCATGAAGAACTAATCCCTAAGACAAATTCTACTTATTTATGGGTTCCACCTCTTTGAGGTTATTTTAATTCTAATCCAATTTCGGTTTCTGTTCAATTCTGCCTATGAATTCATTTTATTTATTCAATTGTTTTTGTTTGCTTAATTCAATTGTTGCTCATATGATATAAATGATTTAATTCGATTGTATGCATGTTCCCTAATTTTAATCGCGTGTTAACTTAATTTATTCGTTAGCTTCGCTTAATCTTTAAACTGACATGCTTATGCGGTAAACAGGAACATAATTCACATGATTTTGATAGCGCTTGTCTAATTAATTTCATGATCGAATATAATCGAAGCCGCTTAGGGGATTGGAGTTACAATAGCGAGTGATAAGTCAGAATCCAAATCAGTAGGATTAGCTGTTTTAGCTTATTTGTAATCAAATCATTTTTACTGTTATTTTATTCAAAACCTAAATCTTAAAACCCCCATCGTTTTCGGTTGGTAAAAATCAATCCAAGAGTCCTTGCGATACGACTATCGAGTGTCGCTTCCTTAAACGAAAGTTTTTATTTACTCGTTTTTGACCCGTGCGCAACAGCGGATCAATGATGAATGTTGTGATCCCCATGATAAGGAGGTTAGGGATCACATTTACTTCCAAATCCATTTCTGGATTCATGACTAATATTATATTTTTCATGATAGTTAAGAAGACATGGTCTAAAAGGAGCGCTAGGGTCAGGTACCACCTACTGATGTTATTTAGTACCATTGGGTGGAGGCAGACTCGGTAAGGATGGTCTCATATTTCAAATGTGTTGCCTATTTAGAGTATGCCTACATAGATGTGGGACTGTCTTTTGATTTGTCGATCTACCACATAGATACTTCCCAGAGAATTTGTAGCTCCTTTGTCGGGTGTTTGATTCCATTATATGAATGCTTGTTCTCTAGGTTGAAGTTCAGGTTCCCTTTCAATGACTTTGAGAATGGGGTGTTAAAGCATATCTAAATCTCCATCGTCTCAACTACATCCATTGATCGGTCGATGCTGATCGAGTATGCTGATCATGTGGCATACCAACTATGGCAGAGAGATGTATATATATTTTATGTTTAACTTTATTTATTTATTATTGCGACAATATGGTTATGTTTAAAGCATCACACGACTAGTTCCGGATATACCATTTGCGAGTATTGGCAGGTGGTTTCAGAGTAACATCATCAACTCTGGTCGTGCCATTAGAGATCGCACCTTTTCAATTCAGCACAGCTCATACTGTGAGGATGATTACTTAGAGTGGTACCTCAATATATCATACCCACACATCATCCCACATGTTGAGCATACAAATGATATTGAGCCTTCTGATGCTAGGGTGCTTATCGATGACGTGCCACCGTCGCCGATGACCTCCCTATTTATACAACTCGCATTATTTTGGACCACACAAAAATGTCGGTGCAATCACAATCGTCCAAAATTGTGGACAAAATCCTGAGTGTTTAAAATTTCAAACAAATAACACTATCAGAAATTTTATTTTTGTTGAAATTTCCGGTATAAAATAGTAAATCAGAAATATCAATATTATTTATAACTTCTCAAAAATTTCATAAATTCCGATATATCAAAAATTCCTAATATACTATCAAATTTTACGGAAATTTCATTCAATTTTTTTTTGTTAAGCCAACTTTTAGAAATTTGAAACTCAGGGGTTGCCGGGTAAAATGGGGTTGGCAAGTTATCTATAAGAACTGAACTGGACTGGGTATCCACCAAAAATCGGTTCAACCCGCCCCGAACATAAATTTCAATTTTGTGCATTTTGTTTTCGTTTTCTTCTTCCCACCTTCGCCATTTGGAGCTGTTCAGAGTCTCAAACATGGCTGCAACACCATACACCCAATCCCAATCTCAATGGGATTTTACCAGGTTACTCTCTCTATTCTACAATAATTCTCTAATCAAATTCATAGTTATCTTTACATTTTTATGACCATTTTTATGACAAATTACAGTGATTTGGAAGTAGATTTTGGATCTGAAGAGAATGCTTCGGTTGTATATGCTACCATAACCGTTGATAATGAGGTGAATTTCTTAACATGTGAATTTTTTGATTTTTTCACCATTACTTACTCAACTAGTTTTTCTTTTTTTCTTTATGTCTTCTGCAGTTGCAACCTGATAAAGTAAAACGAATCATGACAGTGTCTGATGGAAAACTATTAGTGTGAGTATTTCTTTGGTGTTCATGATTGGTTTTAAGTCAATTGAGTAATTCACCATTTTCCTTATTGCAATTCATGTTATGTAATCCGCTTAAGTTTTAGGGTTTAGGGTTTAGAGTTTACATACGAGCTTACATCGTAATCAATTTTCTTCTCTTATTGGAATTTTTTAAATTCAGGCACTTTGAGGCAATAGAAGCCAGATTTCTTAGAGCATCAATCAGTGCTTTTGTAGATGTCCTTACTCTAGCCACTAAAACAATCGAAGAATTTGGTCAATAAATGGAGTTCTCACTTCTTAAGGTTAACTTCCAAATTCCAATGTACTATTTCTTTTTGTATGAATATTTAAGCAAGCCATTTCTTTTATACATGGAAGATTCAGAGATGTGTTTCTTAATAAAAATCAATTCCCTTCTACTAATTAAACTTAGCTTGTTTCTACTAGTTTCGAGGACATAGAAATGAAGTTTATTTCCTTGATAACACAATGTTAGAACTAAATAAAAATAAAGCTGATGAACAATTGCCTTAAGACATCACACACAATAAATATTGAAAGCTTACATTTGTAAAAGCAAATAAGAGCGAAAACAAAATTGTTCATTTCAAATCATAAAGAAATGGACATTAAAAGAAGAGAAAAGAACGAAGAAACAAAGAGGGGCAACCTACTCAATCAAATAGGCAAAACAAACAAGCAAACCCTATAAAGCACAAACATAGACATCAGATACAACATTAACACTGACAAGTAGATATCGATAATAGTTTTTAAAAAAATCACACGTGTCTATGTCAGACACCAGACACATTCAATATAAAGTGTTGGTGCCGCTTAGAGCAAAATCCGTAAGTAGTTTCTGCTCTTTTGGTGAACTTTTTCCATTCATTCTATAGGCAACTGTATTAAACTACCATCAATATTCATCCAAGTAAGTGTATAATGTATCATCCTTCTTAGATTTGCGTCTGCTAAGCAAAGCCTTAAGAAGACGCTTACTTTTACTCGGGTGTTGTTCCATATCTTTGATGTTGTTTGTATCAGAAGATAACCGCATTGAAGCTGATTTGCGCGGCTCCGAAGGATACTGCAAATGAAAGCATAATAGAGTCTCCGTCAGAGAAACCATAATATTTATGTTTGAATGACACGAGAATACAATCATGATTCATGTCATCTTATTACAATATATCAATAACTATTTTCATTAGCTTTTTGCTTACCCTTATTCTTGCATTTGAAGGACTTGTCGCGTTTCTGTTGCTTGAGTTTGGAGTAGTTGATCTACTAGTCTTTGGTGTTGTAGATCTACTTGACATTGATCCGGTTCGCAAAAGTGGGAACCTGTGTGGTGAAACTGTCCTCTTCTCTATAGCACATACATGTTAAGATTTCAATTCAAATTTCAATAGAGAATCAAATCTCTAGTCTTAGTGTAATTTATGCATATAGTACCTAAATCTTTTTTGGTCATGTTGGTTGAAGTGAAAGAAAAAGCTCCAACTCTCTGAGATTGTAACGAAGTTGATGGAGAATTCCCTTTACTGTAGTGACATGAATTTAACCTAATTGTTTCAAAATATTTGTGCAGTTTAATTGAGAATTGACATTCTTAACAGTATGCTGAATTTGTATGTACCTCGAGGTAGACGTTGGCGTTTCTTTTATCGTAGCGCGGACAGCTGCGAATTACAAATCAGGTAAGAAAATATATAAACTTATGTCTATGGTTGTATCATAGAAAAATGGAATGAAATAAGTTGAATACAATGAAATAACACACCATTCCTGAAATGCCGCCAATCATCTTCATCATCTAGGTGGCATCCTATATATTTTGATTTTGTTGAGTTGGTACCAAGCAAGGTCTCCCCAACTGTTGAATTTGTGAATATGAGATATGTTATAATTGAAAATCACAGGAATAGTGCTTACTAATGAATAGCATAAATAAACTACATTGTGAAAATAATGACTTCTTAACTTACCTGGCAAAATGTAACGCTTGTGATGTTTTGGAGTACTAATCACCAGAGACTGTTGTGTATGCCCCTCATAATCCATAAAAGCATGGCATGTCTTTATTCTCTAATGTACCACATTATAAAAATACTATGTTATGACAGCTTATTTTCAAAAACTCTGAAGTACAACTTCTGAAAATAATGACTATTTTTCATCTCTTGAAGTAAAAATAACTTATACAGAACAGTTATATGATAAGTGCTTATAGTATAAGCACTTAACTAAGTTGTTTATCTGATAAGGGTGGAAGCATACCTGCTCAACACACGATAAACGTAGCTCTTCCCCAAAAACTTCATTGACCTTCTCATCTAACAAATCACTCACCTTATAGGCTACAGATCCTAAATGATCCACAGTATTTACAAGAGCTTTGATGGCATAATCCTTCAATGTTTCAACCAATCTGCAAATAAAAGACAATTAAGAGATGATGAAAACTAAAGAAGAATATAAACGATACAATTGTTTATACTCAAGCAAATTAACTCACATTTGTTTTTGGTCATCATTGGTGTATGAGAGTTCAAAATATTCAGCAGCTGAGTACAATTGCGTTCTCAGATTTTTCAAATCCTGTAAGTATAGATGGAAAAAAAAATCACACTTAAAACTCTATTATATAAAATTAAAGGAAGAATTATTGGATCGAAGTTACCTTTAGACTATCATCAAAGAGCAAGGTTTGATGCATGAAAACTTCATCATAATTAGAAGGCATTCGAGATAGAGGCTGTGTTGAAATCTTCCCCATGAATTTGAAAAATGGAAGAAGATGGAAGAAGGTTCAATCTATAAAATTGACAAAGTACATGAAAATTGAAGTTAGAAGAGACACAAAAGTAAACAAGATAAAGTTAATGAAGACAAAGAAGACATGTTATATCATCACAATTCACAATTAAAATAATAATAATAAACTTCTTAGACCTAAATAGTTCAAAATTAAAAAGCTATGATAAGTCCTAGAAGACATATGAAGGAAAAGAGACAGCATCAAACTAACAACCATTACTATGATAAACAAATGAGAAAAGATATGTTTACATCCATTTTTAACACCTACACTGTAAACAAATACTATTAATGTAAAAATATAGCTCTTCCTCCTCAAAATTCTAATGGTAGTTCGCAACCACAATTGTGACCGAAATATAAAGGTTTTTGAGATCTACACAACATCAAATGCAAGACACATATGTTCTCATTTTTCTGAAATATCAAGGCTCACAGAATTTAATAGTTCTCCTCCTTTCATGTTAGACAAGAAATCAAACATAAGAATAGAATCCTATGATTGTGTGTAAATCTTCACCAACACATACATATTATACTAAATTTACAATTCACCCTCAAAAGCCAAGAAAAACAATCCTTAATAACATCAAAATAATAAACAAGCATAAAAACAAAACAATGAGGGAGCTTTTATAGGTTTATTTCCAAATTAAGCTCAACAACACACTCACTCACCCCAATTCAAACAACTTAAAAGGAGTGTATAGTTGAGTAACTAAAGGTTGAAACTTTTCCTTCTTGTGATTATAATAGCTCTCAAAAACCAAATAACAAGTGACCCATTTGCTTACTTAAGAACATAGAATGCAACAAACAAACAGGGCATACAAGGAAAATGGAGAAACAGTTGCAAACCTTGGACACTTTTTCAACGAGTTTCTTGTTTTTCAACTTAGATGGAAACAGAATGAGAGAGATGAAAATTTAGGTCCTTTAAAATGTCAAAGAAAGCACGTTGTGGACCACAGTTTTTAGACTCCATAAATGCACCAGAATGATTTGGTACTGCGTTTGAGGAAAGTGACACACTCACCAAAGAATGGTTTGTGAAAAAAGCAACAACTAAAGGTGCAGCAGAGTTGAGAAAGTGATGAAGATTTGGTGAGTTATGTTTGAAGCATGTTGGCTTAAATATCATTTAGGCCATAATTTCTAGTGTATAATTGTTTCCACTTTTAAATAAGTGAAAATTGATTCATGAAGTATATAATGTTTATATTTGGCAATAAAAATTAAAATTTTACTTTAATATTTGATTTTAATTTGAAGGTTTGAAGCAAGAATTGAAATTTTTTGGTTCTAAAATTTATTTTTGATATTAATTTATTTTATTGAATTCACTTTTGACGCGATTATATCTAAATATAAATCACTTTGTATTGAATTTAATTTTAATTACAGATAATTTTTAAAAAAAAAATTATCATTCTTGAACCAAACACATACTTACATTATTTTCTTTAATGTAATTTTTATTGTTTATTGTTCAATTGTACCTTTTAATTTTGACTGAATGCATTATTTTTATGTATTTATGACAATGGAAGTACACTAATAATTGATTTGGGTAAATACTAGTTAAATTCATCATTTTTTATTTAAATCTATATAAAATGATAAAATGCTATAAATATTGTAGGAGGAAGGTAGGTGGTGTTGGACCTTGAGATCTTATTGTGATAAAATGATTGGATTTTATCTCTTTTATTTTGTACGAGTGACATTAATAAAATTATGAAACCGATTCAATTCTTAATTACATCAATTTCATTTAATATTTGTACAACGTGACTAAATTTTATAAATATTTAATTTATTTAGGAACAAAACAAAGCAATAAAATCAATTTTTATAAGTGGTTGAATAACAAAATTACAAAGTGAAATAAAGGGTATGATAAGATGGGCATCGTGGTGACTTGTCATCATTTTCATCTTGTGGATTGATATTTCCTTATCCTTGTCAGTCTTTCTTCCTTAATTCCGTGAATGGCTCCTTTGATTTCTGAAAAAGGAAATTAGTACTACTATACTATGCACTAGACTTTGCTTTTTACCTTTAAATTAGAATATCATGTTTTCAACTTCTTTTCAATCATCATCTCAGAGAGTCAAGCGACAACAATCATCGACTTCCTTTAAACATGTTTTTTCATCTCTAAATTTTAAAGAGTACTATCTTTGATTTTGTGGTAAAAAAATTTATTTCTGAGAAAATTGATTTTAATATAAAGTGATTTTTGTTTAGACATATTTACAACAAAAATTATTTGTATAAAAAATGTTTGGATATTTTTATCAAAATTATTTTTGGGCGTGTAAATAACTATAAAGGGTTTTACAAAACATTTAAATAAAAATACAAATACAATTACTTGTTAAATATGAAATACTAAAACTAAACTACAAGTAAAAAGTATAATATAAAGTGCAATATTATTTTGAAATATTAATATATTTTTTTTATTCTATAATTTGATAACGAAAGGAATCTCTAACTTGATTCTTCATTATCATCCTTACCAAGCCCACTTGATAATACACCACAAAACGGTGCCCATGTGTACTCTCCATTAGCCACCACATTCTTGAAAAGTATGGTTAATTCATTGATAAATGGAAGTCCCTTATTCCTAAACTTTTCATAAAAAGGATTTTCCTACATGTTCATAACTCATCATCAAATAACAAACACCAACAAATATACATACCTAAGTCTTGTGAAACAATACATTTTTCTTATAGCATACCATTTGTTTACTCTCACGCCCCTCATCTAGTGCTGCAAATATATTATTCACATGATCCCACCCTAATCTGGTTTCTTTTCCAAATAAGTTGTATCATGCGCACAGAAACATGTTTTATTGGATATTCAAGACAAGTGACCAAAGTTAAATAGATCTATAATGGTTTGACTTTATCATTATACTTTTGATGATGGTAACTTATTGATGACAAGAATAAGTCTTTGATACAACCTCAATATAACAAAGTGGTTAAAGATGTAAGTAGACAAGTTAGAGTTTGATCCTCTGATGATGGTACACAACTGGAAGCTTCAAAATATGAAAAAGTGGAAGTGTGAAAGCTCCTATTGTAAAAACACAAAAGGTTTTTTTCTCCGTAAAGTTAAATAGCTAAATCACACACACACACAAATACACGCCCGCGCACACACACATATGTTTTCAAGTCTCTATTTTTATAGAAAATATCTCTAAAAATATTTTGGAGACATACCAGTTGAATCAAAAACTGACTGAATGATTTTGGACAAAATTTTGTATTCTCCAATCGATTGACACTTATACGCAATTGATTGGGTTAGTGCAAAAGTCGTCCTTAATCGTTTGGAAAACGACTTAATAAACGGAAATGTCTCTGGATATTTTCTTTTCTTTTTTACTTTTCTAATTGATTATTTTCATGCCTTCCAATTGATTGGGATAAGGTGTCAATAGATTGGCTAATAAATTTTGGCCAAAGAAAATTTTCTTTTTTGTACTATCTTGTAGCCTATATATAAAGGCTCTTCCTTTCATATTTTCACATCCAGAAACTTGAGTTCTTTATCAGACTTCTCACTCTCTCTTTCAAACTTTCTCTCACATATTTTAGTCATATCGCTTATGAGAAAGCTCTTTTGTGTAGTGAGAATTTTTTACATTTTTGAGGGTATAATTATAAATTCACCAAGAAATATTTTTATCTTTGTTGAATAATTTATCCATTAAGTATTGTTTATTTGGGTTTGAAGCTAAATCCTTAAAAAAAATTGGTTTGGGGATTTAGATACTAAGTCATTGTTCCAGTTCAAAAGCTCTGCTTGTTTAAAAATTTTCTTCAGTTCGAGATCAGCCCAGAAAAAAATCTCATTTGTTTTTTGTTATCTTGGTAAAACTCGGTCTAGTTCGAGATAAGTCCGATATAAAGTCTCATAGGTTTGTAAGCTCATCTCGGTTAAAAGCTTGTTTCGGTTTGAGATAAGCCTGATATAAAATCTCATAGGTTCTTAATCATCCCAATTATAACCTCGGTTCATTTCATGAGTTCACTCAGATTTAAAAGCTCACATAGGTTCGAGATAAGCATGTATAAAATATCATTTTATCTTGAAGACTAACCTCTTCAATCCTCCATTTTAAAGGAAGACTAAATGCTTCACTCAATTGTTCGTTGTTTGGTTGGAAGTTAGCTAGAAACTTCATGTTTTCTTGGATAAGGGGGTTCAAGAGTTCAACCTACTAAAAGTTATTACGATATACTAGATACTCTAAAGAATAAATCTTGAGGATACGATTAGGTATTTCATTTTTCATCGAACCTCTACAATTCCTAGTGTTATTTCTCAATCCCTTAACTCTTTATTTTCTGCACTCTTAATTATGGCTGCTAATTTCTAAAATATTTCTGAAAATGATTTTAAACTCTCAAAATAATTGTATGAGTTTTTCAAACAACAATTTTTCTGAAATATGTGTTAAGTTGATTGAATAAAATGATAGGATTAAAAAGCGCAACTTAGACCTTAAATAGTATTTCAAGTTTCTTGAAGAAAGTCATAAAATGCATATGTTAGAAATGGATAATATTAGAAACTCAGTTAAAACTTGCGAGCCTTGTGCCTCATTGAAAAAGGAAGTGACAAACTTGCATGAAATCCTAAGTAAATTTGCTAAGGGGAAAGAAAACCTTCACCTGATCTTATCAAGTCAAATGTCTTCCTTAAATAAAATCGGTTTGGGGATTTAAACCAAATAAAACGTCTAGTAATGGATTAAATAAGAAGAAAAAGAATAGACTCATTTATAAATGTTCACATTGCAATAAAATTTGTCACTTAAAACCTTTTGTTTTGATAAATTGAAAAGATTTAAAGGTAATAACCTTAGACCATATAGAAGAACTAATGCACCTAAACCCAAAAAACTTTTGGGTATCAAATGTGAAACCTTAATGTGTATTGTAGGTACGTTTTATAGCTCAAGGCCTTAATGCATATTAAATGAAGTTGTGAAAATCAAAGAGTATACTCTAGAGTATATAAGTCATTTTAATGTTTGAAAGTCTTTGATCCAAGAATAATCGGTGATGGCACATCAACGATGGTGATCAAAGCAAGGGATTTAGTTAAGGGTGATCTCAACATTTATGATCCATGATCAACTAACCGCATAGTAGGTTGAATAGATACGTCTGTGGTGGATATATCTACCTCATTGTTTTAACCAACTCTCATATCTAATAATATGTAGAAAAGGACACACCATAATGTATTAGTGTTCCCTTTAAATGGAGGTTTTATCAAGGGTTCTTGATATTTAAGGTAGAACACTATTTTAAAGTTGATATGATCGGAAAACTCTAATTAAATCCTTTAAAATAGTGGATTTAATTTTTCTCATCAAATAAAATTATTATTCTAATCAACTAGATGAGTTGTTAGTCTTTTATAAAAAGGAGGTGCAAATAAAGCAAGGCAGAGTTGTTAGTATTTTATGAAGACCTCCACCCCTTCTTAACCCCTTGTTTTAAAAACTTTGTGTTTTCTTTGTTTTTAGTATTTTTCATTTTTGTAGTTGGATTAATTTTTATGAAATGAATTTTTTTTGGTATTCTTTGTCTTTATTTTTTTTAATGATGACAAAGGGGGAGAAGAATGATTGATTTTGATATACCTAACTCCAATTATGAAATCCAAACATGTCTTTAACATTATTTATGACATTGGTAACTTTTTTTGGAAACTTTGAATAAGTTCATCATGTTAACCAAGTGTTTCAGGTTTTAAGGCATTAACCAAGCTAATTAGAGTTTAAATGAACCATGCATATGTTCTGAATAGTTAACTAGGCAGTTTGCAGTTAACCAGACATACATGTTCTGAACTCAGTTCAAGTGAACCAGATGTGTATTGAACCAGCCGTATAAAAGTTTTGAACCAGGCGAAGTTCTGAACCAAGTGTATACAAGTTCTTATATCAACCAGGCATACATACAACCAGGTATATGAAAGCTCTGAAAAATCATACTCTGTGACGAGGCTGATGACCAGACTTTCTAACACTCAAGCAAAGCTATTTCTGAAATGAAATACTTTTGTACCAAAACTTTTTCATTCTGGGAAGTTACTACATCCATAGTAACTAGTCTTATGCCTTATGGGAAGTTATTTCTTTCATGCTGATTAAGATTTTTATATATGTTAAGATTATTTTAAGCCTTAAATTCAGGGGGGGGGGGGGGGGGGGGGGGCTTGCAAACCTAACTCTGATATTCTAAGTTGAAAAATAATTTTTATCAGTATAAAATTCAGGGGGAACTTACAAACCTCACTCTAATATTTTTATGTGATTAAACAAAGTAAAAAAATTTCATCAAAATACATGGTTTTGTCATCATAAAAAAGGGGGAGATTGTAAGAACAAGATTTGGTTTTGTATCTGCTCTTTAGTTTCGATGATAACAATGCATTATTTCTTAGAGAATAATTTTGTACCCTAATAGTTTTTGTCTAGTGTGTAGCTTTTGCTAACAAGTTCTGACTATGAAGAATTGACGCACGACGTCATCAGATTTTGGACTCAACACACTCTGACTCTAAAGAGATACAAAGTGCTTTACAAGATGTTGCCAAGTTCTATAATGCTCTTAGACAACGGTTTTGATGAACGTTTGTACTAAAGTTTCTGACTGCGACTCTGATTGAAGAGCCTCTGAAGGATTGTCAAGCCTTCAAGATTTTGCACTCTCAAGTTCTGAAGACTCTAAAGAACAAGATCTGGAGACTCTAAATACCAGGCTATGAGGAGCTGTGTCAAGACTCTGAAGACCGAGGTTCTGAGGATTCTCTCAACTAGCCTCTTGATCCTTCTAAGCATGCTTCAACATCATTTATTCAAAAGCCTCTGAAGATTAGAAGATAAGATCAAAAGGTTTTGCGTCAGGAAAATAGTACATAATACAAGAATACCCTTTCACTACGCTGATTTTGTAGGTTAAGGACATTACTATTGTACCATTTTTCCTCCCAATATGCAAACTGTTATAAAAGAGACAGTTGCATTTTGCTATTCCAATTCTACCATTCAATGAATCTTTTAACTACCTATATAAAGGAGACTTGTAAGATTGGACAAATAGCTAATTGTTAAGATAATTCACGTTGATATTCACTACGCTATTACACAACGCTTTTGTTGAACTTGATATTATTTGTGTATAGTTTTTTGTAAACACACATAGAGCTTTTGTTCGTTATTGTGTGAGAACTTCATTGTATTAAACTTGTGTTAATCTGCTTTCTTAGAAGCAATTTTGTAAACACATTCTTGTAAACCTCATTTGTTTGAGTGTATTCCTTGAGTGAGTAGGTTTTAGTCAGATAGACTCAAGAAGACAAAGGCGGGTTGTCTTTGTGGTGTCTATAATCAGTTTCGGTTATAATGGATTAAGTCCTTGTTGAGAAGGCAAATCACCTTGGCAGGTGGACTGGAGGTAGCTTTACTAATAGCGAACCAGAATAAAAATAATAGTGTTATTTTTCTTGTTCATCTTATTGTTTGATTGTGTTGGTTTTAAAAAAGCTTTCATTTTTAGAAACCCAATTCGAACCCCCCCCCCCCCCCTTTCTTGTGTTTCTTGCCATCTTCAAAAGTGTTTTCTTGACTTTAAAAACAAAATATGGGTGGACTGAATCCTCAAATCTAGGAGGTTGTTTGACATACACTTCTTCATAAATGACTCCATCTAAGAAATCACTCTTGACATCCATTTGATATAAAACAATATCATGATTAATAGCATAAGAGAGAAGAAGTTTGATTGCTTCTAACCTTGCAACTGGCGCAAGGGTTTCAAAGAAATCTATACCTTCTTGCTACTTGTATAACTTTGTTTCTTACCACTTCTCCTTACTCAATTAGTTTGTTTCATATTAATGAAATGAGTGTTGCATATTTTGAATCAATCCATTTGTATTCATATTTACGCATATTTATGTTTTCCTTTTTCAAAATTGCAAAATATATCAAGGTTTCTCCCATTCATCTTTCTTTATCACACATTTGTTTAAGCAAAGATCAGAAGGAGAATGACGAAAAGAAATACCCAAGTTGTTGGGCGGTAAGCTTTCAAATAAAACTTTGCTGACAAGGTAAGGCATTGTTTCAATTCCCAAACACTGGAGAAATAACGAAGTTAATCTCTAGTTAACCCGTTTGAGCCTAGAAGTTGGTGTTTCTGTCTGTATGAAAATACCCGTAATCTTAACTTAGGGCATGGTAGTTCTTAGTTAATTTGGATGTGCATTCAAGTTCAAGAGAACCATTTCGTACACTTTTCAATAAAAATTTATAGCACGAGCTTTCCTTCACACATGTCAAAGAAGTGTCGGAGAAGCCATGAAATGACAATGGTTGTTCTCATCAATCAAGGCAGTCACTATCTTTCCAGATTAAAAAGAGAAAGCTCGCTAAGTCAAAACCTAAAAGGTTGATTTAGGAAAAAATTAGGGCATCCCGGTGGATTGAAAAAAATCAAAGAAGCATGCCATACAAAAATTAGGGATAACTAAAATCATCAACCAAAAGAGGTCAATAAAAACCTCAGCAGAGAAAGAATGAGGTGACCATCATATCAAAATCAAAAGGGTCACCAAAATTCTTGACTAAAAACAATATGTTGTGACTATCAAAAAGGGAGAAGTGATCGTCGTGTCAAAAATCCCTTTGGCCTTTGAGCCATCATCATCAGTGCAACTCAAAATATCTTGGATCCTGAATGCATAGGTTGAATTAATTGAACATAGGACTGGAGATCATCATGGAGAATGGGTTGGGTTAAAATTAAATTTTCAACTTTATATCCTTTGTTTCGAAAACCATGAACTAGACCACATTATAACCCTCAAAAGACCTAACTGAAGCTAGGTTTATTTTGAAAGCATACTACAACAAGAACAAGGTTGTGTAAATCATTTATTTTAGTATCATATATTCACATTATCTTTCACTTTGAATGTTTAAACCAATATTGTGTTTTGACCAATGATCCCTTTGATGTACCTCAATAATATCACTCTAATAATGGTTTTGATTTCAAAAATTGCATGAGCATTTCGTTAAAATTACAATTTTTGAACGAATAATTTGTTTTGCAAGTAAGCACTCGTCATCAAGGAAGTTCAAACAATTGAGAAACTCGATCAGTGATCCTATCAGGGGAATATCACAGTCAAAATCCTGTTGTTCAAAGAAAATCAGTTCAAAATCCGTCCATCAGGGAAAACCGTACTAGGAATTGATTAACAAAGAGAAAATCTCTTCAAGACTCATGCTAGGGCAATCATTTTAAGCGCACAGTAAAGCAGTCATTTCAAGAATCATTCAATTTGGGGCAGTCTACTTCAAGAAATCCCCAAGCAAAGCTCATCAGTCCTTCTCAAAGGGATCATCAACTTGATAATATTGATAAGTATGATAGAAGTGTGTTCAAAAAATCTTTCGAATGTGGAGTTGGCAGAGTTCCCCGTGTTGTGGAGTCAAAGTTCCAACCTTACCTCACAGAAATTCTAACCTAGTTTATCATAAGCATTTGCATTGCATGCACTAGCATATATCTTGCAAGATTCAATGTCATGCATAACTCGAAGAGTATTTCATGCTCATTTGCATTTTGCGATATCATGTTGTCATTAACATCTTACCATATGGTAAAAGTCCAACCTCATTGGCACCTACAAAAAGAAGATATTTATCTGTTCATGTTCAATTTGTCTTTACTTATCCTATGTTCTTCTGGATGTGTTTATCATTCTGATGTATTTCCAGAACTTATATGATGTTCTTTCGAATATGTTTGTCGTTATGTTGTTTTCCCAAAATCATTTTGTGCCTATCCGGTGTTCTTCCGGATATATTTGTTGTTCTTATGTATTTCCAAGACCCATCTGATGATTTTCCGGATATGTCTTGTTGTTTTGATGATTTTCCAAAACCTTTATGTACCTATTAGATGTTCTTTTAGATATGTTTGTTGTTCTGATGTTTTCCATAACCTTTCCGTGTTTATCAAATGTTTTTCCAAATATGTGTATCATTCTGATGTATTTCCAGAAATTATCGGATGTTCTTCCAGATATGTTTGTTGTTCTGATGTTTTCCCATAATCCTTTTTTATGATTATACAGTGTTTTTCCGGATATGTCTTTGTTGTTCTGATCTTCTTCCAGAATTTGTTCCCGTACATTCAACGTTTTTTTTTATGTTTCAGATGTATCTTCAGAATAATTTCTTTTCATCCAATGTTTTTATGGATGTCTTCAATGTATCTCTTAGTTTGGTTAACAATTTTATCCACTTCTTTTCTGGATGCCTTCGAGTTTGTTCCCCTTTCATCCAATGCTTTTCTAGATGCGTGCAATATATTTCTGAGTTTGGATAACATACATATCCAATGCTTTTCTGGACGTCCTCGAGTCTATTTTCTTCACCATCCAATGCTTTTCTGGATGTCTCTGACATATTTCCAGGATTTATGTCTCCTTTTACATTCAATGCCTTTCTAAATGTCTCTGACATCTTGTCAGAAAGGGTTTCCTTTCCATTCAATTATTTTCTGAATGTCTCTGATGTTTCTCCAGAGTTTGGACTCATTTTCCATCCAATACTTTTCTGGATGTTTTAATGTATTTTCCAGAGTTATCACATTCAATGCTTTTCTGAATGGCTCTGATGTATCTTCAGTTTGGACTTTTTAATTCAATGTTTTTCTAGATGTTTCAGACTTATTTTCTAGAGGTATCACATTCAATGCTTTTCAAAATGGCTCTAACGTATCTTCCATTTGAATTCCTTTTCCATCCAATGCTTTTCTATATGTTCCTAATGTACTTTCCAGAATTGCTACATTTAATTATTTCTTAAATGTCTCTGATGTATCTTCAAATTGTTTCCTTTTCCCTAGTGATGTCTCCATTGATTTTCTGGATGTTTTCGATGTGTTCCCCAGGGTTTGTTACATTCAATTCTTTCTTGAATGCCTCCAATGTATCTTCAGATTAATTTCTTTTGCATCCAATTCTTTTCTGGATGTCCCTAATATCTTTTTAGGGTTTGTCCCTTATATTCCATGTTTGTTGGATTTTCCTTGTCATTCTGATAGATCTCCATATCATATCATGTTTTTCTCTAGCAAGTCTTTTCACCTTGCTTCATTCAGTCCCAAATAAAAGTTTCCATTACAAGTCGTTTCCATATTCCCACTGAGTTTGTTTCTCATATCATATTCCCAATAAAAACAAAAAGGATCATTCATAAATGCATAGCATCTCATATCATTTCATATCATCAAGGGATAAAATTTGGGTCTTTTGGTATTTAACTATCTCTTACCACTATCATATGAAGATTGACCTTCTTCATATCCTCGGGTTCAAGCTAATTAAATAGGGATAACTGTCATATCCCAATTTTGTTAGTTTTTTTAATTCATTTGATACATGCCAATTTGTCAAGTTTTGTATTTTTTATCCATATGCATTTCTATCATCAAATAATGTTAACCAAAAGTCAACATTTCACGTATTGTGAAATTTGACTAAAAATTTGTGCATCATTGATCATTATCATACATCATAATAAAAGTCAATCGAGAGTCAACATTTCACATATTAAAGAATTTGACTAAATTTGCATTTTTTTTATTATGTATTTTTTTAATAAAAAAAGAATAAATTCATGATCATTTGATTTATCATCATAATATCCATTTGAATTTTATTTATCATTTTCAGGCATCATAAAATAAAAATCAATATTTCTAGAAGTCCCAAAATATCTCTTATATATTACATTAGTATTCCATGCAAATATTACATCATAATTCACTATTTAATTAATTAAGTTTCTAGAAGGCAATCACATCATTTTCATCTCTTTTTCGTAATTCCTAAACTACCATTTTTAGAGCCTATAAATAAAACTATTATCATTCACAAATCTCACTAAGAATTACTCACAAGAATAATTCAAAACCTTACACAAATTTTTCTTCGATTTTCAAGTCAATTTTTATTTTTCTTTATTTAAATATGCTTTTAATGTTTATTGTTTATTTAATTTTCTTTGCATTATTATTCCTACTACACTTAATTAGTATCTTAATCATCGTCATATTACATGGAAACTTCATTGATTCAAAATCAATATTTTAAAGTGTTCTTGAACCTCTATGACAAAAATGATTAAATGTGATTTAATTTGTGTTTTTTTTTGTGACGTAATTTTTATTTCTAAGCTTTCCATAATGTTCGTGAGATCGAGTACATGAATTCATTATTCATTTACTTAGTTCTATAAAAAATTGAACAAGTTATTGCCAAAAATAAGGATGAATGATGTCATTGTTCTTGAAGACAAACTCATATTAAATCCTGATCATCCGTTTCATCATGCTCAATCTTTGTCTTTTTTCCTAGATTTTTAGTTTAGTGGTTGGTGGGCTCATCGCCCATTTAGACTTCTGCCATCATTTTCTTGTGCTATTTGCATGTTGTTTGATCCATCACCCCTTTTCCATTTTATTTCTTTTTTGTTGTTTTTCTTAAATATTTTATCATTTTATTTTATGATCGCGATTTTATTGTTTTTGTCATGGACTTGTTAGTGTCAATTGCTCATATATTAAAAAACCCAAAAAATATTTTTACTTTATTCAATTAAGTAATTAATTACATTTTTTTAAATCATTTTTTTATGCTTTATTTGTTTTATTTTACTCTTGTATTGATAATGCATCTCCCTCTATTTTTATGCTATTTATTCTTACTCATGTGTTGATAGTGCATCCCCATCCTTTTTATTATTTTTTTATGCTTTATTTATTTTATTTTTTGTATTTTCTTTTATTTTCTTTAATTGCTCACACATTATGTATTGATAATGTATCCCTCTCCCTTTTATTATTTCTTTTATTCGTTATATTTTCTTTAGCTTTGATCAACTCTTGTATTGATAGTGTTCCTTTCCCTTTTATTTTTATTTCTTTAGTTTACTTTTTGTTTCTTTAACTAACGCATGATTGTTAATACAAGAAAATAAGCGGCGATTAAAAATCAATCTCTTTAAAATAAAATGCTTGATCAGCATCAAGTAATTTTCAAAGCATTTCGTCACTCCCTCATCAATTTCAAACCATTTCAAAACAATTTTCACAATTCACTCTGAAACACAAATCAAACGATTGACTCAATATCAAGCACTTTTCATAATCAAACTCAAAGAAAAGGTATACTTGGGTAAAAGGTCCAGTCATAGCCCCAAGTATTAGGCCCAAATGGTAATCGCTTGTAAGTCTTTCACTAAAATACAAACGTGTCTCCTTTTTGCAATAACTCGAAAGAAAAAGACTACCTAGGTGAAAGATCCAGTCATAGTCTCAAACTCTAGGCCCAAGTTGTAATAGTTTGCAAGCCCGAGTGTTCGTCTTTCACTTAAAACACTTGTAAATGTTTAAAACCTTTTCAAAAAATTGAAGACACTCATGTCCATTCTGTGACTATGCAAATAACGCTTCCCCATGAGAATATTGAACATTTTCCACTCAAATGTGATGATGGCATAAATCAGTGTTGACCTAGATTAAGTCATCCATTCTTGAAGTGATGCAAATGTTCAATTACTCATGTTTTAGGAAACCATATTTTTCGTTCGAATGCGACTTGAGAAATTTTCGCTAAAATCGACTAACTCGCAAATATTTGCTACCAATAACTATGTAGCTTGAGTTCTCCATTTAACCTGGAGATACGTAGGAGCAAGACCCGCAATCTCTTCAGGCATATTAATAAGAAAACTTTTTGTGATCCCTTTCTTTTTTCTCATTAATCTTTTACCACTCGAAGAAGACGATTAACGATAACTAACATTCAATTGCAAATCCAACTAAAGATTCTCATTGAGTACAACAGACGTGAGGGATGTTAATACTTTCCCTTTGCGTAATTCACTATCGAACCAGAATTTGGTTGCGACAACCATCTTATATTTATTTAAAGGGTTTTATCGATATTTCCTCTTTACTTTTGGAATAAATAAATTTCGATGGCGACTCTGTTCAAACATCAATTTTTTTCGGTGAGCGCTTTGCGTAGGATTGTATTTTTCGAGATCCGAAAGTCATTTTTCTCCTGATGAGGCGGTGATGAAGGAAGACAATCATTATTGGCTTCAGAGGCTCGTCTATGAGGAAGGGTTCAACATGCTAAGAAAATGCCAGACAACTTTTGAGGAGAATCAGCATTCACTGTTATGTATATATAATCAACAAATGTCAAATAAAGAAGCTAATGAGAAAAGACACCATATGAAACATGGGTTGGCCTTGTGCCAAGTATTGGTCATTTCAGAATCTTTAGGTCACTTTGCTTCACACATTTACCTGAACATATAAGAAGAAAGTAAGATGATAGAAGTCAAGCTATAATTTTTATATCTATATCTCAACAAGTGCATACAGATTATTCTCACCTACTAAGAGTAAGGTGGTGATAAAAAGATATGTAACTGGATGAAAGTTTCAAGGAATCCAATGTAGAATGATGAAAACTCAAGCAATATCGAAACTTCTTTACAAGAAGGTCAAGTAACACTACTACAAATAACCCATCTCACCTCGGGCACGAAGAGGATATAATCTCAGTTACACAAGTGAGGTAACGAAGGGCGTCATAAAAATTCTCCACTATACACCTCAGTTTCAGAATAACCGAGGGGATAGTTGAAATGGTCATGAGTTCGATCTCCAACATCAACATATTTATATTTGCAAAACTATTGCCACATACCTCTCGCTTTTTGTCAAAAACTAAGGGAAAAAGATTTTCTTATACAAATTAAATTGTTTACACTAAATATTAAATTGCATTGTTTACAATAAATGTTGGTGTTAGAAGAACAACATATAACATAGAACCTTGAAAAAAAATTCATGTTTGCAATTCATCCCAAAGAATGATGTATACGAGATTGAAGCGACTAGGTTTAGAGTAAAACTTAATTAACGAGTGCTTTTATAGTAAAATCTAACCCCCTCAATTATTAAAGAAACCGAAGGAGCATATCAACTAATTAACAAATAAAAAGATTAAATAAAAAGAAATAACACTTAAACTACTTTTGTTGGAATTCAAAGCATGTCATGAATTACTTTTTCCCTCAGTTATATTCAATATCTGAGGGAATAAATATTATTATTTTTAAAATAAAATAAATCATGGCACGTCCTGGAATTATACATCGGTTTTCTGTTGGGTGAGGTGAAAGTGTTGTCATAAAATATATTATTTGTAATAGTGTAAAGGAATTTGCACAAGAATAAAATGTGAGGAGGATACCTAGAGCAACAACTCAATCAGTTAAGTAAACCGACTATGAGAGATTCTCTAATTAATTATTAGATAAAGATCGTGAGCTGATAGAAAAAGTCATAATGGTTGAATCGTAACCAATTAAGATCAACTTAAGTCAATTGATAAGAATCAAACATGGGAGCTGGTAAATAACTCAAGATAGAAAGCCATATATGTGAAATGGGTCTATAAGTTTAACCTTAGACCAATTTGTGTGATAATTAAGTACAATACAAGACCAGTTGCAAAAGGATTCCTTCAAAGGCTTGAAATTGATTTCAATGAGGTGTATGCACTATTTGCAAGGCTGAAACTATAATAATAGTGTTTGTTATTGCAACATACAAAGGATGAAATATGCATTAGTCTAATGTAAAGTCCACTTTCCTTAATGGACCACTAGAGCAGAAATATATGCCAAACAACCACTAGGCCTTAAGTTCAAAGGGAAATAAGAAAAAGTATACATTATGAGAAAAGTTATGTATGAATTGAAGTAAAGATCTATAACATGGAACAAAAGAATTGGCAATTTTCTCTTCAAGATAAGTTTCAACAAATGCATATTAGAACATAGAGTACATGTAAAAATTGAAATAAGCATGACCGCATCATACTAACTATATGGGGATGATCTTTTGGTCACATTATCAAATGAAGTTGAATTGACAAAATTTAAAACTAGCATGAAGAATGAGTTAGAAATGTGTAACTTGGAGAACTTTGCTTACTTCATAGGAATGTAGTTTGTGAATATGAAAGGTTTCTTGCATCATAAGAAAAATGCATAAGCCATCTTAATGAAATTTAAAATAAGAAATTGCAATCCTGCAACCACTATTACAAAAATATGCATAAAATTGAAGAATATACATTATAAGATTGTAGATGCAACAATATACAAGCAGGTCATTAACTCACTAGCTAACTGAGATATCTATCTAATACAAGATCAAATGTTTGTCAAAGTGTTCCTATAGAAGCCTACAACATAGCACTAATCAGAAGGCATTGTCATATGACTACTTTTGATACAGATCGGAGAAAAGATCAAGATGATAGAAAGAGTACATCATGATACACAGGGACGGAGACAAGTGGGTGGGAATGGGGTATGTGCCCCCACTATATTTTAAAAAAATTGAATATCATCCTTATACATTTATTTAGTAATTAATAAATAATATTTGTCTAAAATGGCATAATATATTAATTAATTAAAATATATTTATGGTCCTCTTTAAGATATCATCCTCATGAATATATTAATTAATTGAAAGATATTTATTGTCTAAAATATCATCCTTATGAATACATTGTTATTTATGGTCCTCTTTAAGATGTTTGTGAGTTTTTGATTTTAAATGTTTATTTTAAAACTAAAATATATTCAACTAAAATATAATCAAATTTATTTTGTGCTTAATTTTAAAACAATTTTTCACAATATTTTTATTAAAATTAAAAATTGTTTTATATATTTTGATTTTAACACTAAAATATCATTACAAAAGATTGCAAACAACTGTCCATCATTAATTACTTATATGTAGATATGAATAGATAAATATTTTTATTGATAATAAAATTAAAAAATTATACAAATAAAAAAATTGAGAAAGTTATTAAACATTTTATCAAAAAATATCTTATAAAAATTAAATACGATAATATTTCTGCTTTAAAAAAATAAATGATAAATATATCATAGGTTACATATTCATATTAATATATGATGCCCCCACTACTTAAAATTTCAGACTCCGTCTCTGATGATACATGTCCATGATTAGAGCAACGACAATCTCACGGAGCTCAAAGAAGTAAGGGATAATAACCAAATTATCATGTGAAGAAAAGTATGTAACAACCTCACATGCCATATGTCAAACACTTTGGATGAAAATGTTATTGATAGAGTTGAAGATAACGGAAGCTATGCAAATTAAACTTCGGTGATAACAAATCATAAATTGATTGGACTAATGATCCAATGGTGTATGGTATGAGTAAACATAGAGAAAATATCATTTTTTTAAGAAACCAAGTGAATAAGAATAACTTAGAAGTTGAGTCCAACAAAACTGAATTGCAATCTTTATACATATTTACCCGCCATTGAAAAAACTAGTTAAAAAGAGTATTGTGAATATTATTCATAAGAAGTAAGTTACTCGTTAGATTTCAATTGTATATAAAAAAAAGGTCAATCATTCGATTGAGTTGACATTCATTCAATAAAAATCACTTCTCAACCGAATCAATTTATATTCTCTTAATTTATTCATCTCTATTCATTGTCTTTCTTTACCTTACATCACAAGTTATCTTAACAAACATTATGGTAAAAAGATTAATAAAGTAGCCAAGTTGTGACATGAGTAATAATATCATTAAGTGATTTCATACAAACCCAATATAGTGATAGTGATCAATTCCTTCTATGATTTTTTATTTGTAACACATTGATATAATGTAATATTTGAAATTCATTTCTAACATATTCGAGTCCTATAAAACCGAATATTATAAATTTATGACCTATTCTTGCTGCGAATAAATAATCAATTTGATCTATAAAATATCATTCATTTTCAATTTGATCCTTACGAGTTTCCATAGTTGATAGATCAAAATGAATAGAAAGTGATAATTTATAAACTAAATTGATGTTTTATTCGTCCTGTTTACTATACAATATAAGTGAAAGTGTTAATAATGTAACGTTTGATTAGTTAAACATCAAAGGGTGTTGGGTCTCTGTTGCTTTTCTTGCTTGCGCCTCCATGGGACCACTTGCTTAAAGCTTCCATAAATGCTTGCCTACAATTGCAAAATAAATTTAACTGCTTCTTAATAAGCTACTTAATTAACACAACAACCAAAATTAATTATATTAGTACGCAACAAACTCTAAAAGTCACAGCAAAACAAATGTAATACTTTTTAGTTATCTATCTATTCTAGTGAAATTTCTACTTTTCTAGCACCAAACATCATAACAGTATAAATCTTTTACATTCATCTTGCAAATTCTTTAATATATTATCTATCTTATTAACTTGAGCTTACTTATTTTTTCATATATATATATACAAATATAAATTTTTTTCATCTTGGTAACTTTATATTGTGAGTCTAAATTTTTTTTTCTAGCAATTGATATATGACAATGTGATTAGACACCTTATTTCAATTCCTAGTGTATTAAATTAACTCTATATTTCACGATTTGATTTTTCACAAATACAATTGAGTAAGGGTCGTAACCATTTGATGTTAGAATTGATTCCGAATTTCTGATACGTCCTATCATTTCTTCTCTGATATAGATAAATCTAACCGATTCAAAATTTTTCACCCTCAATGAACTTTAACAAAGCATACGTAAATGGAGCAAGCATATCCATTTGTCACCCTTAGCAATAATAATGGTCAAATATTATTTTAATTTAAAAAAATACCAATATCATAGTAGTTTTTATAATATAAATTATCAAAACCATCCCTAAAAAAAATTCAAAACCAATGTTAATATCGTAAAAATACTTAATATGCTGATTATGTGTAGTGAAATTTTTTCACTTCACAATACTCCTAACGTGTGACTTCCACCGCAAAACTCTTTAGAATAAAAAAAGTATCGATATCATTAGAAATTTGGAAGTTGCTATATTAAAACACATTTAACCTTGTGTTCTTTTAAATTTAAAACTTACCCAATCATTTTTTAAGGTGTGTAAAGAACTTTTTTAATACTATTATATGGACCACCCACATGGTAGTGAAGTTTCACATGAAGATCCATTTTTTCCTAGTTGAACATTAACTTTATCTACGAAATATCTTCTTGCCTAAGTATTATACATTTTTCACACTACTATGAGTTAGATTTCATAGCAAGCAACCATAAAACTTTCTAGTTTATAAGGAGTTAAAGACAATTTTGAGAAATTCCAAATCATGGCCAAAAAATGGATTCATAATATGAAAAGAGACATACCAAAAAATGTGAACTTCCATGTGAGAAGCTTGAGAAGCTTCCTCTTCTCCTAACCCTTGTAATCTTCACTTTATCACTACCATCCACACTCCAACTTGAAAAGTCGAAACTACCCTCACGATCAATTCTATTATTTTTCTTCAACCCACCCCACCTACTAGACCCAAAACTCACACTCTCCTTATTATTATTATCCCTATACGAGGTCGTAAACGACGCGGCGCGTCCAACGTAAGGTCCCTCCAAAACAGTTGTCGGTGACGGCGCGTTAATGTTACTACTCTCCAAAGACAACAACAACCTCGGAGGAAGTTCCAAAGCTCTAACAACGCTGGTCTCTCTTTCTTTCGGTTCCGACCCTCTGTCACTCGGCCTAGGCTTAGGCTTCCCTGGTGCTTCCTCCCATTTAAACGGAACCGAGATAGCCGTCGTCCGCGGCGGCGGAGTTGGAGCCTCAGACGAAAAACACGGCCGTGGAAGAGATAACTTATGCGGTGTGTTGTAGTGGCTTATTAATTCATTGTTATTTTTTGAAGCCATGATGTTTTTTTTTTTGAATCTTTTGTTTTGATGCGTGGTTTTAATTTATAGAGGATTGTGTTTGAGGGAATTTAAAGGGTCACAGTGAAGAGTGTGTGGATTTTGAGAGGCTCCTATAATTCACGAGAAGAAAGAACATGCGCGTTTTTTAATTAAGGAAATGACGGATTAGTCCTTCCCTTGGGACCCACATTGACTCTTTCTTGATCTAGGATAAGGACAATCAACGGCCACAATGCAATGCGATGCAAAATGACTAATTAAGTTTATTTTTTAAGAGTAATGAATGGGATATAAACTATTTTACATACGGCATTGAATATATTGTACTTCAAAACAATTATCATAATTTAAGTGATATAAATAGGATACTATCTTTTTTTTTTTTGGGTGTATGATATGACATGTAGTTGATTGTATATAAATCCAAAAATAATATCAAAAACACTTTTTTTTTATAAATATATAATTGTTTGAAAATCATTTATGGTGAATCATAAATAAGTTTTAAAATAGTTCAATTAGGGGAAAGTTTTCCTTATTTGGACATAATCTTCTCCTGTACTACATATTCTACATAAGGTGATAAGGATACATTTAAAATCTATTTAAATATAGTAGTGATTACAGTAATATTTTTTTTTTAATAACAAACAGTTATATTGTTTTTTCTATTTCATTTTTTTCTTTAATCTGATATATTATTATAAAGTTATAAGTAGGATGATTTAAATGAGATAAAAATTGAAGGAAAAAATAAATAAAGTTATACAAAAATTTAAAATTCCTTTTATATATATTATAGAAAATTATTAAGTTTTACAAAATGGCTAAGATTGATAAAGATTGTATGTTAATTTTTTCTGAGAGGATGACTCAATGTTATTTTAATTTTTGTATGGATTAGGTCTTTCACAATTTCAAAGAGATATTTGTGAATGTGTTTGTAATTTTTATACATTTGAAAACTATAGTGATAATAACTCTTACATTTAAGAAATTAAAGTGTGTAATCTTGTTCTTTAATGTAGTCTTAACCTGTTTTTAATTAGAGTTAATTATTGAATAAAAAAAATAATGAGACATAAAATTAAGAGATAAATATGATTGTGATTCTCTTAAATATTTTAAATTTTAATTTTAATCCTTTAAAATATTTTCTTTACACAATGGTTATCCTAAAAATTTTCATTCACATTTTTATCTTTAATACTAAAATCATCTCTAAGAATTATGTTAATTTATTATAAGAGAAAGACTCACATTATTCTTATTTTCTTATGAACTAGATCTTTCGCAATTTCAATGAGATAGATGTGAATGTTAATTTTTATATATTTAAAGACCATAGTGATAATAACTCTTGTAATTCCGCTCTCTTCTTAATGTATTTTTAATAATTTTTTAATTAGAGTTAATTATTGAATAAAAATAAAAAATAAAAATAAAAATGATGAGATATAAAATTTAATCCATTAAATAATTAGCAAAAATAATATAGTTGGATATATCCAAACTATCTTTAAAAAAAAATCAAAAGCACAAATAGGAGGTGAATTCCAGCCAATGTCATAATCAAAATATATATATATATATATATATATTTATATATATATATATATATATATATATATATATATATATATATATATATATATATATATATATATATATATATATATATAAACTAATCTATCTGCACATGCATTTTTCTATATCAAAATGTGAGATACTTTGAATCTAATGAAACATATAGTGTAAAAGAAATTTTCATTTAATTAGAAGATGTCATGAAACAAGATTCACATTAAAAGAAATGGACGAATGGCTAGCATTGAGTCGGTTTCAAGCCAAATATTTCTCTAATTCTTCTGCCAGCATATTCCATAGCAAACATGATTTCATGCAATTCAGCTTAAAGGAGGTGCAAACTCCAATCTTAGGTGAGAAAGTTCCCAAGAATGTTCCTAAATTATCCCTAAATATGCCACAACAAGTTGATATTTCAATATTTCCTCTTGATGACCCATCTGTGTTGCACTTAATAATCCAATTATAACTAGGAAATCACAAACTAACTTGTATGATACTAGGTGCAAGAGGAGGTCAGCATTTCGTGACAAAGTATTTAATAATTGTAAACTCGTTAATGAAAGAGTTCATGTGTCCCTTGAAAGAACTAGATGTCATATAGACCATTTGTTTAACATTTAGAATGTCTCTACCAAAGCCTATTTTACCATTTTGAAACATGATATCAGTTCTGAAGGAGAAGGGCGATCCAAAACGCAATGGAATTTAAAATTTCTCCTTTAGTGATCCTTACGAATGAGCTTGATCAGTGATAGAATAGTTACCTCTTGTGACGATTGAAACCTTTGATGCAGATCTACGGAGCGATCACGAACGTTGAACGACGACAACGCCTCTACTCAGTCCACACAAACGGATTCCTTCAATCTCAGTGCTAGCTGCTACGAATTAAGGCTTTGAGTGAGAGAGAGAGAAAATGAAATTGCAACTGCTCTAAATGCTTAATTGCAACTGCTCTAAATGCTTCTGCACAAGGGTTCTATTTATAGAACCACTTGTGTGGGCTTCAAGCTAAAAATCCCACTTAAGTGTATGTGGCTCATATCTTATAATATGCCAAATTCACTTAAGCACGTGGTACCTTATCATATTTCGTATTCTACTTAAGTATACCATACCTTACGATGTTCTACAATTCACTTAAGTGCACCGTACCTTACGGTGTTCCTTAGTTACTTTATCTCTCATCAATCCGTCATTTGTGTGTGACCCTGTAGGTTTTTGCGGCATTGACAATTATATTAGATCACGTATTTAACATAATAAATAGTGAGCGGTATCTAGCAACACTGCCCAAGACACGAAAATGTCATGTGATTTGACAAATCCTTTTGTGATAATACTTATATGTATAATTACCCTTTTGCCCTTATGTCTATGTTGAACACAAGGCATGGACCGTGTCATCCTTGTCCAGTTCAATATTGGGCCCATAGACATTTATCATGTTACGCAGGATGGGCAAATTCCATCTATGTCACTCATGTCCCTTAGCATGCTTTGTGGAGTACCCATCAACTGTCTTTATGGTCATCCAGTTACGGATAAAGTTTTATCAGCAATAAAGCACTCGACTCTACATCTAGGGTTCATAGTGGTTTCAGGCCGAAGGGTGGTATACACCATTATCACCACGAGAATAACTTATGACACTTTGCATAATATTCTATATAGTATTCTCATAGCGGGTCAATCCAGTATAAATATTACTCTTAACATTCATACCTATGTTTAAGACTTGATAACTCCTTATCCATAATCCATGAGATGTGATCATCAGTCTATATACATAATAGTCTTTATGCTTTAATGTTATCCCACTTCACAATAAAGCTCGACTACAGATACTTTAAGAATAGTGTCATTATGTTTAATGTGATCTCATGATCAAGTCACACTTGATACATTAAACGGACTAGCTATTCTAGGGACTTTATTAAACAAACGTAATAAAGAAAAAGCCTTTTATTATTAATAAATAATTCAATACAAGTACCAAAAGTATTGGCCTTTAGGGCTTACACCAACAAGTTTTTGTGTGCCAAGTTTTCCAAAGAACTATTATGATGAGAGTCGTGATCAGATTATTAATTTGAGAACTTCAACTTCTACGAGCAAGTTTCAATAAGCTTTCATAACTAGTTCTATCAATAAGTTTGAAGAGGAGATAAATAATCTTAATCGCGCTTTGGATTCTCTTAAGGAAGCACATACATCTCTAGTTGATGAGCGTTATAATATTTCAAATACTTTAGTTGAAAGGATAGAAAAAGTAGAATGTATTAGGTGTCCAAATTTAAAAATTGAAATTGAAAATATCAAAGGACAACTAACTCGTTTTACGTCACCATCTTGTACTTATTCTAGCTCTTCAAGTGATGGAGGGACGACTTTCAAGAAAAATCCTTATGTCACTAGAAGAAATAGAAAAAACATTTCATATAAAGCTATTTGTAATTATTGTGGTAATAAATGTCACATTAGGCCTCTTTGTCATATTAGGAACGTTCATGTTCCCAATGATAAAATGACACGGATTCCTAAGTGTACCTCAACTAACCTCAAAGGACCCAACTAAAATTGGGTACCTAGTTCTATCTATTGATGTTTTATGCAGGATTGTCTAGGAATCTTTATGAATTCTCAATACAAGCGAAGAAAAATGTATCTAATCATATTTTTGATTGTATTGTATTCTTTTTGTTGTATTAGTATTATTATTTGCTAACGTTACTTGTGCATAAAGTTTAGTCATATATCATCGTAATTGGTATGATCGTTTCATTCTCCTTTATCTTCGTGTACTTACACTTTATTTATTTTATTTTATTTTAATTGTTTTCATTATGTCACGATCATTCAACTATTTTTCATATGCACAAAATTATTTCTCATTTGCATCAAAACTACTTTTCATCTACATCAAAGAAATGTTTTAGTTGCATTAAAATCTTTTCCATTAAATTTACATTGCATTAAAAAATATTCCCACTAAACTTTTTTTGCATTAGAAGAATGTATTCATGTTTCATTTGATGAGTCCTCACCCCAAAAAACGGGGAAACGTATGTGTTCTGATGTTTCAGGTGTGATAATGAAGAAGTTGATCAATGACGAAAGTTCCAAAGAGGATCCCCATCCTTCACCAAAGGATGGGAACATTAAGGAAGATAAAGAGGAAAACTTACATGAGGATGAAAAACAAGAGACCTAGAACCAACTACCTAAAGATTGGAAAATCGTAAAAGATCATTTGTTAGATCAAATCTTGGGAGACATCAAAAGAGGTGTAAGTACTAGGTCACAAGTTAATAATTTATGTAAGTACTATGTTTTCATTTCTCATATTGAACCTAAACTGATATTTGATGCTTTACTTGACGAGGGATGGTTACTTACTATGTAAGAAGAACTTATCCAATTTAAATGTAACAACATTTGAGACCATGTTATGCATCTAGTTGATAAAACCATCATTGGAACTAGATGGGTATTTAGGAACAAGATGGATGAAAATTGCATAATTACTAGAAATAAAGCATGATTAGTGGAAAAAGGAGATAGTCAAGCTGAAGGAATAGACTATGATGAGACTTATGCTCATGTAGCTCGTCTATAAGCTATTAGACTCCTTTTGTGATCCGCTTGCTGCCTGGACTTTAAGCTTTACCAAATAGATGTTAAATCTGTTTTTCTTAACGACTATATAAACGAAGAGGTGTATGTCTAACAAACCTCGGGTTTTGAGGATCACAATAACCCTAACCATGTTTTTAAATTGAAAAGAGTCATATATGGTCTCAAACAAGATCCAAGAGCTTGGTATGAGCAGTTGAGTGGATTTTTAATCAAACAAGGATTCAATTGCGGTAAAGTTGACACCACTTTGTTTATAAGATACAAAGAAAAGCATACTCTCTTAGTTCAAATATATGTAGATGATATTATTTCGGATCTACTAATGAATCTCTTTGTCGAGAATTTGCAAGTTTGATGCAGGGAGATTTTGAGATGTATCTTATGGGAGAGCTTACATATTTCTTAGGATTTCAAATCAAGCAAGCCGAAAAAGGCACTTTCGTAAGTCAAACAAAATACTACTTATAGCTTCTCAAAAAATTCGATATAAAACATTCGTGGAGTATCTCAACACCTATGACCGCAAAAAAGGCGAAGCAAGAATGAAGAATGGAATACCTTGAAAAAAAATCATCATGGTGCATACTTTGTAAGTGAATATAGTATATGAAAACATAGTAGAATTTTCTATGTTAAATCTATCATGTCTATCTCAATTGAAAAATTATGAAGCTCATAATGTTGAATTGTAATTCCTTGTGTCGAAGCAGGTTGCTCGACAGAACAAGGAAGTGTCGAACCACCTAGTATGTTGAGTTGTGTTAGTGTGTCGAAGTGTCGAAGCATGTTACTTCACATAGGATTTTGACTTAGACCTATTTTAGTAGTGTTAGCTATTTTGGGTTTTTATAGTTTTAGTATTTGGCTTGAGGTCCAAGTTAACTTAAATCTATAAATAGAGGGAGTAACCCTTATTCTTGTAATGAAGTGAATAGAGCCTTCATAACATTGTATTCACAGTATTTTGCAGTTGCAGAGTGAATAAGAAGTTTTCCACAGTTTGTGGGCAGAGAGAAACTCTGCAGAGTTTAATTCTTCTTCTTCTTTATCGTTCTTTACTTTCTTTCTTTCTCCATTGTTCTTTTCTTTTATTGTTATTGTATGGGTGATAACAATCTTGTTCATCAAGATTGATCGGAATTCTCCATAGGTTTTGGGGGATTTCCAACATCTGGTATCAAGAGCCCAGTTTAATTGATTTGTGGGAAGAAAATCACCATGGCAACGAATCATCCAAACAAACATTTTCCAGCAAATCTTCTGTTTCTCAAGAACAACAATTATCAAAATTGGTGCAAGCCGATAAAGGTTGTGTTTTGTTATCAAGATCTTTGGCATCTTGTGAAGGAAGGAGTAGCAACGCTTGTAGAAGACGTGACAGATCAAGAAAAGGTTGCACATAAAGAATTGAAGAAGAAAGATTATAAAGCTCTCTTTATAATCTATCAATGTGTTGATGCAAATAACTTTGAAAATGTTAGTGATGCAGAGTCAACGAAAGAAGCATGGGAAATTCTGGAGAAATCATTTGGAGGAACAGAGAAGGTGAAAGAGGTGAGATTACAAACTCACAAGAGGGCGTATGAATTGCTTCAGATGGAAGACAATGAAAGCATAACTGATTTCTTCGACAAGGTTACGAAACTAGTGAATCAAATCAAGTTATATGGAGAAGTGTTGACATCAAGATCTGTTGTTGGAAATATCTTGAGATCGTTGGCTCCAAAGTTTGATCACGTGGTAATAGCCATAAAAGGGTCGAAAGATTTGTCAAAACTGACAAAGTAAGAGCTTCAAGGGACACTTGAATCTCATGAACAAAGAATGGCTGAAAGAGCTGCAGGAAATTCGAAGAGTGATATGACTTTACAAGCTCAATCAGCAAAAGAAAGGAAAGGCAAAAGAAGCTGGAATGGAAACAAAGGCAGAAGAGGTTACAACAATTCGACTGGTTGAAATCAGCAGGAAGGAAACTGGTTGAATCAGAGAAAACCCTAGAACCAAGGCAACCAAAGAGGTGGTGTTACATGTAGAAGAAGAGGTGGTGGTCAAAAGCCAGGCAAGAGTCACATTTAATGTTACAATTGTTAGAAGTATGGTCACTATTCTAGTGATTGTCCAAAAAAGCAGAAGAATCAAGACATTTATGCAAAGCTGGCGAAACATGAAGAAGAAGAGACGTTATTGATGGTTACAACAAGAGATGAAGAGAGATTCAAGGGCCAATGGTACTTGGACTCAGGATGCTCATCACACATGTCTGGAAGGAAAGATTGGTTTGTCAACATAAAGCCCTCAATGAAAAACATGGTGAAATTTGCAACAGCAGCCAATAGAGCTGAATGGACATGGCATTATAGACTTGGCCATCTCAATTTCAAAGACATAAGAGATATGAAGAGAAGAAATACAGTTTCAGGATTACCAGAAATTGACATTCCAAACTAAGTGTGTGAAGAATGCGTGCAGATGAAGCAACATAAGAACAATTTCAGTAAGGATGCAGGAAGTAGGTCGAAGGCAATTATTGAAGTCATATACTCTGGTGTATGTGGTCCTCTCCAGGTGGATTCGATTGGAGGTAACAAATACTTTGTTACATTCATAGATGATTTCATCCGAAAACTATGGTCTTACCTGATCAAGAAGGAAAGTGAAGTGATCGAGGTATTTGCCAAGTTTAAATATATGGTCGAAAGACATAGCGGTTGAAAGATCAAGATTTTGAGGACTGATGGTGGTGGAGAATATGTGTCGAAAGACTTCGATGCATTATGTGTGAAAGAAGGGATTGTGTATGAGGTGGTGCCACCCTACACTCCACAGCAGAATGGAGTCGCAAAAAGGAAGAATAGAACCATCATGAATATGGTTAGAAGTATGTTGAAAGGCAAGCATCTACCCAAAGAATTATGAGGAGAAGTTGTGTCGAATGTGACATATATCCTTAACAGATGTCCGACGAAGAAACTAGAAGGAATCACGCAAGAAGAATGTTGGTCTGGTGTCAAGCCTAGCTTGAGTCATCTAAACGTGTTTGGATCTATAGCACATAGACATGTGCCAAATCAGTTGAGAAGAAAACTTGATGACAAGTCGAATCAGATGATCCCGATAGGATATCATTTGAATGGAGGATACAAGTTGTTCGATCCAATGAATAAGCAAGTGGTGATCAGCAGGGACGTAATCATAGATGAGCTTAAGGAGTGGGATTGGACTGAAAATGTCAATAAATATTTAGTGAGAATCTTTTGTGACGAACCATCTAGTGAAGTCGAAAGAGAAGTTCGACAGGAAGAAGTTAGAGGTGAAGCAGGCCTATGCAGACCTCAAAGAACAAGAAACGTGCCTGCAAGGTTGCAAGGATGTGTGATTACATCAGATGATGTGGTCAATCAAGAAGGTGATCTGGTATATTATGCTTTCTACGCAAATGTCAAACTTGTCAATGCAGTTGAGGCATTGAAAGATTCAAAGTGAATGAAAGCAATGGACGAAGAGCTGAAGTCAATCAAAGTCAACAATACTTGGTCACTTATCGCATTGCCCCGAGACAAGAAGGAAATCGATGTGAAATGGGTATATAAGGTGAATTTGAATCCCAGAGGAGAAGTGACTCGACAAAGGGCGAGACTTGTGGCGAAAGGATTTCTTTAGAAAGAAGGAATCAACTTCGATGAAGTTTTTGAACCTGTTGCTAGGATCGAAACAATCAGGTTGGTTGTTGGTCTAGCAAACATAAACAACTGGAAGATGTGTCAGATGGATGTGAAATATGCATTCCTTAATGGCCCCTTAGAAGAAGAAGTATATGTTGCACAACCAGCTGGGTTTGTGAAACAAGGCGAAGAAAGAAAGGTGTACAGGCTGCATAAAGCCCTGTACGGACTTAAACAAGCTCTAAGAGCTTGGAACAGGAAGATAGATGGTTTTCTAAGGGAGAAGGAATTTGTGAAGTGCAAATCTGAACATGGAGTATATGTAAGAAGAAGCAAGAGTGAATTTCTTATACTATGCCTCTATGTTGATGACCTGTTGATAACATGTATCTGCAAGAAGGAGATCGAAGACTTCAAAGGTGATCTCAATAAGGAATTCGAAATGTTAGATCTGGGTGACATTTCATACTTCCTTGGCATTGAATTCTACAAGAGTGGTAGAGGTTTGATGGTGCACCAAAGAAGGTATGCAGGTGAAATACTAAAGAGATTTGATATGCAAGATTGTAACCCAACTTCAACTCCAGTTGAGCCCAGATTACAACTGTTGAAAGATTCATATGAAGATGATGTCGACCCAACCTAATATAGAAGACTTATTGGGTCACTTTGATACCTTTGTCACACAAGGGCTGACTTAGTATACAGTGTAAGTATGGTAAGTAGATTCATGCAGAAGCCAAAGGTATCACATCTAGCAGCGACGAAGAGGATACTAAGGCATCTGAAAAGAACTCTCGACTATGGCATTTTGTTTCCTGCAGCTGATGAAGAAAAAGAATGCAAATTAGTGGGATACACCGACTAAAGTTGGTGTAATGATACTGAGGATCGAAAATCCACAGCTGACTATGTGTTTATGCTAAATGGTGCACCAGTTGCTTGGAGTTCGAGAAAGGAGCCAGTAATGGCATTATCTTCGTGCGAAGCAGAATACATAGTTGCTTCTATTTGTGCATGTCAAGCAACATGGATGGTGAATCTAGTCGAAGAGATAACAACGAAGAGTCATGGAGCAATTACCATGAAGATCGACAGCATGTCAGCTATCAATCTGGAGAAGAATTTAATAGTACATGGTCGAAGTAAGCACATCGAAATAAGGTTCCATTATCTTCGAGAGCAGGTAGCAGATGTAAAGATGAATGTAGAACACTACAGAACTGAGAATCAGATTGCAGACATCATGATGAAGGGAGTGCAAGTCGAAGTGTTTAGAAGACTAAGAGCTATGATGAATATAGATAGCTTAGACACAATGAATTAGGTGGTGTGTTGAATTGTAATTCCTTGTGTCGAAGCAGGTTTCTCGACATAACAAGGAAGTGTCGAACCACCTAATATGTTGAGTTGTGTTAGTGTGTCAAAGTGTCGAAGCATGTTTCTTCACACATGATTTCGACTTAGGCCTATTTTAGTAGTGTTAGCTATTTTGGGCTTTTATAGTTTTGGATTTTGGCTTGAGGTCCAAGTTAACCTAAATCTATAAATAGAGGAAATAACCCTTATTCTTGTAATGAAGTGAATAGAGCATTCATAACATTGTGTTTATAGTATTTTGCAGTTGCAAAGTGAATAAGAAGTTTTCCACAGTTGGTGGGCAGAGAGAAACTCTATATAATTTAATTCTTTTTATCCTTCATTGTTCTTTACTTTCTTGATCAAATCTAGTTTATTTCATGATTTTTCAATCAAAATTGAAATTGGAAGCATGTAAATTGTTAGCTTTATAATGTAAATCATGATTTATAAAACTGTATTTTTTTCTTAAACAAATTAATTAATTGTTTTTTTTGTTATAAAATGACAGTTTGGATATAGAAGCAAAGCGCACACAATGAGAAAGGTCTTGTTTTAAGCTAAACCATTTAACTGTTTATGAATATTAATTTTATTTTAAATTTTACTTAATTGTGTATTATGGTTAATTTATTGGGGTTTATATTTGGCTTATTTAGTATTTTTTTATAGATTTAATATTCTTAAAAAATATATAAATATTATTTGATATTGTGTTTTGATCATTTACTTGATTTTGTATTTGAAATATAAATCATAAAATAGGTCAAAATTATTTCTGCTTAGAAAATAATCCCGTTTTTTAAATAAAAATAATTCAATGTGATAATTTTTAAAAAGTGAAGTTATGTTTCAATTTTTAATATGGATTAAAATTCTAAATAGGCCCAATAAAGGTCAACCCTTAAAAAAAATTAAAAATTGAAGAATTTTGGATTTGGGCCTTAAGATTGAATTAGCCCAATTAATAACTGAAATTGTGGTTAACCGATTCTTATACCCGAACTCGATTCAAACCGAACCCGAAAAGTTGAGCATTAATATGGTCAGGAATTGGGTCAGTATGTCTCACCCGTGGGTTGGTTCAGTTGGGGGATTGGGCCCAAACTGATGTCCACCCCTAATGAAAGATTTCAAGTGTGGGTTATGAAGAATAATAGCATTGTATGTGAGAAGTGAGTGCGGTGTGGGTTTAAATACAAAAAGTAATAATTAATAAATTGAAAACACATGAAAAATGACAAGGGAGGTTAATGAAATGTTTTTTTTACCCAAGAAATAGAGTATCCCAATGGGTCACTTAAAACATTCGGATGACTTAATGTAGGACATTTGTCTTAATTTATATCAACATAAACAATGCTTGATTACCACCATCAATTTCCAAAACTCAGAGTCCAGACAACAAAAAATATCAGATGGGTTCTAACTTTGGACCTTCTGACCCAAAGAGCCTTCTAACTTTAGAGGGCTAACTTGTTCAGAGTCAAGCTATCTTAGAGTCATATTTTGACTTTCCAGCGTCTACACACATTTGTTTTATTCTGAAAAATGTTCCATTTTCAAAATAAAAACAAATCTATCTTCAGCAAGGGGTTTTGTGAAGATATCATCCCATTGATGGTATGTATCTATAAATTTTAAATAGCTAATACCCTTTTGAACATAATCCCTTACAAAATGGTGTTTGATTTCAATGTGTTTTGCTCTGTAGTGCAAAACAGGATTCTTAGATAAACAAATTGCATAAGTATTATCATAGAGAATTAGGAATGTTATTCTCATAAAGTTGATATTCTTTTAGCTGACTTTTCATCCAGAGTATCTGAGTGGTGCATCAAGATGTTGCTATATATTCAGCTTTTGTTGTTGACAATGCTATTATTGATTGTCTCTTGATAGACCATAAAATAAGATTATCACCAAGAAACTGACAGCTTCCACTAGTGCTCTTTCTTTTTAGTCCGTCTCCAGCATAGTTAGAATCATAATAACCTACTAATTTGTACTCTTTGGATTTTTCTATAAATCAAATCAAGGTTAGTAGTATCTTTTAGACATCTAAAGATCCTTTTAACAACTATTAAGTGGGATTCTCTAGGATCTGATTAGAATCTAGTACATAAGTATACACTGAATAGAATGTCGGGCCTAGAAGCAATCAAGTATAAGAGAGAATTAATCATACCTCTATATACCTTTTGTTCTACCTGTTTGCTTTCATTTTTCTCTAAAATGCATGTTGGATGCATTAATTCTTTGTTGGTTTGCACTCTGACAAGTCAAACTCCTTCATAAGTTCTCCTGTGTACTTGCTCTGATGGACGTACTTTCCTTTTGAACTTTGGTTGATTTGAAACCCCAAAAAGAACTTTAATTCTCCCATCAGAGACATCTCAAATTCTTCCTGCATAGACTTAGAAAATTCCTTACAAAGAGTAGACTTAGCAGAACCAAAAATAATATCATCAATGTGATTTTGCATAATTAAAATATCATTTTTGAATGGTTTACATAACAAAGTTGTATCAACCTTCCCTCATGTAAAATTATTTTTCAAAAAAAAAAATTAGTCTTTCATACCATATTCTAGGAGCTTGCTTCATACCATACAAAGATTTTTTGAGTTTGTAAACAAAATTAGGGTGTTTATGATTTTCAAAACCAGGAGGTTGATGTACATAAACTTCCTCTATATTATAACCATTCAAAAATGCACTCTTAACATCCATCTGATATAGAGTGATGTTATGATTTTAAATCAAAATAATATAGGAGACGAATAGATTCTAACCTGGCCACTAGTGTAAAGGTTTCAGTATAATCAATTCCTTATTGTTGACTATAGAATTGTGCAACCAGATTGGCTTTGTTCTTTACCACGTCTCCTTGCTCATTCAACTTATTTATGAAAACCCATTTAGTTCTAATAACATGAGTTCCTTTGGGTCTTGGCATAAGATCTCATACATCATTTCTAGATAATTGATTTAATTCTTCTTGCATTACCAGAATTCGGTCCATGTCAAGAAGTGCTTTATCAATGGAAGTAGGATCTATAAAGGAAGCCAATCCCAGAATAATTTATTTAGATTGTTTGAATGAGGATCTGGTTCTAATGGGTTCTGTCGTATCTCCCAAAATCAATTCCTTAGGATGTGAAGATATTTGCCTATGTTTCCTCATAGACGCTAGTATGTTGGCAGATTATGATTTTGATTGAGCAATTTTGTGCTGAGCACTTTTAGAGTCTTTCACTTCAAATTCCTTGCCTTCAGAGTTTGAGTAGATAATCTCCAAATTTGCAAACTTGTCAACTAGCTTTGACTTTTCAAGGTCAAGCTTATCATCAAATTTAACATGAATTGATTCTTCAACAACTCGTGTTTCAGTTTTATACGCTATGTATCCTTTTGAATGTTCAGAGTATCCTAACATGCTACATTTTTGTGCATTGGAATCAAAGATGTTCAAGTTCTCTTTAGTATTTAAAATAAAACATGAATAACCATAAGGATGAAAATATGAAATGTTAGGTTTTCTGTTATTTCCCAATTCATAGGGAATCTTACCTAGAATAGGTCTTATTGAGATCATGTCATAAATGTAACATGTTGTGTTGACTGCTTCTTCCCATAAGTGCTTTGCAACATTAGCTTCATTGGTCATGGTTCTGGCAATTTCTTGCAATGTGAGATTTTTCCTCTTTACAACTCCATTTTGTTGAGTAGTTATAGGGCAAGAGAAATAATGGGAAATTCCATTTTCATCAAAAAGTTTTTCAAAGTTTTTGTTTCTAAATTCTCCACCATGATCACTTCCAATTTTAACAATCATAAAGTCTTTTTCATTTTGCACTTGGGAGCATAAGGTAGCAAACATAAAATGTCACTCATCCTCGTGTTTTAGAAATTTTACCCAAGTCCACCTGTTGTAGTCGTCAACAACGACTAATCCATACTTTTTACCATTAACAAAGGTTATTTTCACATGCCCAAATAAGTCAACATGTAAAAGCTCCAAAGGCCTAGAGGTTGAAACAACATTTTTAGCTTTGAAAGAAGTTTTTGAAAACGTTCCTTGTTTTGGCATGCCTCACAACGAGAATCTGAAGGAAACTTCGGATTTAGAAGGACTCTCACTAAGTTCAGCTTATTTAGATTTGAGATTCTTCTCATGCTAACATGGTCTAATAGTTTATGCCAAGTCCATGGCTCTTCGTTCACAGACATGAGGAATTAAACATTTCGATTTTCTAAAGTAGAAAGTCTAATTTTATAAATGTTTGTTTTTCTCTTGCCATTAAAGAGTACATAGACATCCTTCTGATTAACAACTTTGCATGATTTTTTATTAAATATAATATCATAACCATTATCACTTAATTTACTTATGGACAAAAGGTTATGTATTAATCCTTTAACTAATAAAACGTTATTAATATAAGGGAGAGAACCATTACCAACAATTCCAAATCCAATTATCTTGCCCTTCTAATTGCCCTTGAAACCAACGGTGCCTCCATGCTTAAGTTTCGGACTTTGGAACATACGCCTTCTTCACGTCATGTGACATGAGCATCTAGAGTCCAGGTACCAAGATTGGTATTTCAAATTGGATGTTAAGGATCTTCTCAACATAGACTATTTTTTCTTTAGGGACACATATCTATTTGGGTCCTTTTTTGATAGTTCTCTTAGAGTTTTTCTTAACCCAAGGTTTTTGAGCTGAATAATCGTGTGTGTGCCCATAAGTGAAATGGGACTATAGATATTTTGGTTTAATTGCCTTCTGTTTTGAATTAGGTTTGACCCAAGAATTTTTGGGTGACACATAACCAATACCTCTTTTTCCATTTATGCTTACTCCATAGATCATGGAAGCCATTTTGCTTCTGTCTATGTTTCGTGCAAGAAATTTTTGAAAAGACGTGTCATATTTCTTAATGAAAGATTCATAGTCCTTAAGAGCTTCTGAAATAATCTCATTTTCAATTTATGTACTCTTTTTTTTGAGGTAAGAGTTATCTTTTTTAAGATTGCAAATCTTTTCTTTCAGAGTTGGGAATTCTTTCTTTATCTCACTATGGGCTTCAGAGTCAACTACATGAATTTGTTTCAAATCCTTGTTCTGTTCAAAAGACTCTGATACTTTTCAAGAATTTCAGTAAGACATAACACAACTTAAGAATGATTTAAATTCGAGAATACCTCATTAAAGTCTGATTCTAATCTTGATTTAGATTTTGGTCCTGATCCTAATCGAAAGTCAGATGCTTTTGTGTTTTCCATCAGCACCATGCTGGCTTGCTCTTCTTCAGAATCACCTTTTGAATACTCAGATTCATCCCACGTAACCATTAGAGCCTTCTTCTTATCTTTGAATAACTTCTTCTTAGACTTTTCTTTCTTTAGCTTGGGAAATTCATTCTTGTAGTGGTCTGGCTCCTTGCATTCGAAATAGATGACATCTTTGTCAGCAACATACTTCTTTTGTCCAAATGTTGACTCATAGCATCCGCATGTTCTTTTGATTCCTCTATGCTGCTTTTGTCTCTTTCTCTAAAGTTGATTGACTCTTCTAGAAAGAAGAAAAATCTCATCTTTTTCATCACAATCTTCTTCAGATTCTTCTTCTTCTTCAGCTTGAAAAGCCTTTGCCTCTTTTATCTTGCCTTTGGATTTGAGACCACACATTTTCCTTTTCTTTGAGGCTTATCCTCTTCTAGCTCTATCTCATGAATTCTTAAAGAACTGTCAAGTTCTTTCAGAGTCGTATTGTTCAGATATTTGGATACCTTAAGAGCAGTCACCATAGGCCGACTTCTTTAGTAAGATTCTGATGATATTTTTTCACATGATATGCAGTAATGTAGCCTTTGTTTAATTTTTAAGCTAACTACAAGCGTTTGAAACCTTGAGAACATGTCCAGTAGTTTCATCATCCTCCAATTCTTTGACTAGGGTATAGTCATCCTCCTCCTTGGAAAGGATATTTTCTTTTCGTACTTATTATAATTTTTCCATGTGTTCTTATCTTGGTCGTTGAATTTTAATCATTAACTTCTAGTCAGAGACTTAGTATTTAAGTTGATGAAGCTTGAATAGATTTCAGAGCTTGTCTTCAAAATCGGGTGAAAATGAGACTTAAGAGTCTATAGATTTCATAGTCTTGAGACTTCAAAGGCTTGAAACATCAGAGTCATTATCTCAGTCTTTCTAGATGGATTCTTGTAGAAGCATTAACTTGGTAATCCAGATGCTTGACTTTCATTTAAACATGCCTTTGATTCTTCCTTTGGTTCATAGTGCGATAGTTTAGAGTCTGGTCGTCAAGAGTTGACTTCTTCAGAGTCGGAACTTGTTTTTTATGATCTATGCACTTAACAAAATGATTAGAGTACAAAATTATTCTATATACATATTAAACTTTGTTATCATCAAAACTCAAGGATAGTTGTAGAACCAAACTTGTTCCAACAATAAGCCTCACTAAGAATTCGGTACTTCATTCATGGACCAAAATTATTGAGATACAAGATCATTTCCTTAGAGATCATGTGGAAAAAGAGGATATTATTTTTGAATATGTTGACACTAAAATTCAGCTTGCTGACATTTTTACAAAACCATTGTCATCAGATCCCTTTCACGAGATTTATAGGGATTTGAGAGTCTTATACTATTCATGCTTTAAATAGAATGAGGATTTTTTTAGTTTCATTTGCTATATATATTTTGTTTTCACTAACACTATTTTGTAGAAAATCATAGCTTTTGCTGACTACATTGGGATGTCTCTATAATTCTTGTATCCAATTTTATATCATTGTATGTGTTTGTGACTCAAACTTTTAAAGTGACTTGAATCAGGAAACTTTGTGATTTGAATCACATGTTGCACTTGATTTGAATCAAACTGATTTGGGTCACCTCTGGTTCATTTGATTCAAATCAGAATTTACACGTAATTCAAAACAGACAAGTTTATCCTCATTTCTCATTTGTCTCTATTTGAATTTATTTGAATCAGATTTTTTAATTAATTCGAATCACGAGCTTTCTTATTCGAATACACAATACACTTGATTCAAATCAGATGATAAATGGGCCAAAATCACTTTTCCTTCATACTCCACTTCATTTTCTCATTTGAAGAAAATCATGAAATGCTCTTGATTCAAATCTAACTAATTTTTTCCATCCATTTATGTGCTTAATCTCAAGCACATATAAAATCATTTTTGTCATCAGTAAAAAAAAAGGAAGTCATAATCAACATTATGGATTTTCTGTGAAAACAACACCCTCTATTTTTGAAAGTTAAAAACTCTTGCAACAAAATTCTTGCATCTTCAACTTCAAGTTTGATTTTAGATCTTAATCATGAGGGATTTATAATTGATTGAGGGAGACGCTATCTTGAAAGTAATTGTTCTTGAAGATTTGATTGAGTTTTTCAAGTAGCTTGTAAGATTGAGGTTGTTGTCATTGTCGTTGATAAATTCTAGTGAAAAAGAAGGAGGTTCTTCTCTCCAAATTGCCTTGGTAGTGACTATATGGAAGGCTACAAACAAGGACAATCTTCATAGATTGTTCAAGGACAATCTTCACAGCTTGGAAGATTTCTTATCAAATATTCGGACAATTCATCGCTCAAAAAATAAATATGATTAAGGGATAATTGCTACACAAGAAGGCTTGTAGAAGATTAGTGATATTAGAAGATTCAAGAAGCGGCAATCCAGTAAAAAGTATGCATAAGAGTTTGGCATTACATTGTATACAAGTCAAAATCCATATACGAGATTTATTTTTCTTAGCATTATTGTGGATTAGTCATTGTCTAATGGGAAACCATTGAAGAGTGCACGTAGGCAAAGTGAGGAAGGACGCCGAAACACTATAAGTCTTGGTGTATTCTCTCTCCCTTACTCCTCCATTTAATTTTCATAGGATTTTGCATGCTTAGGTATTTCAATTCTAGCATAGTTTATCATTTATTCAATTGGTAGTGATTTATTACGTAAAGTTAGGTTTTGTTAGAATCGGTGCCTAATAAAGCTGAATTGGTGATTAAATTCTGAGAGATAATTGAGATTAGAATTCATTGATATTGAATAGTCATATAAACACACCTAGTGAAATATACAACTGAATCAATTGAATACCTTTGTGTATCATCATAAAACCATCAATTGGTATTTATAGATTGATTAAGCGTTAACGTGTGTAAGTTCCAACAAAAGTATAATCTTCACATTTCTGTTTCAAACCTTCCGCACACATTTTTAAAATATCTCTGATATTCTATTTTTATAAAATCTATTGATTTTTGATAAGAGTTTATTCATACCCCTCTAGACTATTTTTCTACTTCCATATTCACACCCAACAAGATCACCATTTCAAATTTTGTCCAAATGAGTTTATCAGTAGTAATATTATAAAATAACAAGTTAATCTTCAAAATGTCTTCAACAATTTTAGGAGGCAAAATGGATAAGCCATATGGAATGTTATAATTTATGTCTTGAATAATTGAGTTGACCTTATAAGTTTGCATAAATTGAACATCAACTAGCAATTCTATGTGTAAATCTTTAATTTTTTATCCTAACCAATTATCAGTCCATAAATAAATGTTCTTCCCATTAACAACTTGTCATTTACTATATTCCATCAAAAAGGAAAAGAAATGCTTAATGACAAGGCATATTGAAGAATAAATATGATGCATGATTGGTCTTTTGTGTCTTAAGCATATACTAATAAACTTTGAAGACTAATGATTATTGATAATTAACAATGTCCAACAAAGAGACAAAACCAACTTTGTTTGTTGTCTTAATATCTTCCAGACAAAGACCTCCTTCAGACAAAGGTGACAAAATAACCTTCCAAAATGTGGTAATTAACTTTCTATTGTCTATGCTACTCGTCCATACAAATTATATGATGAAAGAGTCTAGTTTATTGGGAAGATCGATTGAACATTCATAAATTGTAAGACTATACAGAAGCATGCCTTGTATGACTGACTGGACTAATTGAACCCTACCCATCTCAGAAAGAAGGCTTCCATTCAAAGTAGCTAGCTTGGTCAATACTATATCTCCTATGGTCTGAAGATGATGTGTTCTGGGCTTACATTTGAATATAGGAACTCCAAGATAGTTAAATGGTGTTTATATTATAGTGAATCCAAGCATATCTTTAATGTGCCTCATTCTAGATCCAGAAGTACCTCCACCATAAAGTTTACATTTAGTTGGACTGACGTGTTTACCATAATTCTGACCATATTCTTGAAGGAGATGGTTAATAACTTGAAAATATTTCTTGGTAGATTTGCAAAATATCATAAGGTCATATACAAAAAAGTGTGGCTAAGAATGGTTGTCTTACCATTTGATATGCATGTAACTAACTATGATCCACCAACATAGATAATTATCTACTAGTTTCCTCTTCAACAATGCAAAAGAGGAAAGGATATAGAGGATATCCTTGCATCACTCCTCTACAGTAAGAAAAATATCATGGAGATTTTTTGTTTATCATGATTAATAGTTTGAAAAAGTGTAAAATGGTAAGAATTCAACCACAAAACTTTGAAAAAATCCAAATCAAATAAGAATTTTAATATGATATTTCCAATCTAAAGTGTCAAAGGTTTTTGTGGTATCCATATTTGAAGCTACGCGAAATATACATGTGTGCATCGCTCGCTCAAAGATACAACAGAATCGCCATCGAACTATATTTATTCCCGAAGGAAAGGGAAAACATCGATAAAACCCGTGGAAAGAGAAAAGGGTAAGGAAGTCAGTTATGTAAGGGGAAGAAGGTATTAGCACCCCTCACATCCGTTGTACTCAACATGAACCATTTTGATTGTTCTTTGCAAGAACGGGTGTTACTATCTAAAGATTACTCGCGAAAGGAAAAAAATGAATAAAGAATAAAGAAGGAAAAAAAAGAAAAGAAAAAGAAAATAAAGAAAAAGAAAAAAAGGAAAGAAAGAGAAAGATATAGAAAAAAAGAAAGATCCATCATACACTACATACATAACATATTGCATACCTCATGCATGTCTAAACAACTGAACCATTCTCCTCACAGATATATTAACTATTCCCTAACGGATACCCATATACAAAAGCCTATACGCAATCCATTGAAGCAATTTCCCATTTATATCCTTACCTCACATTTCATTCATTCCCCCAGGCAAATTTCTTGGTTATTTTGGCATTTAACCCTCTCTTACCACAGATGTTTGAAAGTTGTTGTTATTCATACCTTTAGGTCCAAGAAGATTAAAAAAGGGAAATTGTTGTACACCGAAATTATCCATCCCCTTTTCATTTTCATCTAACCTTTTGGTTTAAAGTTCATCTGCATTCATGAAAATCCATATCATATAGTGTACTAACATCATCATAGATTAAATATTTGAGGTTGATTTTGCTTGACAAGGACCTAGGGTTTTCTTGAGAATCAAGCCCCAGGAGTTGTGATGCCACAACCATTGTAGAAAGCTCATCATGGTAGTCAATGGTGCAAAACCCTAATCAGTGACAGTTGGTACTTGAGACCTAGAAGATTGTATCATGGCGTTCATGCATTGCCCAAACCCTAATTCTTGATCCCAAAGGATGGGTGGATCTTGTGGTTTGTTTTGAGGGATTGTAAACCCTAGCTTGTCTATTGCTTTTGATGTTTGTTGCTCAGTTGGGTTGAGGTTTAGTTTTTATTTGACCTAGCTAAACCCTAGTTCATTGTGTTATTTGGTTCGTCATAGATGTGCTTGCATTCTTGATTCCTATTCATATTCCATTCATTTGATTCATTTTCCATGTGGCATTGAAAAAAGATTACAAACTTCATCATTTTTGCATAAGTTAACTTTTGGTTAACCAGTTGACCAAAGTCAACTCATCATTCTTGACCATCTGAGATTTGTTTATATGCATTTTATCAAGTTCATCATCAAATCCTTGTTTTTCGTGGTTTGTTCATGACTTTAGGGCTTGGTCCATTTTCTGGTATGACCAACTTTGGGACCAAGGAACTTGGTTCATGACTAGGTCCAAAATCTCGTCAGACCAACATTTGGATCTACTTGATTTTGGCCACTTTTTAGTTTTTTCACTTCTTTTCATTTGTTAAACCAATTTTAGGCCAAATTCACATACATGACCATCATATTTCAATTCACTTCCACATAATACTATTTTTATAGCCAAGTTCCATATTCTAATTCACAATTTCATTTGTTACATGTCATTTAACCATTCACTTCCATTGATCCATTTTTTTAATCATATTTCAAATTCATTTCCACATAGCCATAATTACATTCATATCACATTACATAACCATTACAATTACAATTGACCATACATCCATTCAACTACATATTACATACACCATTACATCCAATTTCCAATTAAATATCCATTTTTATACATACAATTCCATAAATACATACAATGTTCAAACATAAACCCAATGAACATCTTAATGATAGGAAATATATATATATATATATATAATATATATATATATATATATATATATATATATATATATATATATATATATATATATATATATATATATATATATAATTGCATTTTAAACTTATTAATTAAATATTTTTAGGTCAACCAATCAATTGGAGCATTATGCCAATTGTTTAGCTCATCAATTTTGACCACAAAAAATTTCCTTTTTTTTTGTCAACCTCTATTCTATAAATAGAGGTTCCTTGGCACATATTTTCACATCCAGAAATATGAGTTTTTATTTCTCACTCTTCCTAAAAATATTTTTGTTTACTTTCACTCATTAAAATTTCCCCGTAGTGCTTTTGAAAAAATTATTTTTGCAAGTGAGATAAATGTAATTCTGGAAGGGTAGATTTGTAAGTTCACTAAAACTATTTTATTTTTACTTTGATTGAACAATACATCCATTTAAAGGTTATTTGAACAATAAAAAAAGTCTTGCGGAATTAGCCTTAGTTTGTCCATGGTAAAATAAAAAAGAGACCTTATTTAAACATAATTTCCTTATATTTTATAAAGTATTTTTTAATAGCTATTTAGCGGTAATAATTTTTGGGCTTTGTCTGTTAATTCGGATTATATATATATATATATATATAATATATATATATATATATATATATATATATATATATATATATATATATATATATATATATAAACTTGCCAATTTTTTTCAAAATTCCAACTCAATTGAGTTAAACATTTTGTTAATTGATGATACTGATGGGTCTCCTTCCCAGTCTTTATTTTGTTTAAACTCATAAAACATTGGCATCCATGTATATGTATTTATAGATATTAAAGTCGTTTTGGTATATGAAGTTTATCTTAACACTTTTGGTAGGGAGTGACTATAGATATCACCGATTAAACAGTTGCAGTGTAGGTTGATTTGCGTATGTCTTAAAAGGAAATTATACGAGTACATGCAAACAGTATATAGATGGTGAGGGGAGAGAGAATTAATAATGGAGTTGGCAGCAGAATGAGAATAATGAAATTAACAATGATATATAGGGAAGGGTCTTGACCAAAATTTTAATAACTAAAATATTATAATTAATTTTTTTTAGAATCAAATGTATTTTATTAAATATTTTAAATAACATCGGTGTAAAATAAAAATAGAATATATTAATGAAGATGTGTGTGATTTTTTTTAATGAAAACAAATTATTGAATAAAAAAATAAAGACATAAAACTATCTCATCAAACAAATAAAAATATAGTTCAACATGTTTAATTTATCCAAAACAATTTTAAAAATACAAATAGAAAGTTAATCTCATTGAATGTCATAATCAATAAAAATATATGTATTTACTTATCTGATTGCAGATATATTTTTCTCTATAAAAATGTAAGATATTTTAAATCTAAATAAGTATCATGTATAAAATATTCTTCTATTTAATTAAAAAATATTGAGATAATATTTATATTAGAAAATACACTAAGAGGCGTGTATGTTAAATTGAAGAAATTGAATCTTGGATTGAATTGAAAGTGTAAACCACTATTTATAATAATAGTTGTGATTATCACATACTCTAAACCTCATTGAAATAGGTGTAAAAGAAGGATAATATAATAACATAATTGAATTATATGTTAATTTTTCTCTATTTCATCTTACATACTCCCTCCGTCCCACAAGAGTGATTCAGTTGACTATTTTACACATATTAAGAAAAAAGAATAATCGTAAAAGAGAGAATGATATTTTTACAAAAGTACCATTATCATCTATTGAGAATGATAAAAGTAATACTCTCTCCGTTCCTTTTTAAATGTAATTTTTTAGAAAAAAAATTGTTCCTTTTTAAGTGTCATTTCAAAGTTCAAAGTAGTATTGATTGTTCTTTTGTCAAAAATACCCCTAATTAATTATTACAAAGAGAGAGAAAAGTCAAATAAATTAATAAAAAATTAAGGGTAAAATCGGAAGAAAAAAATAATGATTGTTTTAAAAGTAACAACAATGATTAATTTTATTTGTATGTGTAAAAAGTTAAAAAATGACACCTAAAAAGGAACGGATGAAGTATTAATTAGAGAGTAAAATTAGAGAAGATGCATTGGAAATTGAATTGGGTCGTTCATTTTAAGACACTATTTTATTTCAAATGGGTCACTCATTCTGGGACAGATGGAGTACCATGGATGATGTATTCTTCATAAATTACATAAATTGGATTAAAGTCTTTATGTGTGGTTTTGATTTGCTTGTGTGACTAGAACAACATCCCACAAGCTCAAGCATGATAGATGTTAATCATGTCAAACTTGGAAATAAATGAAACTTCGATGGTGGAAGAGTTTTAGTAAGAAAGTCCACTAATTGTTCAGGTAAGAAATTTGTAAGAGTTTAAGGATTTATTTTTGCACCTTTTTACAAACCAAATAGCAACTTATATTAAAATGTTTAGTTCTTTCATGAAATATAAGACTGAATGCTAAGTGAATTGCACTCTAGTTATCACAATAGAGTCGGTGGTTGTGTGCAATTGATGTTCGTGTCCTTGAGTAAATAGAGTATCCATTGTAGTTCACATGTGGTTGACGATTAAGCTCTATATCTAACTTCAGATGATTATCTTGAAATAATGTGATGCTTCTTTGCACACCAAGAAATCAATGATGCACCTAAAAAGAAGTAGTGACCACAAATCATGCGTCTTATATCCAAGAAACGTGCCTGATCTAAATTTGAGTACCCTAAAACTTACAACTCAAAACCCCTAAAAAATACCTTGACCTAATTGTTTTTAAGACAAATGATTACTCTACAATCTTCATTGTAGTGTGTTATGGTGGAAGCATGCAAAATATAACTAAACTGTTAGATTGCAAAAGTGATGTCATGGCGAGTAGTGTTAAAAGAAATTAGTTTTTCAATCCTCCTCCTAAAAAGTGATATATATTCAAATGGTTTCCTTGTATCATTTTGCAGTTTGATAGAGGTATTATAAGTAGATGGTGGTTTTGAGCCAAGAAGTCACGAGTTTTTTAGAAGATCCATAAATATTTCTTTTGTGATATGGTGATTCCTAAGTTGGAATGTGTCTCTTCTAATCTAAGGAAATATTTTAGTTGACCCAAATCTTTAATCTTGAAAGCATTTTCAAGGATTGTCTTGTTTCTACTAAGCTTGGAAAGATAAGCAAATGTTGTAAGAACAAAAATTGTTCTACAACAGATTCCTTGATTTTGATGATAACAAAGGATGAAACCAAAAATGGCACCCTAACGAAAAGTTTCTAAGTGTGCAGGATTCTAAAGAAAGAAGGAAGAAATCTGATGATGTCATCAGATACAGAACCAGATCAGATACAAATTATCAAATGATCAGAAGCATCTGAAGTGGAAACACGTTCAAAAAGTCTAACTCTGAGCAAAACAGCTAAGTATCAGAAGCATCTGAACAAGAAGTAAGCTCTAGAAGTTCTGACTCTGAACAACGATATCTCTAGCTCCAGAAGTTCTCAGCGCTATCTGAAGAAACTATCTGAACTCAACATCAGAAGCAAGATTCCAAGATTCTCCAGAAACACAAATACTCTGAGCATGGAATTGCTAATCATGAAAGAGTAACGTTTAAGTCAAGAAAAGATTTGCAAATGGATTTCCTAAAAGAGAAAGAGACGTTAATTTCCAATTTCAATAAAGAAGATACTATATGTGGTAAGTAGTCATTTCAAGGAGAGAAAGTTATCCTGCAGAAGCTGTTTATGTTATGGCGTAAATTCATCTTATTACTCATCAGTTTCAACTACTACCTCATTGATCTATATAAAGGATTGCAAATCAACATTCAGCAAACACTACACATACAAGGAAAAATATACTGAAACATCAACACAAGAAAACCTTCTTGCTCTCTAAATCTTCACGAAGCTTTTGCTTATAACGTGAATCACTTTGTTCATACTATTGTAATATTTGCTTATCTTAGAAGCACTCTAGATTACATAAATCTTTTATCTATTGTTTGTTTATTTCCTCAAGTGACTTAGTGTAGTCTGTAAACTTGAGAGGACTAAGAGATTTTTCTCTTAGGCGTTGTTTGTAATCTTTCAAGATTAGTGGATTAAGTCCTTGTTGAAGGCGAAATCACTTTGGCCGGGTGGACTGGAGTAGCTTTGTGTTATAAGCGAACCAGTATAAAATCATTGTGTGGTTTTCATTTTGAAAAGCGCTTATTTTTCCAAACAATTCAAACCCCCCCTTTCTTGTTTTTCTCACCTTCAATTGGTATCAGAGCTCCGGCTCTGTTATTGATTTTCTAATCAAACACTTAATAGTGTAGAGAGATCCAGTACGAGAAAAACCATGGCCCACTCAAATGAAAGAGACAGTTACAATGCTAAGCCTCCTGTTTTTGATGGAGAGAAATTTGATTACTGGAAAGATAGAATCGAAAGTTTCTTTCTTGGTTATGACGCTGACCTCTGGGACATTGTCACAGATGGATACACACCTCCAGTCTCAGAAAATGGAGCTGAAGTTCCCAGAAATAAGATGTCAGAAGATCAGAAACGTATCTTCAAAAATCACCACAAGGCCAGAACAATACTTCTAAATGCTATATCATACAACGAATATGAAAAGATCACCAACAGAGAGACAGCCAAAGATATACTTGACTCTCTGAGGATGACTCATGAAGGAAACTCCCAAGTCAAAGAGACGAAGGCTCTGGCGCTTATCCAGAAATATGAAGCCTTCAAAATGGAAGATGACGAAGCTATAGAGGCTATGTTCTCTAGATTTCAAACTCTTATTGCAGGTCTCAAGGTGCTAGACAAAGGATACACAACTGCAGATCATGTTAAGAAGATAATCAGAAGTCTGCCAAAGAAATGGAGACCTATGGTTACTGCTCTGAAACTGTCAAAGGATCTGAACAATATCAGCCTTGAAGAACTTGTCAGTTCTCTCAGAAGCCATGAGATAGAACTAGAGGAAGATGGGCCTCAGAAAAAGAACAAGTCCATAGCGCTAAAGTCAAGATCTGAAAGACGGAAACCTGACAGAACCAAAGCTCTCCAGGCAGAAACTGAAGATACTGACGACTCTGAACCAGAAGACTCTGATGATGAAGAAGAATTGTCCCTACTAACCAGAAGAGTTAAGCAACTCTGGAAAAAGAGGAACAACAACTTCAGAAGACCAAGACCCAGAGGGGATCGATCAGAGTCAACTTCAAAAGGTAAAGCTAACAAAGATATTACCTGTTATGAATGTAAAGAAACAGGTCATTACAGAAATGAATGCCCCAAGCTAAAGAAGGACAACTCTAGAAAAGAAAGCTTCAAGAAAAATACCTTCAGGACAAAGAAAGGACTGATGGCTACCTGGGATGATAGTGAATCTGGATCATCAGAATCTGACTCTGATGAAAAGGCCAACGTGGCACTTATGGCTACCACATCCAGGAGCAGCTCAGATGAAGAATCCGAAGAGGTATTTTCTGAACTCTCTCGATCTGATCTAGAATCCTGTTTGTCAGAAACTCTTAGCTCATATCAGAAATTAAAACAAAAGTTTAAAAATATTAAAGGCTATCTTAAAGTAAAATTTGAAGAATGTAGTGAACTTGAGATGACAATTCTAGCACAAAAAGATACTATTAGATCTTTAACATTAGAAAGAGATGGAGCAATGAGAAAAAGCTTAGAATTAGAAGAAGCGTTGTCTCAAGCACCACAAACTTCAAATAAAATAATTTTTAAATACGAAGAAGCCTTTCAAGAATTTCTGAAAAATGGGATAGATAGGAGTATTATGGCATCCATGATTTATGGAGTAAGTCAGAACAATAAAAAGGGAATTGGGTATGATCCTAAGGAAGATAAAACTTCTACCAGTAACCAACTTAAGTCTCCCTTTTCATATCATTACACACACACACAAGAACAAAAATTTAAAAATGCTAGAAAACCCAAAGTTATAAGAAACTCTGGGAAAACTAATCTAAAAGGACCCAAGAGATTCTGGGTACCAAAGGATAAGATTGTCTATGTTGCAGATATCCTATGCAGCAAAGTTCAGACACCAGTCATGGTACCTGGACTCTGGATGCTCGCGACACATGACGGGAAGAAAGTCTATGTTCCAAAGTCTGGAACTTAAAGATGCTGGATTTGTAGGCTTCGGAGGAGATCAGAAAGGAAGGATCAGAGGCTCCGGAACTATTGGTAATGGTACTCTTCCCTCTATATCTGATGTCCTTTATGTAGAAGGATTAATGCATAACTTGTTATCCATAAGTCAATTAAGTGATAACGGTTATGATGTAATCTTCAATCAAAAAACATGTAAAGCCATTAATCAGAACGATGGCTCTGTCCTTTTCACAGGCAAGAGGAAAAACAACATTTACAAAATAAATCTTTCTGATTTAAAAGATCAAAATGTTAAATGTCTAATGTCAGTTCACGAAGAGCAATGGGTATGGCATAGACGCTTGGGCCACATTAGCATGAGGAAACTTTCTCAGCTAACTAAACTCGAGTTAGTCAGAGGCCTACCTAAACTGAAGTTTTCTTCAGATGCTCTGTGTGAAGCTTGTCAGAAAGGAAAATTTTCAAAAACATCTTTTAAAAAGAAAAATGTTGTTTCTACCTCTAAGCCTCTGGAACTTCTTCACATTGACTTATTTGGTCCTGTGAAAACAGCATCAGTTAATGGAAAGAAGTATGGACTAGTCATTGTTGATGATTACAGTCGCTGGACATGGGTAAAATTCCTAAAGCACAAGAGTGAGTCTCACTCTGTATTCACAAGTTTCTGTTCTAAAGTGCAAAAAGAATTTGACTCTAAAATTATTAGAGTCAGAAGTGATCATGGTGGAGAATTTGAAAACAAAGATTTTGAAGAATTATTTGATTCTAATGGAATATCCCATGATTTCTCCTGCCCTAGAACTCCACAACAAAATGGAGTTGTAGAAAGGAAGAATAGGACACTCCAAGAGATGGCCAGAACCATGATCAATGAAACTAATATAGCAAAGCACTTTTGGGCAGAAGCTGTAAATACAGCGTGTTACATTCAGAATAGAATCTCTATAAGACCTATTCTAGAAAAGACTCCCTATGAACTGTGTAAAGGAAGAAAACCAAACATTTCATATTTTCATCCTTTTGGATGTTCTTGCTTTATATTAAATACTAAAGAACATCTGAACAAGTTTGATTCCAAAGCACAGAAAGGTATTATGTTAGGATACTCAGAACGCTCTAAAGGCTACAGAGTATACAACACAGAAACCAAAATTGTGGAAGAATCAATTCATGTCAGATTTGATGACAAGCTTGACCCTGAAAAGTCAAAGCTAGTTGAAAAGTTTGCAGATTTGGAAATCACTCTTGTAGAATCTGATAAAACTCCAGAAGCAACTGTCACTCAGAACTCTGAAGAAATTAAATCTCCAGAAATCCCAAAGAAAGTTAAAAGTCGTATTAACGTATCTGAAGATTTGATTCTGGGAAACAAGGACGAACCTGTCAGAACCAGATCCACCTTCAGGACTTCTGAAGATACTCCTCTGGGACTAGTGTCTCTGATTAAGCCTACGTCTTGTGATGAAGCACTTCAGGATAACGACTGGGTGGCAGCTATGCAAGAAGAATTGGATCAATTCTCAAAGAATGATGTCTGGGATCTCGTTCCTAAACCCAGAGGCACTCATGTCATTGGAACCAGATGGGTTTTCAGAAACAAGCTGAACGAGAAAGGAGAAGTTGTCAGAAACAAAGCTCGACTGGTAGCTCAAGGTTATAGTCAACAAGAAGGTATTGATTATAATGAAACCTTTGCTCCAGTCGCGAGGTTAGAGTCTATTCGTCTTCTTGTATCATTTGCTATTAACCATTCTATTAAACTATATCAAATGGATGTCAAGAGTGCATTCCTTAATGGTTATATTTCAGAAGAAGTGTATGTCAATCAACCTCCAGGTTTTGAAAATTCAAATTTTCCAGAACATGTTTTTAAACTTAAGAAATCCTTATATGGACTTAAACAAGCTCCCAGAGCTTGGTATGAACGTTTAAGCAATTTTCTTCTGGAACAAAATTTTATCAGAGGGAAAGTTGACTCTACACTCTTCTGTAAAAACCTTAATAATGATCTCATGATATGCCAGATTTATGTTGATGATATTATTTTTGGTTCTGCTAATATCTCTGTTTGCCAAGAATTTTCTAAGTTAATGCAGGCTGAATTTGAAATGAGTTTAATGCAAGAACTAAAGTTCTTTCTGGGAATTCAAATTAATCAAACTCCAGAAGTCACGTACGTTCATCAAAGCAAGTACATTAAAGACGTTCTGAAGAAGTTTGACATGACTGAATGCAACTCTGCAAAAACTCCCATGCACCCAACTTGCATTCTTGAAAAGGAAGAGGTAAGCAACAAGGTTTGTCAGAAGCTCTATCGAGGTATGATAGGCTCTCTTCTTTATCTGACTGCTACTCGTCCTGATATTCTCTTTAGCGTCTGTCTATGTGCCAGATTCCAATCAGATCCTAGAGAATCTCATTTAACAACAGTTAAGAGAATTCTTAAGTATTTGAAAGGAACTCCTAACCTGGGCCTGATGTATGAGAAAACATCAGAGTATAGACTTTCTGGTTACTGTGATGCAGATTATGTAGGAGATAGAATAGAACGAAAAAGCACATCTGGAAATTGCCAGCTTCTGGGAAACAATCTAATCTCCTGGGCTAGCAAAAGACAGTCAACTATTGCTCTATCAACTGCAGAAGCAGAATACATCTCAGCATCACTGTGCACAACTCAGATGCTCTGGATGAAGCATCAGTTAGAAGATCTGCAAATCTTTGAGAGTAACATTCCTATCTTTTGTGATAATACTCCTGCTATTTGTTTAAGTAAGAATCCCATTCTACATTTCAGAGCCAAACACATTGAAATAAAACATCATTTTATCAGAGACTATGTTCAGAAAGGGATAGTAACATTGAAGTTCATTGATACAGAACATCAATGGGCAGATATCTTTACTAAGCCTCTAGCTGAGGATAGATTTTTTTTTATCTTAGAACATCTGAACATTAAAAATTGCCCTGAGTGAAGTATGGCTCTGAAAATGTAAAATGAGACTCTGATAAAAACAAATACACTTCTGCCTCTGACTCTGATATTTCTACCAGTTAAGAAGATATCTGAGTTAGAAATCTCCAGGAATCAATCTTTTGGTATTCCTGAAGATCAGATACATCAACACGTGGAGCTCTGAGCGTCTAACCTTAGAACTTCTAGACAGCTGTCAAAAGAAATTCAAAAGGCAGACGTTTGAGTTCTCCTCGAGCAGTGTGCGTACTGTGGGATTAGACATTCATTAATTAGCTGTAATTATTTTTTCCCCCAAGCGTGCTTACTTGAGCGTTGTGCTAACGCAATTTAATGTGTCGTTTTGCATGTGTTTTACTTAGAGTATATAAACACTTTTCTCACATTTCACACACTTATCACTCTCACTCACTCTAAAACCCTAAACCTCTCTCAAGCATTCTCTGAAAGCTCTTCATCTTCATCAATCTTCTTCTCCTTCACCATGGACGCTCAACAACAACAAGTCTTTAACTTCTCTCAAGAAATGGAATCAAGCTCTACTGCTCAAACCTCAAGCATTCCAACACCAACGGTTACAGGCGTCACCATAACCCCTGTTTACAAAGAACCCCATGTTCTTGACCGTGAACGTCACATTAACCTTTCAACCCCTTTTGAAGGACTGGACGTGTTGTGTGAATCGCTAGTTGATTTCGACAACTTGAAGAGAAATGGCGTTGATCTTACTGAAGAACTACGTAAACAAGGATGGGAAAACTACTTCCAAAGGCTTTATGGTCCTGTTTACCCTCTTCTCATCAAGGAGTTCTGGAGATTTGCAGATGCAGATGACCACTTCATCGTCTCCTATGTTCTGGGGGTAAAGATTGTTATTACTGAAGGGTCAATTGCCTCTCTACTGAACATGGAGAGAGCTGGAGGAAAAAGGATTTACAACATCCCTCCTAGGTCAAAGCGCATTACTGAAGTAATCAACCCAACAATCTTCAAACCCAACATTGAAGGAAATCCTTCAAAGAACAAAGAGCTGCATCAGAACCTCAGAGTGTGGCTGAAGATCATTCTGGGAACTATTCACCACCGTCCAGCCTCTAACTCCTCTGACTACATCAATGCAGATCAGAAATGCATTCTGTATTGCATTCAGAAGGGTGTGAAGATCTGCCTCCCCGCTCTCCTTTTCAGATATCTGAGAGATTCTGTCAGAGAAACCAGAAACAATATGAAGCCCAGATCCTACATCCCTCTGGGAAGATTGCTATCTGATGTCTTCATTGAGAATGGACTGGTAGATCATCTGGAAAAGACCAAACTGATGGATGATCTGGCAATAGATGTTGGGAAGCCTCTGAACGCCAGAAATCTCAAGAGTATGGGAATAATCAAGAAGATTCAAGTCAAACCCACTCTGGACACTTCCTGGGATTGTTTGAAAGATCAGAGGAAGATGCCTCATGGCCTTGCCAGGTTCTTCAAGAATGAACCCAGAGATGCTGTTGCTATCTATCTTCAGCGTCTGCTGGATGAAGGTGTTGATATCTCTGACTTCAGCCTCGACGACTGTCTGGACTCAGAAGAAGACTTCGTCAGATACAAGAGAGGTCTCTCTGAGAAGAAGATAGCTTCACAGGCGAAGAAGGCAAGAATTGGAGAAGCCTCTGGAAGCAAATCTTCAGCTCCTCTGAAGACTTCGTCAGATACTGGTATGTCTGTTCCTCCTATTACCTCTGTACCTCTGATGGCTTCCTCTACTCCTCCCTCTAATCCTACCACAACACCACCCATCTATACAACCTCTGATATTCCACCCTCAACCACCAGAACTTCACAACCTTCACCAGTTCTAAATGTAGCCCGTACATTCATAACTCCCTCTGAACCTAAACAAACCTACCAAAGCACTTCCTCTTCATCATCCTCAGAACCAGAATCACCCCCATATGTTTCTATCTCTTCTGACCAAGAAACCTCTGACCCCAAATCCCCAACCATAGCTCAAATTTATGCTCAAAAATTCGCTTCACAACAACCAACAGAACCTGAAATAACTTCACCACCACAACAAACAACCACCATACCTTCTGAAGACCAACCCTCTGACCATCCCACTTCTGATATCAACCCACCAAACACCTCTGCTGCACCTGAATCTGAAGCTGAAACTGAACCTTTAGATCTAAACCCTCTTTACGCTTCACCCCAAAGATCTGAACCTCAACCTGATTCAGAAACTCAATCAGAACCTCTAACTCTAAATCTCAGCCCTCCAAAATCTCCACCTCACACCTCTGAACCTGACCTTTCTAAACCTACCCTTAAGGAAGCCATCATGTTGGTTGCAGAGGCTTCAGCACAAAAGGTCGAGTCTCTGATCACTAACTCTGAAGTCAGTGATGATCCTAAATCTGTAAGGACACACTGGAACAGAGTCATTGGCTGGATGACTTCTGAGGCCTTTAGACTGAAGGACATCTCTGAACAAGTCAGAAATGGCTACATCAGAGATGCTGAGGCAAGACTCCAGGAACGACTTGCCAGAGAAGCTGCTGAAGAAGCCAGAAGGCTAGAGGAAGAGAGGATTGCGCGAGAAGCAGAAGAAGCTAGAAGGTTAGAAGAAGAAGAAAAAGTTCGTCAAGCTGAAATCCTAAGGGAAAAGGAAGCTGAAGCTAAGGCTCTGGCGGATGCAGAAGCACAAGCTGCTGCTGAAGCAGAAGCTCAGCAGGCTCTGACTCTGGGGGAGTCCTCTTCTGTGATCCCTATGGTTCTTCAGACTCTGAAAGAACTTAAGCAAGATCAGAATGAACTCCGGGCCAGAATGGACAAGCAAGATACTGTCAACGACAACATCCAGAACATGCTTGCAATGTTGCTTCAGAGAATGCCTCCGCCTCCGAACCCTTAGGCACTTAGGATTTATTTTTGCTTGCCTGTTGCTTTTATTCTCTCTGAATCTGATGTTTTCTTGTTGCCTTTGTGCTTTTATCTGAATACAAGTTTTTCTCTTTACTTATTCATTATTTTTTACTATGTCTTTTTGATTCTGACAAAAAGGGGGAGAAGTCATTATTAGCTCTGATGAAAATATTGTCTAATACCTTAAGCATTCTGCAACATATTTTTCTTAAAAATAAATTTATCTAACCTGGACTTAAGAAATTGCAGAAGGTATCAAGAAACCTCTTTACTTAAGAAACTCTGGTAAGAACTTCTGAACTCCCTAGCACTATCTCAGGGGGAGCTTCTGTCTATCTGATCTAATATTATTCATGTTTCATCTGCTAATTAAGGTTGTTTTGTCATCATCAAAAATGGGGAGATTGTAAGAACAAAAATTGTTCTACAACAGATTCCTTGATTTTGATGATAACAAAGGATGAAACCAAAAATGGCACCCTAACGAAAAGTTTCTAAGTGTGCAGGATTCTAAAGAAAGAAGGAAGAAATCTGATGATGTCATCAGATACAGAACCAGATCAGATACAAATTATCAAATGATCAGAAGCATCTGAAGTGGAAACACGTTCAAAAAGTCTAACTCTGAGCAAAACAGCTAAGTATCAGAAGCATCTGAACAAGAAGTAAGCTCTAGAAGTTCTGACTCTGAACAACGCTATCTCTAGCTCCAGAAGTTCTCAGCGCTATCTGAAGAAACTATCTGAACTCAACATCAGAAGCAAGATTCCAAGATTCTCCAGAAACACAAATACTCTGAGCATGGAATTGCTAATCATGAAAGAGTAACGTTTAAGTCAAGAAAAGATTTGCAAATGGATTTCCTAAAAGAGAAAGAGACGTTAATTTCCAATTTCAATAAAGAAGATACTATATGTGGTAAGTAGTCATTTCAAGGAGAGAAAGTTATCCTGCAGAAGCTGTTTATGTTATGGCGTAAATTCATCTTATTACTCATCAGTTTCAACTACTACCTCATTGATCTATATAAAGGATTGCAAATCAACATTCAGCAAACACTACACATACAAGGAAAAATATACTGAAACATCAACACAAGAAAACCTTCTTGCTCTCTAAATCTTCACGAAGCTTTTGCTTATAACGTGAATCACTTTGTTCATACTATTGTAATATTTGCTTATCTTAGAAGCACTCTAGATTACATAAATCTTTTATCTATTGTTTGTTTATTTCCTCAAGTGACTTAGTGTAGTCTGTAAACTTGAGAGGACTAAGAGATTTTTCTCTTAGGCGTTGTTTGTAATCTTTCAAGATTAGTGGATTAAGTCCTTGTTGAAGGCGAAATCACCTTGGCCGGGTGGACTGGAGTAGCTTTGTGTTATAAGCGAACCAGTATAAAATCATTGTGTGGTTTTCATTTTGAAAAGCGCTTATTTTTCCAAACAATTCAAACCCCCCCTTTCTTGTTTTTCTCACCTTCAATTGGTATCAGAGCTCCGGCTCTGTTATTGATTTTCTAATCAAACACTTAATAGTGTAGAGAGATCCAGTACGAGAAAAACCATGGCCCACTCAAATGAAAGAGACAGTTACAATGCTAAGCCTCCTGTTTTTGATGGAGAGAAATTTGATTACTGGAAAGATAGAATCGAAACTTAAAAACTTGATCAGGTTTGGTACATTAAACACCATCTGGAAGTTTCATATAGATATTTGATTGAAGATCCCCATGCAAGAAGGCTTTTTTCACATCTAACTGGTGAATATGTCAATTTTCTTGTGTCATTAACATTTTGATTATCCATTGAATTTGTTAAATTTACATTTGAGAATTTGATTTATTTTCATCTTTTGGTGACATAATAGATGTGTGTGAGTACTACATGAACATGTTGATTTCTCCAAAATATATAGGATATACTAAGCCAGAAAGAACTTTCAGACTTTAAGGAGATTTCAAATTGCTCCCTAATTATTGGGAACCTTTATTCATGTTCATGTTCAAGTCGAAATTGAGCTTGAAGACAATCAACAAGAGGAAGAAGAGAACATGTCACAACAAGATATCATTGGCATTGCCAATGATCGAGCAAGAAATATCAAAAACCATGCCATCTTTGATCAAAATTCCATGAAAATTGGAATCATAAGGCCAATAGTAACTATGGTGCAATTTTAGTTTAAATCCGTGATGCTTCAAATTCTACAAGCTACCAGGTAGTATTAAGGTGTCCTGACAGATGACCCTCACACGCACTTGAAGAAACACCTAGAAGTTACAGGTAACTTCAAGATTCTTGGGATAACTAATGTTGAATTTAGCAGATAAATTTCTAGCCAAGTATATTCCTCCTATAAAGAATGCAAAAATGAGGAATGAAAATCACTTCATTAATACAAGAGGAAGATGATTCATTGTTTTATGAATGGAAAAAATTTAAAGACCTGCTGAGACAATGTCCACATCATGGAATTCCAGTTTCCATATAATTGGAAAAAAATTATAATGACATCATACCATCTCCAAGAAATATGTTGGATGTGTCATCTAGTGGAAACTTGTTATCCAAGTTATACGCTAAGGGATTTGAATTGATTGAGAGTATTATGTCCAATACCTACCGAGGGAAAACAACAAGATCTACACTTGCCACTATTAGTAAGAAACTAGTTAGAATGCATAAACAACTGCACTTGCTGCCCAGGTGTCCCAAATTTTCAACATGGTGAAGGCACGTATGACACTACATGACGTGTCATTTGTAGAGCCAATCAATATCATGACATATGCACCTGAAGTAACATCTGTTTATTATGGAGGTAAATTTGTTTGAGGAATGTTCTAAAAATGCCATGTATGTTAACTATGTAGGAAACAAAAATAAATACAACAACACATGTAGAAACACATACAATCTCCTGATATTTCTCCTGATATTTTCACTAATAGATTTTGTGCAAGAAATACCACCACCACTTTTTCCTTAAAGAATAAGAAAGGTAAAGATGAGAAACAGTTTGGAAAGTTCATAGAGATCTTAAATAAATTGTACATCAACATACCTTTGATTCATGATATTCAACAAATGTCAAATTATTCCAAATTCATGAAAGATATTTTAACCAAGAGGAAGCATGTGGAAGAGTTTGCTATTGTAGCATTAACTCAAGAATAGACTCAACTAGTGCAAGGAAATCTTCCACCAAAACTCAAGGATCTAAAAAGTTTCACAATACATTGTAATATTAGAGATACATTTTGCGGAAGATCTTTATGTGACTTTAGATCAAACATTAATCTATCACACTTGTCTTTATCCAATAGGCTTTGAATTGGAGTTGTTAGGCCTACTACCATAACACTATAACTGGTTGGTCGAAGGATATGTTATCCTCAAGGGAAAATTGAGGATGTATTGGTAAAAGAATGTATTCCCTCGTTTATGTATCATTATGGATTTTAATGTTGATGAAGACTCACCCATTCTATTGGGGGAACCTTTTCTTGCTAGGGGAAGTACTCTCATTGAAGAAAGATGAGTCATGTGATGGACATACCATAAAGGCAATATTGACTAGGATTGATCGTCCCCTTAAAACCGTCAGATGACATGACATACAAGATCCTTTGATAGTTTTCAAAGAGAATATTCTAGGGCCTATAAACCCTAGACTCATACTATAAAGTATAACCAGCAATCTAAATTGAGGAACACATTATTCAAAATTCTAAATCTGGCACTCACTATCCTTACTAACTTGATCATTAGAGTGTTTTTATTTACGCCTCAGATCATCAAAAGCATCATAAAAATGATCTTTGCTTAGTACTTATTATCAAATTTACGGAACTCTCGACATGGTCAAAATATTGTACAAAGATAAAACTGAATCACATAAACGCGTCACATTACTTTAGTGACTTGCTGCAATTTTGTGATGTTGTTGACATGGTAGTATATTCATATAAAAACTTAATCGCATAAACACGTCACATTACTTTAGTGACTTGCTGCAATTTTGTGATATTGTTGACATGGTAGTATATGCATTGCAGTTAGAGCGTCGATTTTTCTTGTGATTAAATTTCACATCTTTTTTCCTTTGGTGCGAGATATTTGCTTCAAGTGGCGATTTTATTCTTTCTATGCTCGAAATAACGCCACTCTACTTATTGGTGCAACACGTTTTTACTTCCTTTTTCGAATTCTCTTATTTTTCTTCTCTTTCTTGTGTGTAATCCTTCTTCTTCATTCGACATCATAACTTTCATAATAAACACCACATAATTTCTCTGATAATGATAATTTTCACTCAACTCGATATTTTTCATTAAAATTTAATCATGTCGTTATTATGATTTGTTTTATATAATATTAGCTAAAGATATAATTAAAATACTAAAAAAAAATAGTATGACAGAGTGTCATCGTTAACTATCACCACATGTAAAAAATAAAAACCAACAAATAAAATATTTAAAAAAAACATTAATACAACTACTATATTACTCACAAAAATAAAAACTTGAACAAATAAAATGTTTTTAAAGAAAACATTAAAGTCTAGTGAAAATATTATATACCTAAAAAAATATGAACAAATAAAATGTTTTAAAAGAAAACATAAGCCTGCCGTATCAGAGACTTATACCAACTCGACGAGAATCCATAACAGTCACACTAAGATGGAAGAATTGACTGCATCACGTTTGAAACAACAGGTATGATTTAAAATCTAGTGCAAATATTATATAACTAAAAAAACTTGAACAAATAAAATGTTTTAAAAGAAAACATAAGTCTGCCGTATTAGAGACTTATACCAATTCGACGAGAGTCCATAACAGTCATACTAAGATGGAAGAAGTGACTACATCACGTTTGAAACAAGAGGTATGATTTTCACCATAATTCATTGTAACCTTTTTTGAACTCATTAACTAACTTGAGCTTTGGAGTGCTAATCTTGCAGGTTCACCTTTGTCCTGCCGCATCAGAGACTTACACCAACTCGTTGAGGGTCCGTAACAGTCACGTTAAAATGGAAGAATTGACTGCATATCTCGTTTCCAAAAGCATCTTAGAATCCTCCATTCTATAATCACCTTAGATTTTCGTCGTAGATACGATCGGTGAATAATTGTCTGGCAAGAAAGAACATTCGCTACAAAATTCTCTCGAATCAACACAAATCGAGAGTGGGAGAAGAAGACATATCAATCTTAGAGTTTCACGACCACGAGAAGGTGGATGAAATTCCTAATGCTAGTCGTAACTGCTATCATATCAAATCATGTCGTATTAGGGATTCTCTTTGACGACATGAGCTCATGCATTTGATGTATCTCAAAATCTTCATGAATTTAGGCTTTAGCAAGCTAGATCTGAAGTCTTGCTAAGGCAAGAGCCTCCTAGCGTTTAATGAGTCATCTACTAATCCATACGGATGTATAATCTACTAGTTTCTTTTAGAGTGGGGGAAAATAGGAAAATCATGGAAGTTTGTTTCTTTGTGATCGCTTGTGAAAGCTCAAGTCATAAAGGTCTAAAACAATTTGATTTCTCTTAATCCTCAGGATAAAAGAAATGATTTCTCCAATCACCTATCATATATATATATATATATATATATATATATATATATATATATATATATATATATATATATATATTATATATATATATATATATATCACCGCGTATGAAACCAGATGTATGATTTTCACCATAATTCAATCTACCATATTTTAGACTCATTAACTAACTTAAATATTAGAGTGTTAATCTTACGGTTCCACATTAGAGACATGCACCACCGCGGTGAGAGTCAACATCATCAATTGATCAACAAGGTGAACCAAAAAACAAGTAATATTGAGGTTGCTTTATCAATAATTAAGCTTGCACTAGGAATCCAATCTAATCAGTCAAAGAAAAAAAGAGCACTATTCATGAAACTCCAAACATGAAATGAAGGCAATATTAAAGAACTTGCACGATAGTCATTATCCTAACACAACATAAAGTTAGTCCAATATGATCCATCTCACAAATTAGAAAAGATTATAAAAGTGAAAGGATAAGAAGATATAAAATATAACAAGCCAAAAATTCTTTGAATTCCTTTTCTCCCTTTGTTGTATAGTACTACACGATTATATAAAAAAAAGAACCAATAGAAAGGACTCATATTTAAGTGGTTGAACATGATTTGTTTTCTATGCTATCTTATTTTCAATGTTGTTGTTTTGCTTTTTCCATATTGTTTTAGCATTACTAGCGGTAGCATGTACGTTTCCTTTACCTTTTGTAGCCACCAAGGAAAAGTAGCACAAGCAGGCTATCCTAAAGCAGTTTATGTGTGTTTGGTTTGGGCACCAATCTCATCCATCTTGCTACGTTACTCGACTGAATTCCATGTTGTGGTTGTTTATTGTCAATCAAGGAATTGAACGTTGAAAATTTTAATGTACATTCTCTGCATGCCAATTCAATGGTGGATCGACCCTTTTGACATATTAGACATCAACTTGTGTTGATAAAGGAATTAATTGCTTCAAATATTGGTGCTCTAATGTTTACAACATTTACATGTTACACCAACCACTATAGTGCTAGGCTTCGGTCATTCAATTACTTCTATTAAAAATATTCTGGTTAACTCCATAAATTCTATTGTTTTTATAGAAACTCCATATATAAAAGTATGTCAAAATTATTCACACGGTTCCATAATTTAATTTTAGATAACCATTTAGTCTTTTTTAGTGTGTGAGAAAAGTGACTTTTATTAATTTAAGTATTATATGTAAGTAATATTTAAAACTACACTAACATCTAACCATATATTATCAATTAATATTTGTACATATGTTTTAACAAAAATATAATTTGTAGTGATCGGGCCGGCCTTAACGCATGTTAAGGTCGAAGCGAGATACAATGAAACGGTTTTCTAATAATTTTATAAAATACAAGCACAATAGTGAGAACTATGCGAAACTGATAATATTTTTAAAATAATATTTAATTAAAATTAAACTAATTTTGTATATATATAATTTTTATCACTTATTTTTATTTTTGGTTACGGATTTTAGAATTTGTTTTGAACAAATTGTAAAACAACTATAGAATTTGATTGATTTCACATAATTATGTATTTGAGAAAAAATATATTTAAATTGACAAAATATTATATATTTTAGAGATTTTTTTTAAATAGCAAAATTGAACTCAGGTGTTATTGTTTGTTAGCGATATTGCTCACCACTCAGCAAACACATTTTGGCAATTTATTTTGAAATATTTATTAATTATATAAAATTAGAGTCCTCATCTTTTAGCATTGAAGGCCTATTTTAAAGGCCCAAAGAAAAGAAATGAGGCGTAAGGTGAAAAAAATTTACCCTATTATCCCACACTTATCTCCCTACTTCAACAATTTTTGAAATATTTCAAATTTACTTTTTTTAATTTTACTTTAATCTTTTTATTTTTTTTATTATTTATTCAAGTCAGTTAAAAGCAACAGTTGAAAATCTTTACCATATGAATTGGATAATATTGAATGACGAACCGGTATGTTTTCTTTATCAAATCAAAAAATTTAAAGCAATATTTTTTCGATTTTTATGTTCACGAAATCGAATAACTTGTTATATAGTCATCCGGTTCGTAATGTTCAACCGGATAACTTTAAGAAGTATTTTCCGGTTCATTTTTTTCATTATCGGAATAACTTCTCCGTAAGTGTTTCGATATTGTATTTTTTAAAATTGGATTTCTTACCTTGAAGTGAACTGGAACTCTTTTATTTTTATTTTTGTTACATTTATATTTAGCAGGTATGGATATGTCTTTGATGATATGTGATAAAAACCAAATATGTGTAGAGACCATTGAGATATTCTCAATTGCAGAAAAATATGATACACGAAAAGAGGCTGCTAGGTGGACTATGAAGGTTGGAATCAAGAATAGAGCGATTGTTATAATAACTCGTTCGGACACCAAAAATGGCAAGAGAGGAAGAAGTGACAAAGTTATATTTAGTTGTGATAAAGGCGGAAATACAAAGAACGAGATAGTGAAACACAAAGTGCTACCAAAAAACGTGGTTGTCCATTCAAAATTAGGTAAACACCGTCAAAAGATGGTTCTGGTTGGAAGATATGGATTTCACAGTCATGGTTTACCGGATAGATTTAAAGGTCATTCGTGTGTAGGTTGACTTAATGCTGATGATCAACAATATATTATTGATTTGACAAAATGTCATGTTCCACTAAGATACATATTGTTGTCATTGGAAGAACGAGATCCGGAGAATGTGACTTGGATCACCCAAATATATAAACATAAGAGTAAGATGTAGAAATACATTAGGGGTCCTAGAATGCAACATTTGTTTAAGCTTATAGAGGGTTCAAATTATATTTATTGGAGTAGGAAAAAAGACGAGTCAGAAGTTGTAAGAGATATCTTCTGGGCCCATCCAGAATCAGTGAAGTTGCTGAATATGTTTCTTAGTGTGTTGATTATGGACAATACGTACAAGACAAATAAGTATAGGCAACTTTTGTTTGAAGTAGTTGGTATGACATCTACTGAGTTAACATTTGTTGTTGCATTTTCCTATATGAAATATGAGCAAACAGAGAATTTTTGTTGAGTATTGGATCAGATGTAACAGTTGTTTACTAAGCAAGGGTTATGGCCCATGCAAATCCCTAAATAGTGATAAATACTTTGTCTCTAAAAGATTAAAGTCTTGTCGTTAAAAATGGTGAAGCCTACCAACAACATCATATAGGCTCTAGATGCACATTCAAATATACTCTCAACTCGCTGACGCGTAAAAACCACCTTCAACTAATCCAGCCTATAATATGCACATCTACAACTACGAACCTCTTCAGGTGCCTCCTCCAACAAAACACCTAACATATCAATAGCCAGAATAATAACATCAGAATCAGTGAAACCATGTGTAGGGTTACAAAAATCTCCCTTACACGGTAAATGAAGAAGACTAGAAACATCGTCCAATGTAATGGTCATTTCGCCAAACGACATATGAAAGGACGATGTATTTGGATTCCATCTCTCTACAAATGTTGATACTAAATTATAATCTATCCTCGACAAACTGGTTCTCTATAGAGAGGATAAACCATAATGAAATAACCATCTCTTTACCACCGGTGGGAGATTGAGCGGAACCCATCCTCTCATAAATAATTAACATAATTAACATTATATTTGACTCAACATAAAAAGACAAAGATTAACTTACTTCATCGAACCACAAATGGCGAGCAATGTGGTCATGATACCTCACCAGAAGAGACGTATCGGACGGTCCTCTAGGGAACTCTGGATGCAGTGGTCCTGATACATAATATTTTAGAATTTGTTTTGAATAAATTGTGAAAAATTTATAGAATTTGATTGATTTCACACAATTATGTATTTGAGAAAATATTTTTAAATTGACAAAATATTATGTATTTTAGAGAAATTGTTTTTAAAAATAGCAAAATTGAACTCAAATGTTATTGTTTGTTAGCGATATTGCTCATCACTCAACAAACACATTTTGGCAATTTATTTTGAAATATTTATTAATTATATAAAATTAGAGTCCTCATCTTTTAGCATTGGAGGCCTATTTTAAAGGCCCAAAGAAATGAGGCCTAAGGTGATAGCCTCACTCGCCTTAGGCTTGGGTCGGTCCTGTGTAGTGATATAAATCTAAAAGTTTGAACTCAAATATGATTTTGATGAAGCACTAAAAAGTCCATAGGAAAAAGGATTAGAAAAATTTGAACATGAAGACAACCTTATACGATCCTCTCGATAAAAAGGATGACAAATAGCAAGAACGACTCCGGACATCATCCTATACACTAATGCACTTCTATCATTCTGTATTGAAACGAAATTCAATATTTTAGTATTTCGCCTACGTGGCATTATTATTTGTGTATATATAGTATTGTAGCTGTCAGTAATTGTATCTACTGAGTTTTGTAGTGCAGTGTGTGTGCAACCATTCTGCTGTAACCGTTTTAGCAGAGTAGTGGAAGTTTGTTATTCTCTTATCTCTTTTACATCTTCATCTTCTTCATCTTGTGCATCAACAATTGGTATCTAAAGCTCTGGTTCATATCCACAGAGAAACATAGGGAAACACGAGTGAACGGTGAGGCATTTTGTGATTGATTTTGTTTCTTGAGTTTGTGTTGAACTTTTGATTGGAATCATAATATAATCACATTTCTTGATTCTGCGGGATTGAGAAACACTAATGTTTGGTGAGATCTGAGTTTTGCACTAGGTTGAAGATGAACGAAAACAGTAATTTAAGTACCAAACTTCCAATGTTCTATGGCAAGAAATAGAATCGTTGGATGATTAAGAAGCATGTGTTATTTTGCGCTCAAGATGTTCTTAATCTCGTCAACGACGGTTACATTCCGGTTGCACTTCCAGCAAATGCAACGGATGCGCAGAGAAATGCTCAATGTGATTTGAGGAAGAAGGATCAAAAGGCATTGCTCTACATCCATCAGTGTGTGGGTGTGAACATGTTTGAGAAAATCAGTGATTAGAAGATGATGAAGGTTGTGTGAGACACACTTGTAGGGTGCTACGATGGTGATGCCTTAGTGAACAAAGTAAAGCTTCAATCTTTACGTAAGCATCATGAGAATCTCGGAATGAAGAACAATTAGAAGGTATCTGACTACATCTCTAGAGTGATTTTGATAACAAATGAGATGAAGTTGTGTGGAGAAACTTTCTCTGAAGAAAACATCATTGAGAAGGTATGTAAATCTCTTACTCCTCAGTTTGATTACATCGTTGTAGCAATTAAACATTCTAAGGATCTGAGTACCATGAGAATAGAAGAGCTGCAAAGCAGTCTAGAAGCACAAGAGTTGCATCTGACTGAGAAAAACTCTTAAATGAAGGTAGAGCAGCAGACTCTGAAAGCAGCTTCTGGTAAGAAATATCAGAAGCAGTCTTGGTCAGAAATCATGAAGAGATCTAATGGTGTTCATAAGTCAAAAACCTCAACTTCTTGAAGGTAAAAGAGCGCCCAGAAGGGGAAGGAGAAGTATGACAAGAAGAAAGTTTAGTGTTATTGTAGTAAGAAGTTTGGCCACTTCGCTGTTGAGTGTTGGTCAAAAAAGGAAAGGAAGTCAGAAGAAGCAAATGTAGCCAAAAGAGATTATGATGATGAATTTGTGTTATTGATGGCTTATGAATCCGATGATGTTTATTTGGCATACTAGTGGTATATGGACACTGGCTGATCAAATCATCTGACTGGAAATAAGAAATGGCTGATTGATTTTGACGATGGGAAGAGGACCAAGATCATATGTGCTAATGATAAGTATCTTAATGCTGAAGGATGAGAAACGTTAGAGTAGTTATGAATAATTGTAAAGAAGCATTGATTCAGAATGTGTGGTATGTTCCTGGCATGAAAAGCAATATGATGAGTGTAGGTCAATTAATTGGGAAAGGTTTTTCAGTTACCAAGAAGGATAATCTTTTGAAGTTGTATGACTGTAATCAAAAGTTTATTATGAAGTCATAACATATAAGGAATATAACATTCAAAGTGAATGTTAAAACTACAGACTCTGAATATCTTAGTGTAACAAGCGTTGTGAAGGAAAGTGAGTTGTGGCACAAAAGATTTGGTCATCTAAACTTCAGAAGCTTAGGGAATTTGAATTCAAAGAAGTTGGTACATGGAATTCTAGCAATTAAGAAGCCATAGAATTCATGCAATGTGTGCATGAGAGGAAAACAACCAAGAATCCATTTGCATCTGAAATGCTTCAAATAGCAAAGCATGCTCTAGATGTGGTACATTTTGATGTGTGTGGACCATTTCTAGTACCTTTACTTGGGTGGAATAAATACTTTGTGTCATATGTTGATGAGTTCACAAGAATGACATGGGTATCCCTCATAAAGTTCAAACACAAGGTATTTTACTGAATTTAAGAAATTCAGAATCAAGGTTGAGAATCAGAGCTGTCAGAAGCTGAAGATTCTCAAAACTGATGGTAGAGGTGAGTACAACTCTACAGAGTTCAGAAAGTTCTGTGAGGAGAATGGAATTAAGCATGAGGTGACTACTTCATACACTCCTCAACACAATGGTCTTGCTAAAATGAAAATTTGAACTTTGCTTGATATGACAAGGAGCATACTAAAGGAGAAGAAGCTACCTCACACTTTGTGGGGAGAAATTGTTGCCACCTCAGCGTATGTACTCAATAGATGTCGAACCAAGAAGTTGGACGAAATTGTTAGAGAAGTGGGCTGGAGATAAGCAAAGTGTGAGCCATCTGAAGGTGCTTGGTTTTGTTTGTTACAAACATGTTCCATATGCTAAGAGAAGGAAGTTGGATGAAAGAAACAGATTTATGTTGCTTGTGGGGTACCACAGTACAACAAGGTTGAATTCAGTAGAGATGTCATTATGAAAAAATCAAAAGCGTGGGATTGGAGTAAATCTCAATCCAACTCTGGTGTAGAGTTAACCTCTGAAGATATTTCAGAATCTGAAGGTTTTGAAGATGAGTCAGAATCAAAAAATGATTCTGAAGGTGAGTCTAACTCTAAAGGTGAGTCTGACTCTGAAGGTGAATATGATTATAATCCAGATTTTTATGGTGATTTAGACTCTGGTGAATATCCATACTCTGGGAATATTCCAGACTCTGAAGGTGGTACTTCTAGGTTTCCAGCATTTGATATTGTTCCAGCGTCCGAAGAAGATTCTGAACAAGTTCAGAGGCCAAAAAGAATCAAAAACATCCTAAGACAGTTTGCAGAGTTTGATATGTTGCAAGATACTAAAGTAGACTCTGAAAGAGAATTTGTTCAGTGTGCCACGTTAGTAGACTTTGAAGCATTCAGTGTTAAAGAGACGCTCAAGAAGAAAGTGTGGCTAAAGGCCATGAAAAGAAAACTTGAGGCTATAGAAAGAAACAAGACTTGGGAGCTGACTAAGCTTCCAAAGGACAAGAATGCCATCAACGTCAGATGGGTTTTCAAGGAGATACTGAAGTCAGATGGATCAATTGGAAAACGCAAAGCAAGGTTAGTAGCAAGAGGATTTCTACAAAAATATGTGTTAAATTACTTTGAAGTGTTTGTTCCTGTAGCGAGACATGAGATAATCAAACTGGTGATTGTGATAGTTGCTAACAGGAATTGGCCTCTGATGCATTAGGATGTGAAATCTGCATTTCTGAATGGTCAATTGTAAGAAGAGGTATACGTGTCACAACCTCCTGGACTTTTGAAAAAGAATCAGGAAGGAATGGTGTACAAGTTTCATAAAGCCTTGCATGGACTGAAACAAGCTCCTAGAGCTTGTAATCTGAAAATTGATTCAATTTTCAAGCTCCAAGGATTCAGAAAGTGTGAGATGGAGTATGCCATTTATGTTCAGCATACTTCTGAAGGCAATATGATTTTGGTGTGCCTGTATGTTGTTTACATATTGCTAACAGGGAGTTGTAAACATGAGATAACTAAGTTCAAGAAGGTGCTAATGAATGATTTTGAGATAACTGATCTAGGAAAGATGACATATTTCCTAGGGACGGAGTTTATGTACTCTGAGAACGGTACCATTTTACATCAACTGGAATATGAACTTGAGCTTATAAAAATATTCGAGCTACTGAATTGTAAGGATGTTGTCACACCGTCATAAATAAATTACAAATTGGATTCTGATTTTGAAGGTGATGATGTAGATGCCACAACTTTCAAGCAGTTGGTTGGCTCTCTGAGGTATTTTTGTAATACCATACCTGACATTTTCTATGTAGTTTGAATGGTTAGTAGGTTCATGAGTAAACCGAATTGGTTTCATTACCAAGTTGCTGTCAGGATTCTGAGGTATATTCAGGGAACTCTGAAGTGTGGAGTTTTGTTCCCTTCTGGAGAAAAGAGTAATTTAGAGTTGATGTGTTACTCAGACTCTGATTGGTATAGAAATAGAGTTAACAGAAGAAGTACTTCTGGATATTTGTTTAAGTGTCTGGGAATTCCTATTTCTTGGTGTTCTAAGAAGCAACAAGTTGTTGCTTTGTTAACCTGTGAAGTAGAATATATTGCAGGTGTTATGGATGCATGTCAAGCTGTTTGGCTTCTGAATTTACTGTAGGATCTGAAGATCAAGGTAAACAAGCCTCTAAAGTTGATGATTGATAACAAGTCTACAATTAATCTTGCCAAGAACCTAGTGCTGCCTGGGAGAAGCAAGCATATTGAGACTAAATATCATTTTCTGAGAAGTCAGGTTCATAATGGAGTGTTAGAAGTTATGCATTGTAGCATCCAAAAGCAGCTTGCAGATGTTCAGACAAAAGCGATCAAGACTGGTCAATTTCTCCACTTAAGGGATGGAATATGTGTTATTAGTTTTGATTAGTTAAATTAGGAATTAAGGGATAGTGCTGAAAGATAATTCACTATTTTAGTATTTCGCCTATGTGACACTATTATTTGTGTATATATAGTACTGTAGCTATTAACAATTGTATCCACTGAGTATTATAGTGCAGTGCATGTGCAACCATTCAACTCTAACCATTTTAGAAGAGTAGTGGAAATTTGTTATTCTCTTCTCTCTCTTCTATCTTTATCTTATGCACCAACATTCTGAACATCATTGAGCTTGTTTAAATCAGATTAACATCATTGTCTATCACATTGTTCATTTATCCTGACTCGCCATACTTATCTTAATATGATCACAATGATTAACAATAAAGATAGGAACTGACATGAGTGTATATGACTTCAATCATTGTAAACAATAGTTCAACCTACGACCTATTCACAACCCGACTAACATTGAAATCAAAGTATCTTTGTTGGTGCATCTCTTTGTTTTGAGGACTTTTCAATAAGCGACTCGAAGATCACATTAATTGACATGTAGATTACATAACCAACTCTAATGACTAATCCTCTATTTTCATACAATATCATTGACGACCAACATGGAGATGATTAAACTTTACATAGGTCTCAAGGTCCCAACAACAAAGTGGTTTGAAGAACCAAGTAATTAGAACCTCAAATCCAATGCATAAAGTGAAGGGTTTAACTCACAAACAAACGACAATAGAGGTTTGAGACATACTCAATAACAACCACTAGGAAGATGTTCAATTAAAGCAAGGGATCTTGACATTAAGATACATTGTCACTAACATGACACAATGATGGAGAACATATATCATAAACCATTATGAAGGAGATTAAGAACCAAATCATAAGGACCATGAGAAAGGTGGCACAAATAAAAAATGAACCGAAAGTTTCAGGGCGACTCCTCCCCCCCTCCCTAGAGGCGAAGGAGACAATTTTCTAGCTCAAAATCAAGAAGTAAGTATTTTCTCAAGGTGCACCAAGAAGGAAAAGGCCGAAGGAGTACATGAAACAACTCCGCTTCACAAACACCACTAATGAGGAAATAATTTCGAGAGGTTTCGACTTCCAATGATGGAAGAAACATAGTCACATAACTCATTGCTCCTTATAGAGAACTCTGAATTGGGTTGCCAGTACTCGTTCACAATACTTTTGCAAATCAGTATGCTGAAATTCCCAAAAAATTCACGGAAACTGACGTACCAAAGTACCTCCCTTAATAAATTTAAACTTCTTAATAAATAATAAAATTACCAGGCCCCACCGACTCCAAAATTTCTTTGAAAACTGTACTTCTATCTATAATATAAGAAAATTTGACGTTATGGAAAACTCATTTTTGCCCTTGACTTATATTTTGCCCCATCCCTAAACTAAGGGCATTTAGGTCAAAAAGTTACTTTTTGCAACCAAACTAGCACATAAAACTGGTTTTTAATTTGATTATGCAAATTTATGCTGTTTTTTTTGCTACATAAACCGCTTTTGGTCTTATGTAGTTGAAAATCAACTAATTTAATTCAAATTTGTGTACTATTATTTACCGTCAACATGTCACTTCAGTTGAAAACTTTTGTCTTCACTTCCCTCCAACCGTGTTCATCATTTCTCTCTCTCTTTTCTTTCTTCTCTATTTGTATATCTCTCTTTTCTTCCTCTCACTCTCTCAATCTCCTTTCTCATTTCTTCTTCTCTTTTTCTTTGCCTTTCAACTCCGATTCTGTGCGCCTTTCTTTTCTTCTTCTCACTCTTAACCTTCTGTCTCATTTCTTAAATCTATTAGAATGTACTTTTAATCTTCTTCATCTTTATGGATCTGTCAATGAATAACTTTATGTAACCCAAAATCTTTGTGATGGTTTATGGGTTTAACATTTTTGCCATGTGTTCTTCCGACTTTGTTGTTTCAAAATGGACTTGAGGTATGGATTTGAAGTTCTGAATGTTTTTGGATATTAACATTTTGTTTTACTTTGTGGTCATCATATCATGTACTATATTTCAATTTCAATTTTTTTTAAATTGCTGCTATTAGTTGTTTATGGCAATAAATGATTTTATAGCATTTTTATGGCATTTACTTCATTTTTACTCCAATAAATTATTTTATAGCATTTTTATAGCATTTACTCCATTTTTATAGCAGGTGCACAAAGTTACTAATGCATGCAAGGATGTTCTAAGAGGTTTGCATAACAACAAAATTACAGTCAAACTGGACCCTTATGCTTTGTACTTCATTTCTCTGATTAAATCTTAAAAATGTAATTACCTTTCAGGCTAAAAAACATGCACATGATAGTTGGATCCCTCATTCTACTTATGAATATGGTTTGGCTTGAATTTTTTTTCCTTTTTGTGTAACATGTTATTTTATGACTTGGATTTTTTTTAATAGAATTCTCTGATGCTTTTCTTTAATGTAGGCTAAACGGACCCTTCTTATGAGACATGAAACTTAAATTAACTCAAATGCGTACTGGTGACACATAAATGTATGAATCTCGACATGCTATTAGTATATTAATATTATTATTTTCCATCTAATCTCGGTTTCAAATTTCCAGTTTTGTCAAAGTCTATTTCTGTATGTTTTTATTCTGTCACACTATTCTAAATTAGTGCATTATTGTCATGTTGATTGCTGAATCCAAAACATATCATGTATCAAGGATCTAACTTCTCTATATGAAGGTGTGGATCTAACTTCTCTATATGAAGTTGCTACTATTGAGGATATATGAAGATGTTACTATTAAGGGATATATGAAGATGCTACTATTAAGGATACATGAAGCTACTTGATTTAAAAACTTGTATTTTTTCAATGACATTTATAGTCCCTATGCTATGTACTATAATAGTATCAAATAAATTAATATAATATTATGAATATTTAATTTTGAGTAAGAGACAACTTCTCAGTCTTCAAAACCTATTTTCTAAATCTAGATACTTATATAATGTCTATATATCTATGAGAGGTTTTCATTTATATTTATTTATTATAATGATAAATGTTCATTATGTTTTGGTTCTTTAAAAGTGAAATCAGAGCTTCTTACGAATAACTAGTAGAAAGTCATCACATTTTTTATGTGTATATCTTTCTCTTCAAAAAAGAAGAAGTTATTAAGATTTAAAATAATGTGTTATTATTATCCACATCATGGTGTGGGAAAGATAAAGAAGTGTTTCGACGGATGAAGCCTTATACTTATATTGTATTGGTGAGAGAATTAATATATATATATATATATATATATATATATATATATATATATATATATATATATATATATATATATATAATTTTTTTGTTACATCTTAAAAGAAAGAAATGATAAGAAATGTGGCAAATGTATCTAGGGGTGATAGCGGTGTGGTTTTAACGGTTTTAACATAAAAAGTCATCTAAACCGCAAGAGAAAAAATATGCGGTTTGGTTTGGTTCGGTTGGATTTTAGAAATAAAATTGAACCAAACCAAATCAAATTAATGCGGTTTGGTTCGGTTCGGTTTTTTATAAAAAAATTATTGAGCCATACATACACATATAGATGACAACATAAATTTATATTTAGTCATTCATACAATATTCATACACGAAATTGGAAGAGAGAACTGTGCATAAAAATGAGAGGCTGAAAAAGAAAGAATAAGGAGAGTAGATATTAGACAAGAAGATTCAAGATGTATTTAGCGAAAAAGACATCATATTGCTATGAGAGATTTGAGAAGGTTGAAACTGAAATTCTGAGTGAGTGTGATGAAGAGAAAATCATAAGGTTAAAGCATAATAGATTTAAGTTTGGATTGTATTTGAGTTAAGTGAAATTTAGGTTGTAACATAATACGTTTTTATTCGGTTTGGTTTGGTTTGCAAAATACAAACAGCAAACCAAACTGAACCATGTGGTTTTCTTAAAATATGACTCAAACACATCCGAATCAAATGCGTTTTTGGTTTCGATTTAGTTTGGTTCGATTTGCGATTTTCTATTGAATTGATTCGGTTTTGAACACCCTTAAATGTATCAACATGCATTTTGATTTATTTTTTTATGCTTAAAATTTATAAGATTTGTTTTAATATTAAACTATAAAGGTAATAATTAAAATATTTATTTTAGTACTTAAAATGGTATAAAAATTTGGATATTTTCTATTATTTAATGGAAGCTAATAAATAATATTTAATATAGTAGTCATTTTAATGATTTTGATAGTAAATTATTTTAAAGTTAATAATTTTTTTAAAGAGAATTGACTCAACAAACATTCTGATTTAAGCAAATAATTTTATGATTAATAATTTTTAATAAATAATTTTCAAAATTTCTTCTTTTAAAAATAAAATAATATATAAGAAAAACTTTTACTTTAAAAATGAAATTAATAATTTTTTTAAAATTAATTTTATGCATAAAAGGTCATGAAAAAATAGATTTATATGTCTTACTAAACCTCTTCTTTAGTATAAAAATCTAATAATATGGTTTATGATTTATTTTATCATTATCTTGATTTACTTATAGTATTCAATAAAAATGGGTTTTATAACGTGCCTACAAATAAAAATTTGGATATTTATTTATCTATTTTATAGTAGTTTGGGGTGAGTAAATGATTTTAAGGTTAATAATTTTTGTGAGAGAATAGATTAATTAAATGATTATATGACTAATACTTTTTATTAAATAAATTTTAAAATTATTGTTTTTAAAAAGAAAATAATATATATAAAAAAATTCTTTTAAAATAAAATTAATGATCTTTTATAGTTAGTTTTTGTTTGGGATGTCCGTGGGTTGAGTTGGACCCGATTTTCCCTAATCTGTTATGCAATTTGTTCAAACTTCAATGGGTTGGGTCCGTCGTTCAACCCGTAATTTCATTATCAAAATCGAATGAAACCAATCCATTCATTAACGGGTTGAATTGGGTTAAGTTCGTGGGTTGTGTTTCAAATAAAAAATATTTACGGGCTGAGTTGGTTTGGGTCAGCAGGTTCATGGAGCAGGTTCATGGGTGTGGGGCGACCCATAAACACCCATAGTTTTCGTGTATAAAAGGTCAAGAAAAAAATAATTATGTTTTATTAAATCCTTTCTTTAATATAAATATATAATAATATGGTTTATAATTTATTTTGACTTATTTTTAGTATTCAATAAAAAAAATTCACATATTAAGTTTGCATTATTTATACATGCAGGTAGGGAGCTTCATCTTCCAGTCATTTTTTGTTATGCTTATTAATGGTTGGGTCAGTAATAACAGACTTTTTCAATTCTCATATCAGTCAATTAATACACTTTAATATTTTATTTTTGCAGCAGGTCTAATAAAATAATTTCAGACTAAGCTACACTAATAAAATACCTGTTTTTTCTATTTTTTTGCAGTGGGTCTAACATTTTCTTTGATACACTGGTGTTAATGTTGAAATTTCTTTTATTTATTGGGTCAGTAATAACATACTTTTTCCATTCTCATGTCAATCAATTAATACACTTTCATATTTTATTTTTGCAGCAGGCCTAATAAAATAATTTCAGACTAAGTTACACTAATAAACTAACTATTTTTTTTATTCTTTTTTGCAGTGGGTCTAACATTTTCTTTGATACACGGGTGTTAACGTTGAAATTTCTTTTATTTATTGATTTTGTTGCATATTTTCCTCTCTTTGATGTATTGCTTTTGTTAATAAATATTTGTCAAATTAAAATTACAATTTAGAATTGTTACACAATTTGCGAATTTATTATTTGTTAATAAAGAAGATGTAACGTTTGTCTTAATTTATTTGAAATAAACTAGAAATTATTAAATTTATTTTTTTATTTCACAATTTAATAAGTTAAAAAACATGAAGTGGAACTTTGACAGAATTATTTTAATTGAAATTAAAATGAATTCAATTATGTTTAAGAAAAATTATATAACTTTTTAAATTTTGTGTGAATGAACCCGAAAGAGAGTGCATATTCTAATATTGTACTATCTCTATTCTAAATTATTGATTTATTGTGTCAAAAAAAACTAGTTGACTTGTTTATAAAAGAAAATTAAAATGAATGATTCATTTAATGGAACATTGAATATTTTTTATTTTTAAATTTTAAGGTTCATTTTCTTAACTTTGGATTCAATACATTTTATTATGCATTAAAGATAAATAAATATGAGTTTGACAAAAAAAAAAATAATGACAATTTAATTTGAGTCAAATATTAGAACTTACAATTTTAAAGTGAATTTTAAAATTTACTGTCCACTAAAAGATATATATTGAACAAATATTCATATATATTCTAATAAGAAATAGAACAAATATTTATGCTTAATATATGAATAAAATTGTCTAGAGACCAAAAAAATGCAATTGGTCTATTATTCAACAAGATTATAACTTATGCATAATACATAAAATATTTATTGTATTATATATTGTAAAGATTAAAATTATTGTAAGAAGTTTTCAGATGAATCAATATCTACTCAATGATCTTTATCTACGCGTATCATACAAATAATTTTATACGGGAAACAAATTTATATAAATAATTTTTTATTGTTATAAACGGGAACAACTTTACCATTCATTCAAATAATTTTATAAATATTTTCAAAATAATAATTATTATTATATACGAAAAAAATACATTGTTAATTCAAATATTTTTATATACGAGAACAACTTTATTATTGATTCAAATATTTTTATAAATAATATCAAAACAAAAATAATATTTATACATGGGAAAAAATATTAAAATACCTTATACACGAAAAAAAATACTATGGTTAAAAACGGGAATTTTTTTGCTACTTATCCAAATATTGAATAATAAAAATTTAACGTTTATTTTTTTCAAATACGTGAAAATAATTTAGGGAGTCTATTAAAAAAGATTGAGTTGATATTTTAAAATTGTATTTATTTTATAAAATAATTCTCTTATTTGTAAAAAAAACTAAAAAAAATTGATTTATCTAAGTTTCAATAATTTTTATTTTAAATCATATTATTCATAACATTCTTGTTTATATTTAGTCTTTTACATGTATTACTATTTCAATTAAAATTTATAATAATTCTTAATTGTTTTTCAACTTCCTATTTTTTATTACAGTCAACAAACAAATGTGCGTCCAATATTTTATTTCTCCCTAAAACGTACCCCGTGCGTATGTACGAGTTTGTTAAACGGAAACAACTTTACTATTGATTCAAATAATTTTATAAATATTTAAAAATAATAGTATTTATTTGTTGATTCAAATATTTTTATATACGAGAACAACTTTACTATTGGTTCAAATATTTTTATAAATAATATCAAAACAAAAATAATATTTATATATGAGAAATTTATTGAATAATAGAAATTATCAACCAAATAATATTTATATATGGAAAAATAATATCATAACAATAATGATAATGTTATAAACGGGAACAACTGATACAAATATTGAATAATAGAAATTTATCGATCATATTTTTCAAATATGTGAAAAAGATTAAAGGAACTTATTAAAAAAGATTAAATGTATATTTTAAAATTATTTTCTCTCTTATAAAATCATTGTTTTATTTGTAAAAAAACTAAAATAATTGGTTTACCTAATACAAGTTTCAATAGTTTTTTTATCATATTATTCATAATATTACTATTTAAATTTCATATTCTACGTTTATTACTATTTCAATTTAAATTTATTATTATTTTTAACTTTATTCTTTTTTTCAACTTCCAATTTTTATAACCATTTGTAAACAAATACACGTTCTAAATCATATCCATTCAAACACGCATTCCGTGCGTAGGCACGAGTTTCTTACTAGTTTCTAAGTTAAAAACTACGACCGATTATAAGCGACCGGTAATTATAAGTGATATTATATTTCAAGCTAAGCAAAAGTTCGGATGTGGGACTTATATCTATTTATTTATAATGCCTATGTTTATCTCTCCATGTTAATCACTTGTTTTTATATGTTATCAACTTAGCTATAATAATAAACAAAAATTATTATTTTCATCAATATTAATTGTTTATATTTTACGGTTATATTTGACACTCATGTAGTAAGTGAGATTTGGTTTATCTCCTGTAACAAAAATTCATTCTCCTTTTATAATAGGAAGATTACCTGTTTATGGCCTCTGAGTGCACTATTTGCTTATGTGATTTGTGTATGTGTAATTTAATTTAATTTTTTATTATTTTTTAAAATTCATGTGCATTTTATTTTATTTTTTATAAATTTTTTTATAATTTTTTTTTTAATTTAATTTTTTTTATTACAAGGGGTAAATAAAAATTTGCTCACATTGCAGGGGTAAAATATTTTTTTTTCCTATTTTCAATGATAAATAAGCTGTCAAAGTAACAAAAAAATCAATGCATCCATTCAAGCAAATATTTTTACAGAATATGAAACATCCTCCAATGTCTCCTAATTGGCCTAATAAATCCCCTACAAATAGTGACACATGGTATCAAGAACAATCTCATGATGAAAATTCAAATCCCGGATTCCATATTATATGTGTTATGCTGTTGTCACTTTCATCAACAAAACGATCAAGCTAATAGCTTAAATGCAATCCGGTTGTTAACTTGTAGACTAACCAACCTACTCTTTGCAGCACTCCCAGATGTGAATCATCAAAAAGTTTGGCTTCCATTTTAACATGGTAGGTTTCTAATGCTCCAAAAGCTTCCTAGCTTGCTAGTGGAAAGTTTATCATCGTCGAAAGCTATATTTCTATAAAAAAAAGTGGAAAGACAGAGTGAGGACACAACAAATTAACGTCAACATTATCAAATAGCATTATTTAGTAAACTTTTATTTTCCGCAATCCATGATTCACAACACTAGCTAACAATAACACTAGCTAACCAACTTCATCCAAAATTGACAACAAATGTCACATATCCATTCCCTATTATCCTATCAATTTCTACTAGTTGAAACATATGAGCAAGGAGAAGCTTCTTTAGGAACACCATTTCATGGTCAATTAATTGTCAGCTAAAAATGTACAAAACAATCTAAGTCCTAAAAACAAAAGTTGTTACTGTCAACTTTAACCACTTAAGCCAGAGCAAATGAAAACCACTGCAGAATGTTATTCATATGCCAATTAACTACTCCAGTACTTTGAGATCATAACAATCAGAGCTTCATAGAAGAATGCAATTTACATGCATTATATTATACTTGCAAAAAAGTCAAAAATTTATGCATATCTGATACTTCTCAAATATCTACAACATCCAAACTAATTATGATAGATACATAGATCAACAAGTCACTCCAATACTAAATAGAATCACAAAAGCAACAGTAAAAGTACAAATACATGCATGCAGAGATACTACATAATTTTGACAAAACACTTCTCACAACCATTCCATCAAACATATGGCATGCATACTCCATTCTCCTAATTTTCTCATACATACCCACCAATTCATTCACCACAATGATATCTCATTTCAATATTTGACAATTTCAACATTTCCATAAGGCAATGCATTCATCTATAAGGTTCTTCCATAAGCGATTCAAATGAAGCAAAATTAATAGGAAGCGAAAGAAGTCCAAAGAGTTCCAACTTGGAAGAAGGTTGCTTCACGGAAAGAATCGTCATCCAACCAAAAACTGTGAGGACAAATATGCCTAGTCCTTATTTTAATGATGTCAAACCTCTCTAATCGCCCATAACGTGTACTTTGGACATTATCGTCATATCATAGAATGCATTCATCCTCTAACATGTTCAAAATGTAAGTTCAATGTGTCCAGGCATATATGAGCATATCATAGATGTAAATCATGCACTTGATCATCGTTAATATCCTAAGTTCATAAGAGATTGGTTTAAATTGGTCAAAATACATCTCAAAACTCATTTTTGGGAGTTTAAGAATTGTGAGTCGACTCATGACTTGGAGCATAACTCTCGGGTCTGAACAGGTCGACTCATAGGTCGACTCAATCTTGGGAAAACTGAATGAGTCGACTCATCCACATGTTGCATTGACTCATTTCCTATTTTAATTTGAACCATCCAGCCACGAGTCTGAACAGGTCGAGTCATAGATCGAATAACCCCTGAAAAAACTCTATTTGAGTCGACTCATCGCTTGTTTTACTTGAATAATTTTGCCTCGGGTCCATACAGGTCGAGTGGTGATAACAATTTTTGTAATCTTAGCTCGGGTCAACAAATACACATAACAATTTTTGTTGATCATTGTGCATTGTTGTGGTGATAACGTCCAAATAATATTATTTAATCTTAGTTTGGGTTGAGGCTTTGTGTGGATTTATCTTGAATAAAACCATTGGGGCTTTGTCCTCCAAGAATTGAGGGTTTTTTCACTAACCTTTGCTTCACAGATTCAGCCGAGTGAAAAGTTTGAAGAACGGTGGGTTCGGTCAAACAAGTAACGGTAATTGGAGAATTATGAACAAAGCTTAAGGTTCAAGTGAGTTGTGCTCGAAATTAGCCGAGTTGAAGTTTTGGAGAACGTGGCGTTCTTGCTATAAGGTAGCTGTAATCGAAGGTTTGTTCGAAGCGCTTGAAGGACTTGGTTTAACTCGAATCAAGGGGAGAGAACCGAATAAGATCTGCAACAACACTAGGGGTTGATTGGTGGTGATCATTTGTTCTCTTGTATTGACTTTGCAATATGTTAATAAAAACATCCCAACTCTAGATTTAGAATTGATGGCATACGTACCCTAAGTGAGGACGCTAGGGGAACTGCCTCAACAAATCCGGTCTTATTCTCTTTATCTCTTAACTATTTAAATTCTGCATTAATTACGTTTTATGTGAAATTAATAGTAAAATCAACATCGCTTGATTGTTGTGCATAGTAATTGTTCGATAAATTGGTGCAATTACTTTGATTGCAACTGATTAAAATTCTGCACATTCAATTTGAGTGAAATTGAAACTTGGTGTGGAGTGCTCACCAAGTGTTCGATAAAATTAATCTCACACAAATCTAATAATATTTTACTTGCTCTTTTTTTGTGTTAAAGCATTATTAGAGGTAACGATATCAAGGATTGTAGTAGTAAATCGATTGATTTAGATAGTGGTTGATTATCTCTATCATAGTTATTCCATTCGGTTTCACGCATATCCGATCTTTCCATTAACGGATCGTTTAGACAATTACAATCTAGGGTGCTTCCGCAACTGTTGAAAGCATTTTTAAAAAGCGCTAAATTTCAAAAACTGATCTATTCAACCCTCTTCTAGATCGGTACTAGCGTCTAACAAAAACAACACAAGAATAACCAACATTCGTCACTCTCAACAGCGCTCCAATCGGAGTTTATCATTGTGGTTGTTAGGGTTATGTAGGGGAGAACTCCATGGAGGAAGAAGAAAGGAAAGAGGTGTGGGGAATGTTGTGAGTGTGTGTCATACGGTGAACTGGACTTTATTGGATTTTTAATCGCAATGTCGCGGATAGCAAGAGTCGCCACCGACTTTTCTTTTATCCAATAAGGAAAGGTGGAAAAGAACAGGAAAGACCTCAATAGATTTTGGGTTCGGGAGGTACATTATACAAAGGGAAGGTGTTAGCACCCTTTGTATCCATGGTTATCCATGGGCTCTTAATTACTGGATCACTTATATTTTTGTCTGAAAAGTGTCGGTGAATTGCTTAAAAAATGTTTGAAAGAGAGTTTAACTTTGTAATGATTCTCGTATGAATGTATACAAAGTATTTATCTCATTTGATTTTGAAAATGGTTTAGAAAAATATAACTCGGTAATGATTCTAGTATGAATGTATACCAAGTGGTGATTTTCTAGGATTTGTAAAGTGTAAAGTGTGAGGGGTGGAAAATGTTTTAGGTTATGATCCAGTAATTGAGAGTTATACCTTCCTGAGGTCGTTATGAGCATTTCCTATCCTTATGAGGGTAAAACTGTCCTTACTATTGAGAAGTAAGTAATCTTACCCTTTGGATGTTTAAGGGTCATCGTAGGGCCATTGATAGGTCATTGAAGGCAACAGTAGTGAGGATACCTTAGCATTCGAAGGGACGATCATCATTTAACCGTAGGCTACACCGAAGGGTCATCGAGGGACAAAATCGTATTTTCGAAGGCAACATCCGAGGGACTATGATGATTTAACCGAAGGGTCTTTGCTAAGGATATCCCCATATTCGCGGGACATGACCGTATTACGTAATCGTGGGGTAATAAAGAGAGGTCCGATATCATTTATTTAAAGTCTGGATTTTAACAATTAATTAAATAGCCGTAATCAGTTAGGTAATTAGGTCCACAGGAAATCAATGAAATCAATACATTAAAAATCAAGCTTGGTGATTCAAGATGAATCTCCATATTAAACTTAGGTCATCCAAAAGCCATCTCCTCAAGAATGTCCACACCTAAAGCGGCATGCCTAGCCGGTTATTTCTTTGGAAGTATGCTAGCCTTTACATCATGCAACACACGGATTAGAGCATTGAGGCAAAATACAATTGGAAATTGCCCCATAAAATAAATATAACAGTCAGAAATTTAAGCCAAATAATGCAGAATCATGATTAGATGAACATAAAATGGACAACAAAGAGACAAAACAGCCACTGTCCCGTTCGCCTCTGCTTCGCCTAGCGAAGGCTCAGCGAAGGCTCGCTGCAGGCTCACCTAGCGATGAGCTAGCGAGCGACCACGGGTTTGGAATTTGAGAACAGTATGACCTCAACCTGCGGCATGGCTTATGGCATCCAACACATAATTACATGGTTCAGCATTCACAATATTCAGGCACACTTAAATTCACATGCAAAACTTCAAATATGTTTATGAATTCAATTATAATATCATCCACGAGTTAAGAACATGAAGCGGTACCACATGCCAAATGAGAACACAAAGCGATATCACATGCAGATTAAGAACCTAAAGAGGTACCACATGCAAAATAAGAACATAAAGTGATAATCACATGCAGATTAAGAACCTAAAGCGGTACCACATGCAAAATAAGAACATAAAGCGATATCACATGCAAATTAAGAAAATAAAGCGATAATAGTGATGCAAACCTGTTTGCAATCGAATTGCAACCTTGAATTGGCGAGCCGGATTGAGTTGGGCGGCGGTAGCTTCGGAGCGGGTGAGCGGCCTTCAGGGTTTCCGTCTTCCGAATTCTCTGGATCAGCAGGGTTTCAGTGTTTCTCCCTCTGGGTCTGTGTGTGTGTTCGTCCGTCCGTCCTTTTTTCGTGGCAGAGGAGCTGGTATTTATAGTGGTAGTGGTGGTGACCTAATGGGCTTAAAATGAGGTCCAAAACTTCAAATTTTCGCAAGCTTCGCTAGGCGAAGGAATTGCTCGCCTAGCGAGCAAGCTAGGTCTGGGCTTTTTCTGGACCTGGTGCTTCGCTGGGCGAGTGGCATGCTGAGATATTCGCTAGGCGAAGGAATTGCTCGCCTAGCGAGCAAGCTATTTTGGGCCACTTTGGATTAGGCCTGTTGTGAGCTGGGCTTTTGTCCATTTGATATCAGTGCCTTGCAGATCAAGTCAGAGGGTCTTGGAAAATGCTTTGTAATATCAACGGGCAAATTTTGGGGTATGACAGCTGCCCCTGTTCAATATTCTTGAACCGAGAGAGTAGAATGGTATGTGCCATTCGTGATCTGGAGGTGAAAGATTATTGAACACTAGAATGCCCCAAAAATTTGCGATTGTCAATCAGGAGCTAGTCTTGAGGGAGATGGGCTTAGAGATGCCATCCAGGAAGTTTGATGACAAGCTTCCGATGGTGTCGTACGTTAGACGATGTCTGAAGCCATGGATGTCATGCCGGGTCATACGCTACGCCGTATAGCGAATCATCCATCATGCTGTTGACTTCGTTGGGGAGTCAGAGTATGTTATACACTGCTGGGGATGAGGGATCAGAATGGATCGTATATTAGACCGTGTCTGAATACCAGAGTGAGTTATTCATTAGGCGGATGACTTTGCTGGGGATGAAAGATCAGAATGGATCGTACGCTAGATCGTATCTGAGTTGAAGATCCAAATGGGCCTTATGATAGACTGTATTGGATGAGCCGCCCATTAGGCTGAATCTGATGATAAAAGGGGGTAGTCGTACACTAGACTACACTTCAGAAATGTACCGTACACTAGGTAGAATCTGAGAAGATGAAGGTTTAACTTGGTCGTACATTAAACCATATCTGAGCAGAATGAGCCGTCCATTAGGCTGAATCTGCTGAAAAGGGAGTAGTCGTACACTAGACTACCATTCAGAAATGTACCTGTCCGAAGGTAGCATCTGAGTAAGGGAGTAGTCGTATACCAGACTACCATTCAGGAATGTACCTGTCCGAAGGTAGCACCTGAGCCAGGGAGTAGCCGTATACCAGACTACCATTCAGGAATGTACCTGTCCGAAGGTAGCACCTGAGCCAGGGAGTAGCCGTATACCAGACCACCATTCAGGAATGTACCTGTCCGAAGGTAGCACCTGAGCAAGGGAGTAGCCGTATACCAGACCACCATTCAGGAATGTACCTGTCCGAAGGTAGCACCTGAGCAAGGGAGTAGCCGTATACCAGACCACCATTCAGGAATGTACCTGTCCGAAGGTAGCACCTGAGCAAGGGAGTAGCCGTATACCAGACCACCATTCAGGAATGTACCTGTCCGAAGGTAGCACCTGAGCAAGGGAGTAGCCGTATACCAGACTACCATTCAGGAATGTACCTGTCCGAAGGTAGCACCTGAGCAAGGGAGTAGCCGTATACCAGACTACCATTCAGGAATATACCTGTCCGAAGGTAGCACCTGAGCAAGGGAGTAGCCGTATACCAGACCACCATTCAGGAATGTACCTGTCCGAAGGTAGCACCTGAGCAAGGGAGTAGCCGTATACCAGACTACCATTCAGGAATGTACCTGTCCGAAGGTAGCACCTGAGCAAGGGAGTAGCCGTATACCAGACTACCATTCAGGAATGTACCTGTCCGAAGGTAGCACCTGAGCAAGGGAGTAGCCGTATACCAGACTACCATTCAGGAATGTACCTGTCCGAAGGTAGCACCTGAGCAAGGGAGTAGCCGTATACCAGACTACCATTCAGGAATGTACCTGTCCGAAGGTAGCACCTGAGCAAGGGAGTAGCCGTATACCAGACTACCATTCAAGAATGTACCTGTCCGAAGGTAGCACCTGAGCAAGGGAAGTAGCCGTATACCAGACTACCATTCAGGAATGTACCTGTCCGAAGGTAGCACCTGAGCAAGGGAGTAGCCGTATACCAGACCACCATTCAGGAATGTACCTGTCCGAAGGTAGCACCTGAGCAAGGGAAGTAGCCGTATACCAGACCACCATTCAGGAATGTACCTGTCCGAAGGTAGCACCTGAGCAAGGGAGTAGCCGTATACCAGACTACCATTCAGGAATGTACCTGTCCGAAGGTAGCACCTGAGCAAGGGAGTAGCCGTATACCAGACTACCATTCAGGAATGTACCTGTCCGAAGGTAGCACCTGAGCAAGGGAGTAGCCGTATACCAGACTACCATTCAGGAATGTACCTGTCCGAAGGTAGCACCTGAGCAAGGGAGTAGCCGTATACCAGACTACCATTCAGGAATGTACCTGTCCGAAGGTAGCACCTGAGCAAGGGAGTAGCCGTATACCAGACTACCATTCAGGAATGTACCTGTCCGAAGGTAGCACCTGAGCAAGGGAGTAGCCGTATACCAGACTACCATTCAGGAATGTACCTGTCCGAAGGTAGCACCTGAGCAAGGGAGTAGCCGTATACCAGACTACCATTCAGGAATGTACCTGTCCTAAGGTAGCACCTGAGCAAGGGAGTAGCCGTATACCAGACTACCATTCAGGAATGTACCTGTCCGAAGGTAGCACCTGAGCAAGGGAGTAGCCGTATACCAGACTACCATTCAGGAATGTACCTGTCCGAAGGTAGCACCTGAGCAAGGGAGTAGCCGTATACCAGACTACCATTCAGGAATGTACCTGTCCGAAGGTAGCACCTGAGCAAGGGAGTAGTCGTATACTAGACTACCATTCAGGAATGTACCTGTCCGAAGGTAGCACCTGAGGGGATGAAGGTCTAACTTGGTCGTACATTAGACTGTATTTGAGCAACATCTGGTCTAACTTGGCCGTACATTAGACTGTATTCGGGCAGAATCCGACTTGAAGGTCTAACTTGGTCGTACATTAGACTGTATTTGAGTGGTATTTGAAGATTTGAAGGTCTAACTTGGTCGTACATTAGACTGTCTTTGAGTTATTGAAGGTCAGAATGGATCGTACGCTAGATCGTATCTGAGTTGAAGGAGTCATGTGTTGAGATGAATCAGGATGGACCGTATGCTAGGCAGTACCTGAGAAGTGAAGGTCCAACTGGGTCGTACATTAGACCGTGTTGGGATAGTTGAAGATCAGAATGGATCGTCCGTTAGATCGTATCTGAGTGGAAGGAGTCATATGTTGGGCTGAATCAGAAAGAACCGTACGGTAGGCCATATCTGATAGTATTTGTGTATGCTGTATTTGCAATGAATGTCTGGGGTGAGCTCGGAATGTACCGTACGCTAGGCAGTATCTGAGGGATATAGTTGAATCTTGAATGTAATCTATAAGGATGTCCGTCTGAATGGACCTTTGTTTTGACTGTATCAGGAGGATAATTAACCTGAAAAATAAAGTTAGCTTCATGCCATGTCATGATGCATGAGATGCAAATGTTGTATGCATGCGAAATGATGTAATGAATGAATTATGCGTCTGAAATAAATGCGAACATTGTATGCATGTATATGTTACGAAATGATGTAATGTATATGATGCGGAATGAAAATTGTATGTAGGTATGTGATGTGAAATGATGTAATGAATGCACTATGCGTCTGAAACGTTCTTCCAGGGGACTCTACTGGGGAATAAATCTCAGTCTTCTGGCCGGAGATATTTGTATTGATGACCCTTCCTTAGCTAGGGGTATTTGACTTCTGTCTGATGGTAGAAATATTCAACAGAGCCTGGCTGAGGGTAGAAGAGATGACCAGTATGTCTGGTGATGCCGACCTCTGCTGGGCAATAGCTGGTTCTTGTTGGGGAATAGAATTAGCAACGAATTCATTGGGAAGCATGATTAGACCTTCTCCTCGATCCTGAAGTCGTGTAGTAATTGCTATTACTATTCTAGGCATGTATTTTTGGTAAACATTGATCATATTCAAATGCATATATCAATTAAAGTTAAATCAATGGATGTTTACGCAAACAAAACAGAGAAAGTAAAACAAAAGCATCTTTTTGGAAATGAAATTGTACTGATTTTGAAAGAGGGCCTATGAACAGGCAATTTGTGTACAAGGAGACAGAAATCCTGGTAAGAGGAAATTGTCAGGCAAACAAAGAGAAAGCTATGCAGGAAAAGTCCTGTTGATTTTAAATCCACTACCGTCATTATGTCTTCAAGCATCTCATCTCCTGCTGTCGGATAGAAGTGATTGGCTTGTTCGGTCCCTTGAAACTTGGTTGAAGCAGACAGAGAATGAGGCATAGTCATACGCTTTAATCCCTAATTTTTGCCTGGACCGCCTTTTCAGGTTTTCAGTCCACCGGGATACCCTTTTTTGCTCAAGCCGCCTTTTCAGGTTTTCGACTTGCCGGGTGTACGTCTTTATATGTTTATCCCTAATTTTTGCCCGAACCCTTTTGGTTCGCCGGGATGCCCTTACTTTTGCCTAGGTACGTCGACCTAGCGGGTCTCTTTTATGCGTAGTATTTTCTTGACTATGTCTGCGTTCACGGGATGCGGGAACTCTTCGCCATCCATTGTAGCAAGCATCATGGCTCCACTAGAGAATACCTTCTTACTACAAATGGCCCTTCGTATGTGGGAGTCCATTTGCCCCTGGGATCACCTTGTGGTAGAATGATACGCTTGATAACCAAGTTGTCGATTTGGTACACTCGTCTCTTGACTCTTTTGTTAAATGCCTGGGTCATGCGCTTCTGACATATCTGCCCATGACAAACAGCCGCAAGTCTCTTTTCATCAATCAGATTTATCTGATCGAGTCGAGTTTGAATCCACTCATCCTCATCTAAGCCTGCATCTTTCACAATTCTTAGAGAGGGAATCTGAACTTCCACTGGTAAAACGGCTTCCATTCCATAGACTAAAGAGAAAGGGGTTACCCCTGTCGAAGTGCGGTAACCATGAAGAGCAAAAGGTAACATCTCCTGCCGGTCTTTGTATGTTACTGTTATATTCTTGATATTGTTAGCAGCCTCCACGGCGCCGTTCATCCTCGGCTTGGTAGATCGGATTTTCAAAGTCATAATGAACAGTAGCAGAGTCATTACCAACAGGATCCAGAGTGGATATGGATCGGCAAATTGTTACGTGAGTGTGTGCAAGAAACATAGCTTGTTTGAAAAATGACAGGAAAGATAAAGAGCGCAATATTTGAATGCAAAAAGTCCATTGATCTATTGAATATGAATATGCTTATGAAAATGACAAACCCCTAACAAATTAGCTATTGTGCCTCGGGCATAGACACAATGCTTTAAGAAGTTTGATTGTAAAAGAAAATTAAAATTTGCAATTCTAGAATAAACAATAACAATTACTCCTGACTAAAGGAAATCGGGATAATGTCTTCAGTCTTCCAATTGTTGAGTCCGTCACCAATTGTTGGGAAAATCCAGCTATCCAAGTCGCAATCACTATCAGCATCTTCCATAGCATTAATCTGATTTTTGACTATCTTTCCAGAGTTAAACCCCAGGCCAGCTTTATCAGACTTGTACGGTACATTGATCAGTTGACCCCAACCAGCACGATCACCATTTTCAATCGCGGCTTGAGCATCTTTCAGAGAGATCATGACAGGGGGAGCACGAACAACCTTGGGCACAAGGGGAGTTGGCTTAAGGACAGGAATGGGTGGAGGAACTACTTCAAATGACTGAGAAGGAGTCTCAAAGAATTCACCATCCATCTCGACGTATTTGAAGGCTTGCACACTACTGACAATATACTCTTTTTCTCCACATACAATGACAACCATGCCTGCTATTGGATACTTCAGCTTTTGATGAAGCGACGAAGCTACCGCACCTGCCCCATGGATCCAAGGGCGCCCCAACAAGCAGGAGTAGGCGGGACGAATGTCCATCACGTGAAAGGTAGTGTTGAAGACTTGAGGTCCTATCTTGATAGGGAGAACCACTTCACCATAGACAACACTCTTCGCACCATCGTAAGCACGCACCACAACATCACTAGGTTTCAGTTCAATGCCTTTGTAGTCAAATTTATCGATTACAGCTTTCGGGAGCACATTCAAGGAAGAGCCGTTGTCGATCAACACGTGAGCCAGGGTGATCCCCTCACACTCGATGGAGATATGCAGAGCTTTATTGTGATTCTTTCCTGCTGGCGTCAGGTCAGCATCGGAAAAGCCTAGGCCATTGTCAACAGTCAAATTAGCAACATAATGTTCGAATTGATCGACGGATGTTTCTTGAGGCACATGAGCGGTCTTCAAGAATTTCATCAATGCATTGGCATGGGATTCAGAGGATAATAACAAGGACAACATTGAGATTTTAGACGGAGTATGCCCCAATTGTTCCACTACATCAAAATCGCTCTTACGGATGATTTTCAGCATCTCTTCCATTTCCTGTTTGGCAACATCTTCAGAAGTAACTTCGACCGATGTCTCTGACTGAGGAGGATTGACTGGTCTTTTTCCTCGAATTTCGGGAGCGGGAGGTGAGATTTCTGGGGAGTAGATCCTTCCACTTCGAGTAACTTTACTAGTCCCCACAATATCATTAGGATTAGCAGAACTACCAACTTGCTTTATGCCGTGGATGTAAACGTCGCCTCCATAGTTCCACGGAATAGCTTTGCTGGAGGAATATGGCACGGGGCCAGGTGCGGTAATAATCAGGGGAGCCACTTTGGGCTCAGCGGTAATCTTCACAGGCACTCTAGTAGCGGTAATCTTCACTGGAGCTTTGGACCTAGCAATCACAGATACCTCTTCAATAGAGTTGTCCACCTTAGGAACCCTTTCAAATAGAATTGTACGATCATCCATCAGCCGTTGAATGCCGTTCTTCAACTTCAAACAATCATTGGGTCGGAGTACACAGAGATCGCAATCTTCAGCACAACCTGGAAATAAACCAGCTTGCAATAAATTCTTCTTAACGATCAGGAGAGGAGATGCTAAATCAGCAACGTCAGTAACGTGAGAATTGTCGTCCACAACATTAACATTCTGGTCATGATTAGGCATAGGTGCTGTGATGACATTGGGGGTCGCCGGAGGATCAAATTCAATTTCTCCAGCGTCGATCATATCCTGAATCTTGTTCTTCAACAACCAGCAATCATTCGTATCATGCCCGGGGCTATCGGAGTGATAGGCACACCTGGCGTTGGGATTATAACGAGGAGAAGTAGTGTTGGGATTTGCAGGAGGGCCTCTGAGGGTAATCAAATTGGCCTTTAACATACTCTGCAGTGCTTGGGTTAAAGTCATATTGATCTTGGTAAACTGTCTTCTCGACCTGTCTTGTCTGTGTTGGAAGTTCTGAGATGGCGGTGCGGCAATTGTAACTGCCCCAACCGTATGGTCACGATTCTTCTTGTTATGCTTCCTCTCACTGTACACAGCATTTGATTCATTCTTTCCCTGATAGGACTTTTTGGTGCTTGCAGAAGTAGCTGCCTGTATCTTTCCACTTCGAATGCCGCTTTCAACCCGTTCACCTGTCAAGATAAGTTCAGTGAAACCTGACGAGGAACTTCCCAGTAGATGGCTGTAGAATGGGCCAGTCAGTGTACCCATGAACATGTCCACTAACTCTCGATCAGTCATAGGGGGTTTGACTCTGCCTGCCAAATCTCTCCACTTTTGAGCATATTCTTTGAAACTTTCTTTAGAGCCCATAGTCATATTTTGTAGCTGTAGCCGAGTAGGCGCTAACTCAGAATTATACTGGTAGTGCTTGTAGAAAGCTGTTGCTAAATCAGTCCATGTGCGGATGTTAGAGCTCTCAAGCTGATAATACCACTCTAACTGTGTGCCAGACAGACTCTCTTGGAAGAAATGGATCCACAGTTTCTTATCAGTAGTGTGCGGCTGAATCTTTCTCACATAAGCCCTTAGATGCGTCTGAGGACAAGAGGCCCCATCATACTTAGTGAAAATGGGAACCTTGAACTTGTGGGGAATGACCACATCAGAGACCAGACCCAAGTTTTCGAAATCCAGACCGGGCACTTTCTGCCCCTCCATAGCTAGCATACGTTCTTCCAGCAACTTGTACTTATCATCCTTCGGAGAGTACTGTTCATGTTCATAATCTTCGTCGTCGTCCTCAGAATTGACGAGATTAGGATTCTCATCTTCCGAATCATTCTCGGTCTCTTCTTCTGAATCCTTCGGAATTCTAATCTTGACTCCTGTAACCTGTCCCTTAAGCCTTCTCCCCGGGTTGATGTAACCTGTCATACCCCAAAATTTGCCCAGTAATATTTCAAGACAATTTTCAAGGAAACAAGGCCCAGCTCACGAGTGGCCCAATCCAGAAAATGGCCTGTTCTCTACACGCTCGCCTAGTGATAACAGGTGGCTTATTTGGAAACACAAGTAGAATTGGAGGAAAAGAGGTGCAAAAAGGAGGAAAAACGAACCAAATAGCAAGGCCCAGCCCAAAATACAAGAACTCAGGTATTGCACCTGTGACGAGCGTCACAGAGGCTGTGACGAGCGTCACGCCTTGCGCATCCCTGTGACGGACGTCACGCATGGTGTGACGAACGTCACACCATTCCCCCTACTTTTTGGGCGCAGGGAACGCTTCAGAGACTTGAAGATACGTTGAGAAATGTTGGGCCCTGTATCCACTATATCCACGCACACGTTGAAGACCAAGTAAGGCAGCAGGCATTGCTTAAACAATATAAATAGCTACCTGGAAAACCTAAAAGGGGGGCTTTTTCACATTCCTTTTTCCGTGGCCGTTTTCGCTTTTGCACATTTACTTTTCCAACAGCTTAGGCATTGTTTTTACAAGACTACTGTTTAACTTACCCCGGGTAACTCTAAAGGAAACCCTGAAGGAAAAGCCGGCGGCCGCAAAGCTACCTCCGTCCAATTCAATCCGGCTCGCCAACTCAAGGGTGCAATTCGATTGCAAACAGGTTTGCATTATTATTACAGCTTCATTTTCTCAATTGGCATGCGATATCGCTTTATGTTCTTAACTTGCGTGTGATATCATAATTTAACTCATAAATATATTTGAGGTTTGCATGTGGACTTAAGTATGCCTGGATACTTTGAATTGTTATAATGGATGCCGCTGTTTCTTCGCTCTGTTTTGACCCTTGCCCACCTGACCTGTTTTACTATAACTATGCTTTGCTTACCTGATACTATTACTGCTTTGGTGTAATCTTCGATTACACCCCGATTTGGTATTCTAACCCGTTTGCTGAATTTTGCAAAGGTTCATATGTCCCAGGAAAAGATTGCCGTTAGGTCTTCCACTTTATTTGTGGGATACCATTGTGAAGGCTCACCCTAAATTGCCTAATTAATTTTAATGTGTTAATTTTAATAATTAATTTTAATGTGTTAATTTTAATAATTAATTTTAATGTGTTAATTTTAATAATTAATTTTAATGTGTTAATTTTAATAATTAATTTTAATGTAATTTTAATGTATTGATTTTAATGTGGAGGCTCATCCTAATTACCTACTTAACTTTAAAACATGACCTTTAAATAAGTGATCTTGGACCTCTTTTTGCTGCCTTACGGTACTACGGTATAACGGTCATGTCCCGCGAATGTGGGGATACCCTTAGCAATGGCCCTGCGATTAAATCATCATAAAATAAATCATGGTCCCTCGGATGTTGCCTTCAAAAATACGATTTTGTCCCTCGATGACCCTTCGGTGTAGCCTACGGTTAAATGATGATCGTCCCTTCGAATGCTAAGGTATCCTTACAACTGTTGCCTTCAATGACCTATCGATGACCCTACGATGACCCTTCTACATCCCCAGGATAAAACTACTTACTTCTCAATAGTAAGGACAGTTTTACCCTCATAAGGATAGGAAATGCCCGGAAAGACCTCGGACAGGTATAACCTTAATTGCTCATTCATAATAGAAAAATGCTTTTCACACCCCACACCTTTCAAACATCCTTTTTTAGAAAATCACCACTTAGCATACATCCGTACTAGGATCATTGCCAAGTTATATTTTTCTAAACCATTTTCAAAATTAAGAGGGATAACCACTTTGTATACATTCATGCAAGAATCATTACAAAGTTAAATTCTCATTTTCAAAACATCTTTCATACATTTCTCAACCACTTTTTCAAACCTAGAAAACATAAATGATTGAGCAATTAAGAGCCCATGGATAACCATGGATACAAAGGGTGCTAATACCTTCCCTTTGTATAAAGTACCTCCCGAACCTAAGAATTTAAAATTAAGGTCTTTCCTGTTCTTTTCCACCTTTCCTTATGGGATAAAAGAAAAGTCGGTGGCGACTCTTGCTAACCGCGACATTGCGATTAAAAATCCAATAAAGTCCAGTTCACCGTATGACAGAACTGGCGACTCTGCTGGGGACTACAAAGAGAGGTCCATCTTAAACAAAAAAAAAAGAAAAAAAAATCATTTATGTTTTATTATTCCTTCTTTTAAGGGGGCTTTGAGTGAAAGATCCTACACCCGGATCTAGTGTACCTTAGGTAAGTAGCAATAGATCATCGCGACTATCCGGCGTATACTGGAATGGTCAAAATGATAGCTACGGTTAATGCGACACTTTGGTTGTCCTGATGGTCCTCATGTTATTTGAGGAAAAATTTGGCTTCCGCATGGTGTCATCAAAGCATTAACCAGACCTTTAGAACCCTAATTGACTCATCCTAGCCATTAGAAAGTAGTGAGATAACTGGCTTCGGTTCCGACTGAGGTTGGTTGATACTCGATACTACACTCTTTGAGATTGGACTTTAGGGAAGCTTCGGTCAACCACTTGGTGTTGCACTGAAGTGGACTTAAGGAAAGGTCGATGATTTGAGATCCTTCTAGAACCCGGTTACTATTCTAGGACAGGTTGAACCAACTAAACTTCAGTGGGGAGGGTACTTACCTATGGAACTCATGCAAGCCTTAAAACCTAGGAATGATGGTTGTGTGACTTGCTTGTGCTTGTTATTTATTTAACCTCATAACATCATAACATCATAACATCATGACATCATAACATTGAACTAACCATTTCAAGGACTTAGGGATTTAACTTTGCTCTGTTTTGTATGAAAAAAAAAAACAAAAAAAAACAAAAAAAGTTTCCCTTTCCGGTAGTTTATGCAAAGTTAAATTCCAAAAGGCCTTGAAAACATTTCATGCATTGCATAGCATAACATAGCATAACAGGTACTCTAAAGGGATCAGTGTTCTCACGGTTTTCCTCCAAACAGAAAAATGGACCTCGAACAAACTGTCAAGGATCTCCATGCTCAGAATGCTCAACTCCAGGAGATGATCTTGAACTTATCCAGGGGGCAGGAGGAACTGAAAGCTCTCTTGCTCGAGGAAAAGAAAGACAAGAAAGCTGTGAGTTACGTTAACCCGGGAAGAAGGCTTAAAGGACAGGCTGCGGGAATCAAAATCAGAGTTCCGAAGGATCAAGAAGAGGAAACAGAGACAGATTCAGAAGATGAGAATGCTGATCCTTTCAACCCTGAGGATGACGATGAAGATTACGAGAATGAACAGTACTCTCCAAAGGATGGCAAGTACAAGTTGCTGGAAGAACGCATGCTAGCTATGGAAGGTCAGAAGGCGCCCGGTCTGGATTTTGAAAGTTTGGGTCTAGTCTCCGATGTGATCATTCCTCGCAAATTCAAGGTCCCCGCTTTCACTCAGTATGATGGGGCATCTTGTCCTCAGATGCATCTGAGAGCTTACGTGAGAAAGATTCAGCCGTATACCACTAATAAGAAGCTCTGGATCCATTTCTTCCAAGAGAGTCTGGCTGGCACACAGTTGGAATGGTACTATCAGCTCGAGAGCTCTAACATCCGCACCTGGACTGATTTAGCGACAGCTTTCTACAAGCACTATCAGTATAATTCTGAACTAGCGCCTACTCGGCTACAGCTGCAGAATATGACTATGGGATCTAAAGAAAGTTTCAAAGAATATGCTCAAAAGTGGAGAGATTTGGCTGGCAGAGTCAAACCCCCTATGACTGATCGAGAATTAGTGGACATGTTCATGAGCACACTGACTGGCCCATTCTACAGCCATCTATTGAGGAGTTCCTCATTGGGTTTCACTGAACTTATATTAACAGGTGAACATGTTGAAAGTGGCATTCGAAGTGGGAAGATACAGGCGACTATCTTTGATCCTCCAGAGACTCCTAATGGCATCACTGCCCCTCTACCTAATCATGACGAGACTGTCAATGCTGTGGAAGATACTGATAACGATTATGACTTGGATAGCTGGATTTTCCCAACAATTGGTGACGGACCCAATAATTGGAAGGCTGAAGACACTATCCCGATTTCCTTTAGTCAGGAGTAATTGTTATTGCTATTTTTGTGTTTCAAAGCATTGTGTCTATACCCGGGGCATAATAGCTAATTTTTCAAGGGTTTTGTCATTTCATAAGCATATTCATATTCAATAAATCAATGGACTTTTTGCATTCAAATATTGCGCTCTTTATCTTTCCTGTCATTTTTTTCAAAACAAGCTATGTTTCTTGCACACACGCACGTAACAGTTTTCCGATCCATATCCACTCTGGATCCTGTTGATAATAGTTCTGCTACTGTTCATTATGACTTTGAAAATCCGATCTACCAAGCCGAGGATGGAAGCGAGGAAGATTGTGAAGTCCCTGGTGAACTTGTCAGACTGTTACTACAAGAAGAAAAGACCATACAGCCGCAGGAGGAATCAATTGAAATTGCAATGGGTACTGAAATAGACAAGAAAGAAGTCAGAGGTTTCTTGGGGCACTCGAATTACATTGCCCGATTCATCCCACATTTGACTGCTACCTGCAAACCCATCTTCAAATTACCAAAAAAGAAAAATCAAGAGATGGTATGGAATGATGAATGACAAAATCAAGAAATATCTCCAAGAACCTCCAATTCTAATGCTACCAGTTGAAGGAAGACCTCTAATCATGTATTTGACCGTGTTAGCAAATTCAATAGGGTGTGCTGGGGCAACATGACGAGTCTGGTCGAAAAGAGCATGCCATACACTGCCTTAGCAAAAGGTACCGACTGTGAAACAAGATACTCACGGCTCGAGAAAGCTTGCTACGCTTTGGCCTAGGCTGCTCGCCGACTAAGACAGTATATGTTGAATCATACCACTTTATTGACTTCTAAGATGGATTCTATCAAATACCTATTTGAGAAACATGTTGTTCCCTGAAAGAGTTATCACTGATAATGGTACTAAACTGAACTCGGCATGCAGTTCAAAATAAAACACCATAACTCTTCTCCGTACCGGCCAAAGACGAACGGCGCCATGGAGGCTGCTAACAATATCAAGAATATAACAGTAACATACAAAGACTGGCATGAGATGTTACCTTTTGCTCTTCATGGTTACCGCACTTCGACAGGGGCAACTCCGTTCTCTTTAGTCTATGGAAGGGAAGCCATCTTACCAGTGGAAGTTCAGATTCCCTCTCTAAGAATCATGAAAGAGGCGGGCTTAGATGAAGAGGAACGGATTCAGACTCGACTCGATCAGATAAATTTGATTGAAGAGACTCGCGGCTGTATGTCATGGGCAGATATATCAGAAGCGCATGACCCAGGCATTCAACAAAAAGGTCAAGAGACGAGTGTACCGAATCGGCGACTTAGTTATCAAGCATATCATTCTACCACAAGGTGATCCCAGGGGCAAATGGACTCCCACATACGAAGGGCCATTTGTAGTTAAGAAGGTATTCTCTGGTGGAGCCATGATACTTGCTACAATGGATGGTGAAGACTTCCCACATCCCGTGAACGCGGACATAGTTAAAAAATACTACGCATAAAAAAGACCCGCTAGATCGACGTATCTAGGCAAAAGTAAGGGCATCCCGGCGAACCAAAAGGGTTCGGGCAAAAATTAGGGATAAACATATAAAGACGTACACCCGGCAAGTCGAAAACCTGAAAAGGCGGCTTGGGCAAAAAAGGGTATCCCGGTGGACTGAAAACCTGAAAAGGCGGTCCAGGCAAAAATTAGGGATTAAAGCGTATGACTATGCCCCGTTCTCTGTCTGCTCCAACCAAGTTCAAGGGACTGAACAAGCCAATCGCTTCTATCCGACAGCAGGAGATGAGATGCTTGAAGACATAATGACAGTAGTGGAATTAGAATCGATAGGACTTTTTCTGCATAGCTTTCTCTTTGTTTGCCTGACAATTTCCTCTTACTAGGATTTCTGTCTCCTTGTACTCAAATTGCCTATGTATAGGCCCTCTTTCAAAATCAATGCTATTTCATTTCGGAAAAAAATGTTGTTATTTTACTTTTCTGTTTTGTTTGCATAAACGTCCATTGATTTAATTTGAATTGATATATGCATTTGAATATGATCAATGTTTATCAAAAATACATGCCTAGAATAGTAATAGCAATTACTACAAGACTTCAGGATCGAGGATAAGGTCTAATCATGCTTCCAATGAATCCACTACCAATTCTCTTCCCCCAGCCAGCCTGTTTTTCCCCAGAAGAAGTTGGCAGTATTCCCCGGCACAGCCAGTTATTCCCCAGAAGAGGTCGGCACCACTAGACAGACAGGTCATCTCTTCCATCCCCAGCCAGGCTCTGTTGAATATCTCTGCCATCAGATAAAGGTCAAATACCCCTAGCTAAGGAAGGGTCATCAATACAAATATCTCCGACCAGAAGACTGAGATTTATTTCCCCAGTAGAGTCCCCTGGAAGAACGTTTCAGACGCATAGTGCATTCATTACATCATTTCACATCACATACCTACATACAATTTTCATTCCGCATCATATACATTACATCATTTCATAACATATACATGCATACAAAGCTCGCATTCATTCCAGACGCATAATTCACTCATTACATCACTTCACAGCACATGCATGCATACAACATTTGCATCTCATGCATCATGACATGGCATGAAGCTAACTTTATTTTTCAGGTTAATTATCCTCTTGATACAACCAACACAAAGGTCCATTCAGACGGATATCTTTATCAATTACATTCAAGATTCAACTATATCCCTCAGATACTGCCTAGCATACGGTATATTCCGAGGTGTAGTCTAGCGTACGACTACTTTCTTCTTCAGATACATCTTTCAGATCTGCTCCATGTCAACATCCATTCTGACATCCTCCTAACGATGGCATCTATAAGCCCATCCCAGACATTTATTGCAAATACAGCATACACAAATACTATCAGATATAGCCTAGCATACGGTTCCTCCTGATTCATCTCAACATATGACTCCTTCAACTCGGATACGATCTAGCGTACGATCCATTCTGACCTTCAACAACTCAGATACGATCTAGCGTACGATCCATTCTGACCTTCAACAACTCAGATACGATCTAGCGTACGATCCATTCTGACCTTCAACCACTCAAATACAGTCTAATGTACGACCAAGTTAGACCCTCATCCCTTGCTCAGGTGCTACCTTCGGACAGGTACATTCCTGAATGATGGTCTAGTATACGACTATTCCCTTTCTCAGGTGCTACCTTCGGACAGGTACATTCCTGAATGATAGTCTAGTATACGACTATTCCCTTTCTCAGGTGCTACCTTCGGACAGGTACATTCCTGAATGATGGTCTAGTATACGACTATTCCCTTTCTCAGGTGCTACCTTCGGACAGGTACATTCCTGAATGATAGTCTAGTATACGACTATTCCCTTTCTCAGGTGCTACCTTCGGACAGGTACATTCCTGAATGGTAGTCTAGTATACGGCTACTCCCTTGCTCAGGTGCTACCTTCGGACAGGTACATTCCTGAATGGTAGTCTAGTATACGGCTACTCCCTTGCTCAGGTGCTACCTTCGGACAGGTACATTCCTGAATGGTAGTCTGGTATACGGCTACTCCCTTGCTCAGGTGCTACCTTCGGACAGGTACATTCCTGAATGGTAGTCCGGTATACGGCTACTCCCTTACTCAGGTGCTACCTTCGGACAGGTACATTCCTGAATGGTAGTCTGGTATACGGCTACTCCCTTGCTCAGGTGCTACCTTCGGACAGGTACATTCCTGAATGGTAGTCTGGTATACGACTACTCCCCCTTTTTATCATCAGATTCGGCCTAATGGACGGCTCATTCTGCTCTGATACGGTCTAATGTACGACCCAATTAAGACCTTTGTCTCCTCAGATGCTACCTAGTGTACGGTACATTTCTGAAGTGTAGTCTAGTGTACGACTACCCCCTTTTTATCATCAGATTCGGCCTAATGGACGGCTCATTCTGCTCTGATACGGTCTAATGTACGACCCAATTAAGACCTTTGTCTCCTCAGATGCTACCTAGTGTACGGTACATTTCTGAAGTGTAGTCTAGTGTACGACTACCCCCTTTTTATCACCAGATTCGGCCTAATGGACGGCTCATTCTGCTCTGATACGGTCTAATGTACGACCCAATTAAGACCTTTGTCTCCTCAGATGCTACCTAGTGTACGGTACATTTCTGAAGTGTAGTCTGGTGTACGACTACCCCCTTTTTATCATCAGATTCGGCCTAATGGACGGCTCATTTTGCTCTGATACGGTCTAATGTACGACCCAATTAAGACCTTTGTCTCCTCAGATGCTACCTAGTGTACGGTACATTTCTGAAGTGTAGTCTAGTGTACGACTACCCCCTTTTATCATCAGATTCAGCCTAATGGACGGCTCATCCTGCAACTCCAATACAGTCTATCATAAGACCCATTTGGATCTTCAACTCAGATACAATCTAGCGTACGATCCGTTCTGATTTTTCATCCTCAGCAAAGTCATCTGCCTAATGGATAGCCCACTCTGGTCTTCAGACACGGTCTAATGTATGATCCATTCTGATCCCTTATCCCCAGCAGTATAGCATACTCTGACTCCCCGACGAAGTCAACAGCATAATGGAGGGTTCACTATACGGTCTGATGTATGACCCGGTGTGACACCCATGTCTCTAGATATCGTCTAATGTACGACACAATCTGGAAATCTCCTCAGCAAGTTTCTTGGATGGTATCTTTAAGCCCATCTCCACCAAGACTAATTGGCAAGTGCAAATTTTTGGGGCATTCTAGTGTTCAATAATCTTTCACCTCCAGACCACGAACGGCACATACCATTCTACTCTCTCGGTTCAAGAATATTGAACAGGGGCAGCTGTCATACCCCAAAATTTGCCCAGTAATATTTCAAGACAATTTTCAAGGAAACAAGGCCCAGCTCACGAATGGCCCAATCCAGAAAATGGCCTGTTCTCTACACGCTCGCCTAGTGATAACAGGTGGCTTATTTGGAAACACAAGTAGAATTGGAGGAAAAGAGGTGCAAAAAGGAGGAAAAACGAACCAAATAGCAAGGCCCAGCCCAAAATACAAGAACTCAGGTATTGCACCTGTGACGAGCGTCACAGAGGCTGTGACGAGCGTCACGCCTTGCGCATCCCTGTGACGGACGTCACGCATGGTGTGACGAACGTCACACCATTCCCCCTACTTTTTGGGCGCAGGGAACGCTTCAGAGACTTGAAGATACGTTGAGAAATGTTGGGCCCTGTATCCACTATATCCACGCACACGTTGAAGACCAAGTAAGGCAGCAGGCATTGCTTAAACAATATAAATAGCTACCTGGAAAACCTAAAAGGGGGGATTTTTCACATTCCTTTTTCCGTGGCCGTTTTCGCTTTTGCACATTTACTTTTCCAACAGCTTAGGCATTGTTTTTACAAGACTACTGTTTAACTTACCCCGGGTAACTCTAAAGGAAACCCTGAAGGAAAAGCCGGCGGCCGCAAAGCTACCTCCGTCCAATTCAATCCGGCTCGCCAACTCAAGGGTGCAATTCGATTGCAAACAGGTTTGCATTATTATTACAGCTTCATTTTCTCAATTGGCATGCGATATCGCTTTATGTTCTTAACTTGCGTGTGATATCATAATTTAACTCATAAATATATTTGAGGTTTGCATGTGGACTTAAGTATGCCTGGATACTTTGAATTGTTATAATGGATGCCGCTGTTTCTTCGCTCTGTTTTGACCCTTGCCCACCTGACCTGTTTTACTATAACTATGCTTTGCTTACCTGATACTATTACTGCTTTGGTGTAATCTTCGATTACACCCCGATTTGGTATTCTAACCCGTTTGCTGAATTTTGCAAAGGTTCATATGTCCCAGGAAAAGATTGCCGTTAGGTCTTCCACTTTATTTGTGGGATACCATTGTGAAGGCTCACCCTAAATTGCCTAATTAATTTTAATGTGTTAATTTTAATAATTAATTTTAATGTGTTAATTTTAATAATTAATTTTAATGTGTTAATTTTAATAATTAATTTTAATGTGTTAATTTTAATAATTAATTTTAATGTAATTTTAATGTATTGATTTTAATGTGGAGGCTCATCCTAATTACCTACTTAACTTTAAAACATGACCTTTAAATAAGTGATCTTGGACCTCTTTTTGCTGCCTTACGGTACTACGGTATAACGGTCATGTCCCGCGAATGTGGGGATACCCTTAGCAATGGCCCTGCGATTAAATCATCATAAAATAAATCATGGTCCCTCGGATGTTGCCTTCAAAAATACGATTTTGTCCCTCGATGACCCTTCGGTGTAGCCTACGGTTAAATGATGATCGTCCCTTCGAATGCTAAGGTATCCTTACAACTGTTGCCTTCAATGACCTATCGATGACCCTACGATGACCCTTCTACATCCCCAGGATAAAACTACTTACTTCTCAATAGTAAGGACAGTTTTACCCTCATAAGGATAGGAAATGCCCGGAAAGACCTCGGACAGGTATAACCTTAATTGCTCATTCATAATAGAAAAATGCTTTTCACACCCCACACCTTTCAAACATCCTTTTTTAGAAAATCACCACTTAGCATACATCCGTACTAGGATCATTGCCAAGTTATATTTTTCTAAACCATTTTCAAAATTAAGAGGGATAACCACTTTGTATACATTCATGCAAGAATCATTACAAAGTTAAATTCTCATTTTCAAAACATCTTTCATACATTTCTCAACCACTTTTTCAAACCTAGAAAACATAAATGATTGAGCAATTAAGAGCCCATGGATAACCATGGATACAAAGGGTGCTAATACCTTCCCTTTGTATAAAGTACCTCCCGAACCTAAGAATTTAAAATTAAGGTCTTTCCTGTTCTTTTCCACCTTTCCTTATGGGATAAAAGAAAAGTCGGTGGCGACTCTTGCTAACCGCGACATTGCGATTAAAAATCCAATAAAGTCCAGTTCACCGTATGACATAACCCACAGGTTTCTGGTCCTTCTTCTTCTCCATCAAAAGAGCTTTCAGTTCTTCCTGCCCCTTAGATAAGCTCAGCATCATTTCCTGGAATTGAGCATTCTGGGCCTGGAGATCTTTGACAGTTTGTTCGAGAGCCATTGTTCAATCTGTTTGAATCTGCTGGAATCTGTTTGATAGGAAAATCGTGAGAACACTGATCCTTTAGAATACCTGTTATGCGATGCAATGCAATGTATGAAATGTTTTCAAGGACTTTCGGGATTTAACTTTGCATAAACTACCAAAAAGAGCTTTTTTTTTTCTTTTCTCTTTTGTTTTTGCTTTTGTTTTTTTTTTTAGCAGAGTTAAATCCCTAAATCCTTGAAATGGTTAGTACAATGCCATGATGTTATGATGTTATGTTGTTATGATGTCATGTTGTTAGATAAATAACAAGCACAAGCAAGTCACACAACAATCATTCCTAGGTTTTAAGGCTTGCGTGAGTTCCATAGGTAAATACCCTCCCCACTGAAGTTTGGTTGGTTCAACCTGTCTTAGAATAGTAACCGGGTTCTAGAAGGATCTCAAATCATTGACCTTTCCTTAAGTCCACTTCAGTGCAACACCAAGTGGTTGACCGAAGCTTCCCTAAAGTCCAATCTCAAAGAGTGTAGTATCGAGTCTCAACCAACTCCAGTCGGAACCGAAGCCAGTTATCTCACTACTTTCTAATGGCCAGGATGAGTCA